>NW_027361725.1:20345000-20902500 GCF_039654945.1 Dendrobates tinctorius | reverse complement strand
GATAAATAGATTATATACATGAGTGAGAGAGACAGGAATAGATATAGCTAGAGAAATAGAGAAATAGATAGATAGATATGGGATAGATAAATAATATATAGATAGAGAGATAGATAGATAGAAAAAAATAGATAATAGATAGATACATAATATATAGATATGAGATAGATAGATGATAGATAATAGATAGATAGACAGATATGGTATAGATAGGTAGATAGATATAGATAGATAGAGAGAATGATATAGATAGATACATAGATAGATGGATAAATAGATAGATAAAAGATAGATAATAAATAGATATATAGACAGATATGTGATATATAGATAATAGATAGATAGATATAGATATAAAAAAATAGATAATAGATAGATACATAATATATAGATGATAGATAGATAATAGATAGATAGATAGAATGATATAGATAGATAGAAAAAATAGATAATAGATAGATAGATACATAATATATAGATATGAGGTAGATAGATGATAGATATGGGATAGATAATTAATATATAGATGTTAGATAGATAGATAATAGATAGATAGATAGATAGATAGACAGACAGATATGGTATAGATAGGTAGATAGATATAGATAGATAGATATATATAATGATATAGATAGATACATAGATAGATGGATAGATAGATAGATAATAGATAATAAATAGATAGATATGTGATATATAGATAATAGATAGATAATGTATAGATGGTAGATTAGAAAGTAGAAGGAGAGATGTTGACCATTGTGTCCTAAAGATAAAGTCAGTGGATCGGCCTCACTGCCTGCCGGCTCCCTAGAATCTAGCAGCTGTGGAGTGTGAATGGGGCTGTAGAGTGGGGTGCGCTATGTGGCCCCTTTCTTTCCTCACTTGTGCTCCATGGAGTAGGATTTCCCCTGTGGGTGCAGTAACCCTGCGGTAGCCTCGGTGTTTGGGGCTCCCCTCCTGCAGGCACACAGGCTTTGTAATTAGAATATTAATAAACTCATTAGTGACAGATGAAAATCATCTCTGCGCGTTTATTCTGCAGCGGAATAAGCCCATTCCTGCGTATTACTGTGGGTCAGGGCTATCTGTGCTCGCAAGGCAAAAGAATAGAAATCTGCCTGGATTTCCCTGCAGTACAGTTGTATTTTCAGCACACTGCTTGCTATTCTATCATGGAAGGGTAAAAGCTAAAATGTTATACTAAATATCATTGCTCTATATTTAAGGAACATTATAAATAATATTTATTTGTATATAATTCTCCTTAAATATAGAGCAATGATATGTGTATAGACTGTAGACATACATATATATTAAAAGAAAGTGTTCAAAATAATTGAAACATACATAAGAAACGTTATATATGTGTACAAAATAAATGCACTATATGTGAGAAACATGATAGCATGATATACACGTATGTGTGTGTTATATATGTACACAAACACACACATATATCTATATATATACACCTATATACACACACAGTAAAATGATAAAAAAAGATAAATAGCATATAAATATATAATTAAAATATATAAAGATAGATCTTAAAATGTAACTAAACTATATGCGAGTAAACCATAAATAAATCAAATATTGAAGAAAAATAAAACCTCTTCAGATATGTCATAATTTAGACTCTCCTTTGCTGATAATAATAATAATAATAATAATAATAATAATAATACAATCTGCTCCTCACTTTTTTTCGGCTTGGTATTTGAGACCAGGACATTTCTATGGACACAATGACTATTTACCAATTAAGAGCCTTTTAATTGTATTAATTGTTTAGTGCGATCTAATGATGGTTGATGGCTGTAACATAATCAGGGAAGGCTCCAGAACAGAAGGAACAATCTAGGAAACCAACCATTCCCCTAGTAATTATTGCACTCACATCCTCCACCTTAACATGCAGTGAAGTGGATGAGAACATGCCATGTTCCTGTCCAATGCTGCCCATGGAGCACAGATGGACTCATCACACATCATATTATCTATAGGGATCTGAGAATCATGTATTAGACCCCACATAAGCTAGTGCTCTGCTGAAACCCGTCTGTACGCTGCAGATGCAGTGAACTGTATAGCTGCACGTGCTGCCACCGGCCCTTTATCATTAGTGTAATAATGTTCTATATTTCATATTGATGATATTGATTATGTTGTGCTGACATCCTAAACGGAAAACAAAAAAAAATAACAATAATTACTTTTAATCATGTTTTATATCCTCAATCAGCTCTAATGTTACCCACATTCAGTTCATATTTACTGTACCCTCAATAATTCAGATGATCACTTCTAGAAGGGATCCACTAATGGAATCTGCTGGATCAGGCTGACCCCTTTGTCTTTCCACAGTCTTGCAATTTAGTCCTCTCTTGTGCTATGGCGCCCCCTATTTATTGACCATGTGCACTGCACTCAGTGCTGTACAATGCAAAAGCCGGGCAGAAAAACGCGTCCGCTTTTTCAAACGCCAGACAGGTGCACAACTTATTTATCATCAGCTGTGCCAAAACATAACTGACCAGACATAACCAGCCCTGAGAAAATGGATAGGGAACTGCATCTGCTAGTAAACATAGATACATAAACGATCAAAGGCATCTAATCTGTAATGGTGGACTGAGCGATGAACTATTCCTCTGTGCTAAAAAAAGAACTAAAAAATGTGAGAAAGCAATTTACAAAGTTTATGGAGACAGTCCACAATGGATAAAACAAATCTATTTATTTATTTTTTTTACAACCGAAGGGTTTGTCATTTGGAGAAAAACAAATATTCAATTATTTTGGTTTTGCTTTAGAAAAATCCTTAATATTATAACAGGGGAATATTCATATGTAAAAAAAATAAAATAAAATAAAATAAAACTATTAATGTGCTCAGGAATATAATATACATTGGCATGTAAGGTCCTGTCTACCATTAAAATGACACATCGTTGTGATAGTAAATTCTCACCACCATATTCCTCCTTGAACAATAAAGGATCACATCCTGCCACTGGCCCTTTATCATTATGCCTCATTCAGACATCACATTTTATGTACGAGTGCTGTCCTTGATTTTCACAGACAACACTCGCACCTGCGATAGACTATGGGGCTGATCACACATCCGATTTTTTCCTGGGACTGAGTGATCCGTGGAAAATATCGGCGACATGTCCAATTTCGATTAGGGCAGTTTCACATGTCAGTGTCTCCGGTACGTGTAGTGACAGTTTTCTCACGTACCGGAGACACTGACACACATAGACACATTCGAAAGAATGTGTCTATGCAGATGTCAGCGTGTTTTCACAGACCGTGTATCCGTGTGCAAAACACGCTGACATGTCCGTTTTTGTGCAACAGCACGGATCACACAGACCCATACAAGTCAATGGGTCCGTGTAAACACGTACCGCACACGGATGCTGTCCGTGTGCGGTCCGTGTGCGTTTTTAAATGTCAAAGAGTTAACATTGAAAACAATTTTTCAAAAACACGGACACGGACAGCACACGGATGGTACACATGGACATACGGACAGCACACGGATGGTACACATGGACATACGGATAGCACACGGATGTCACACGGATGGCATATGTATGCACACGGACACACGGACACGGATAGCTCCGGTACCGGTTTTTCCGGTACTGGAATTATCTGGACGTGTGAAACTGCCCTTAGAGGGTCAGATCAAAATCAGTAATGCAAGTCAAGGGGTCGGTGAAAAAAACTGAGCTGCATTTGGATGACATCCAGGTACCGTCTGATTTTCACAGACTGACAGAATGGAAAAGATGGATATTTTTTAAAATTTTTTTCCACGTACGAGAAAATCGGATGACAATCTGATCAGAAAAATTGGTCAAATTTTCAAAAAAAAATTGGATGTCTGAATGAGGCTTCAGGGCAGGTATTGCCAGTATGATTCTGATCAGACTGCCATCAGTTTCTCGGAAGTGGAGAGGAAAACAAAACAAAACAAAAACGTTTCTCCATCTTCTCCATTCCATCAGTCCGTGAAAATCCGACCGTACTAAGCTATCTTCCGAGAGCAATCCAATTTTTTTCACGGACCCATAGACTTGCTTTGCCGATTTTGATCAAAAAAGGACATCTCTCCGATTTTTCCAAGGAAAACTCGATTTGAGAAAAAAAATTGGACGTGTGCACAGCCCCATAGAAAGTCATAAGTACTAGTGCTATCTGTATAAATCATGGATAGCATTCGTCCGAGGAAATCGGTCGTGTGCACAAGCCTTTATTACAAAGATATCAGATATGTTACCTATAAAATGCATCATGGTCACTTGTACGTCAGACTATATTGTTTTTTTATTTATGACACAGCCTCAATAATGGTCTAATATCATCATCTAAATGACCTGTGTGTCCTTGAGCTAAGCCCGAAGGCCAATGTCAGAGGTGTTTGCTTTTCATCCGGTTTTTAATTCCCCCCGCAATGTATATCACTGGCACCATATTGCCCTCTATATAGTCTGTACATTCATAGTCCATAAGTAGAGGAGAATTTTAGGCATAATTTGTAATAGGAAATAGATGAGTCCATGATCATTATTTTCAAGCAGGAGACATTCTGATTGCAATTATTACCATTTCACAGTTCTCAATAAATGATGCTCATGTTCATAGTGTTCATTAATATTCCCTGTTGTAAACTGCATTACTTATAGTTATAATGTTTATGACGCAGTTTACGTTTTCAAAAATATTTGAAACACTATTCATGATTTTTTTGGTTAATATATGTTTGGGCGTTATGTCTTTCATAGCTGAAAAACACTAGAAGGAAACAAAACTGCCGACCACAACTAGACCAAAATTTTCTTATAAGCTCATATTTATATTTGCACAAAGTGGAATTCTTTGTTGCCAGTATTACCCAGGTTGTGCTGGCCATGTTGGCTGCACAACATCAGTTCCGGAGGTTGGCTGATGCTCCAACAGTTGGTTTAGGTAAGATACAATATTTAATGAGTGGATACATTGTTTTGTGACATTACTAAAGTATAGCAAAGTGCAGACCATTGTTAAAGCAGGTAGGAGTTTCGGAATGCCTTTCCATTGTTATTATTGATGTGCTGGTAACATGAGCCCATTAAGGTGCTCTCATGTTTACACGAGGTAGTACTGCCAGTTAAGTAACTTCCCTTGATAAAACACCAACAAAATCCTGCTACTCAAAATACACACCCCTCTCCCAGTAGGCCAAACACTTCAATTTATAGTCTGAACAGAGTGCAATCATTGTCATTATCATTCATGACCCTAAAAAAAAATATATATTTTAACAAAATGACCATAGGAAATGGAATTTTTTTTTTAAAGCTCTTCGCCTCAATCGTGAGCCATGGCGACTTGATGGATGAACACTCTGTAGGAAGATCGATCTTGTGCAAGCCTACATAGAGCCAACAGGGTCTTCTCTGATGTTATCTTGAGAGTATCAAGCTACCGGGTTGCTGATCTTCCTCTTCATCTTTTTCCTTATATTCTTAAGGCCCCATCTCACATAGCGAGATCGTTAGCAAGATCGCTGAAATGTCACAGATTTTGTGACGCAACAGCGACCTCGCCAGCGATCTCGCTACATGTGACACAAAGCAGCGACCGGGCCCCCGCTGAGATCTTGCTGACCGTGCTCGAATGTCCTGGGCCATTTTTTTGATCACTGGTGTCCCACTGGCCAGCATGCATTTTTGTGTTTGACGCTGAAGAGCGACCTCGTTGGCGACTCAGAACTCAGGGACGCAGGCAGGAGTCGTCAGAATAGCTGCTGTGTGACAAGGTCCCAACGACCGCCAGATCGTTGCTGCGTCACTGAGTAGATCTGTCTGTTTGACAGCTTACTAGCAACAATGTAGCGACGTACCAGTGATCCTTACCAGGTCGTATGGTTGTCGGGATCGCTGGAGCGTCACGTAGTGTAACGGTACCCTTACAACCATGATGTTCTTCTCGAGTTATTGCTCTTCGTATGACCATTGTGTACTTCTCCAGTGATTGTTCTCTTCGCATGACCATGATGTCCTTCTCCAGTGATTGCTCTCTTCTCATGATGTGCCCAAAATAGACAAGTCATAGCTTGGTGATCAGTGTTTAGTGTGACATGTCTGGCTTGATTTGTTGCAAAATTGAATTGTATGTTCTCCTTGGGCATCAATTCATCTTCGCCAGTGGACTTATTTATTGGTGTAACATTGCAGCTGCCTGAAGTTTTTATCCAGAAAGGTAGGGTAGCTGTAGTGTATCTTAAATGTGTTTTACTAAAAGTCTCTAGTACCTACAGAGAGGATGTTTCTTGTATTAAAACTACTTTATGGAACAGTTTGGAATTACCTAATATTTTATGTATTTTATTATATAAAAAGTCCAACATTTTTCTGATACTTGATTCTAATAGGATTGTTTCAGATGAATGGAGTTGTTGCAGAATTTTCTGCAACAAAATCCACAGCAAAAATGTGTGAACATGCTCTAGTCTAAAGGGAATATGCCACTACAGAAATCAATCCAAAAAACGATACTAAGTAAATAGCTTAAAAGGGGTCATAACCTACTTTAAAATATTTAACAAAAGACTGATCGTCACTTCAAAACAGAAGACAGGTGGAGAGAGGAGCTGGGGCATTGAGCAGAGAGTTGAGGCTAAATCCCAGCTGGAGCGCATGATCTGGAGCCTGGTCTCCAAGGTTGTATGGATACTGACGGTCCTGCAACAGAAACCAGAGGAATGTGCAGTTTGTTTGAAGTGTATCCTCTGTCTGAAAGCCAGAAGGTGAACATCCATATTGGGCAGCTAACAGGTGCAGCACAGAGAGAGGTAAAAGCCTGGCAGGACACTGATAAGGAGACTGTTAAAAAGATCCTGGCTAAGCTAAGAAGCACCTTTGACACCCGCACTGCCGCTGAAATCAAGATGAGATTCTTTGGGTGTAAGCAGAAAGCGCAGGACAGTATACGGGACTATGCTCTTAACCTGCAGGAGGCGCTGCGAGCCGTCAAGCAGATTGACCCAGACAGTGTGAAAGATGGAGACAGACTGTTTAAGGAGCAATTTATTGAGGGACTCCTATCCAGTACCCACAGAGCACAGCTGCGCATCATAGCCCTACAGAACCCGGATCTAGACTTTGCTGATTTCAAAGACAGGGCTATCTGGGTGCTGCATGAACCAAATGTCAGCCGTCCAGCGCCCCCTAGGCGCCCAGCGATTACATACCACCAGGAAGCAACATCTTTCCCTTCCATCTCTGTGGAGGCTGATGCACAGACTCTGGACAAAGATCCATCTGCAGAACTGTGTCTTCAGGTCCAGGAGTTGACCAAAGGTATGGCTGCACTTGCTAAAACCGTGCAGTCCCTGCAGGTATACTCCAAGGAAAAGATCCAGCTCGCTTCCAGTCCAGAGGATGTCCCGTGGCTAAAGAAGAAGAGGATCCCGCTACTCCCAGGAAGGAACAACGATCGCTATGACTAGGACGGACGTCCCATCTGTCGTCACTTCCACAAGGCAGGCCACCTTGCAAGATTCTGCTATTTAAACGAGCAACCCCTGGGGCAGAGGGCCAACCCCCAGGAGTAGGACCACAAGGCCCAAAGAACTGGTGAGCCAAGTATGTTGGAGGGAGACCAGTTCTCCCAGTGGTGATTGACGGTATCCCCATGAACGCTTTGCTGGTCACTGGCTCCCAGGTGACAGCTATGCCCTATATCCTTTACAAGCGGTATTGGGCTGATTCTGAACTTACTCGCCGCCCAAGTGATGAACTCACAGTAGTTGCCAGTAATGGTCAGTCTTTACCGCAAGTGGGATGCAAAGAAATTACTGTTAAAGTGGGTAGAGTAGAGTTAAAATCTCAAGGTTTGATAGTTGTAGATATTGATTGACGAGAATGTAACCCAGTGATGACTCTTGGTACGAATGTGATTTAAAATTGTCTTTTCGAGGTTATTGTCTTGTTGCAACAGGTGGCTGAGACAGCTGGTTCCAGTGAACAACGAGTCCTGCAGAAGGAGATCAGAGCCCTGATGCAAAGACAGCAGGTAGAACTCTCTGGCAGAGAAATTGGCAGTGTCAGAGTGAGTGATTCTTTCCCCATTGCAATACCCCCCTGATGTGAAATGTTGATTTGGTGTTGGGCAGCCATAGGCCTTAGAGGAAAAGATTACCAGGCATTGGTAGAACCAGTGTATTCTGACAGCCAGCCCACTGTCCTGACAGCCAGAGGGGTAGTTGATGTTCGCAAAGGGAGAGTACCTGTACGCCTCTTGAATTGTGGGGAGGAGGAGGCCATAGTACCTCGGTATGCCACAGTTGCTAAGCTGCTTACTGTCAGCAACAACGCCATACGGGCAGCAGAGCCCTTGGTCTCGTCCGACCAGGTGGAGGACAATGGCTCTGTAAAGCAGCTGGAGGAGTGGTGTCAGCAACTGCAGGTGGGAACTGATTCCACCCCTTCATACCAAAAGAATGGGGTTTACAGAGTGACCAAGGAGTATGAGCGGGTATTCAGTAAACACCCCCTAGACTTTTGGAAGGCAAAAGGGGTTCAGCACCATATCCACACTGGAGATCATCCACCCATTAAAGAAAGGTACAGGCCTATACCCCCAGCACAATATCAATGTGCCAAAAGTATGTTGCGGGAAATGAAGGAGGCTGGGGTGATCAGAGACATTTGTAGCCCCTGGGCAGCCCCAATAGTTTTTGTGATAAAGAAAGATGATACCATGAGAATGTGTGTTGATTACAGAAAAATTAACAGCATTACACATAAGGATGCCTACCCATTACCCAGAATTGAGGAGTCATTAGCCGCACTTAAAACTGCTAACTATTTTTCCACCTTGGATTTCACTAGTGGGTATTGGCAGGTTCCCGTGGCAGAGGCAGACAAGGAGAAAACAGCGTTTACCACCCCAATGGGTCTCTGCGAGTTTAACTACATGCCATTCGGGCTCTGCACCGCCCCTGGGACATTCCAACGGCTGATGGAGTTCTGTCTTGGACACAAGAACTTCGAGACAGTCTTGTTGTACCTGGATGATGTCATTGTTTTCTCCAAGACTTACGAAGACCATCTGAAGCACCTGGCTGAGGTGTTTGAAGCCTTGTCCAACTTTGGCCTGAAGGTGAAGCCTCCCAAATGCCACCTCCTGAAGCCCAAGTTACAGTACCTCGGTCATGTAGTGAGTGTAGAAGGTGTGGCACCGGATCCTGACAAAGTTACAGTCATCTGGGACTGGCAGAAGCCCAGCAACCTCCATGAAGTACGTCAATTCCTCGGGCTGGTAGGCTACTACCGAAGGTTCATCAAAGGCTTCACTGAGATAGCCACTCCTATGCAAAATCTTCTGGTGGGACAGCCCAAGAAGGCCAGAAAGCAGAGTCCTACATTCGAATGGAATGAGGAGCTGGAGAGGTCCTTCACTCGACTGAAGATGGCTCTCACAGGAGATGAAGTCCTGGCCTACCCAGATTATGACCCACCCTTTGTGTTGTATACTGATGCCAGCAACATGGGACTTGGAGCAGTACTGTCACAGGTACAGAATGGCAAAGAAAGAGTGATCTCCTATGCCAGCAGGAAGCTTCGTCCCACTGAAAGGAACCCTGACAACTACAGTTCCTTCAAGCTGGAGTTCCTCGCCATCGTCTAGGCTGTGACTGAACTATTCAAGCATTACCTAGCTTCAGCCAAGTTTACCATCTTCACAGACAACAACCCGTTGACTCACTTGGAAACTGCCAAGCTAGGTGCACTGGAGCAGCGATGGATGGCTCGGCTTTCTAACTATGAATTCACCATCAAGTACCGAGCAGGGCACAAGAATGCCAATGCTGATACACTGTCCAGAATGCCTAATCTGCCAGATGCAGAAGACCCTGAGGCACTTGAAGAAATCGAGTTACCTGCCTTCCATCGGCCAAATGCGGCAGAACGTGCCCAAGGAGTGAGAAACAGACGGTCTGGCTTGAGAGAGGCCACCCTAAATCCATTGCCTCATCATGACTGGGCAGAAACGCAGGATAGCGACCCCGCAGTCCGCCTGGTGAAGGAGCTACTGTCACAAGCTGACTCACGCCCAGAGTCAGATGCTCCTGAAGAAACCCAGCATCTGTGGAAAGAAAGAGGCAGGCTGTTCATTTATGAAGGAAAGCTGTGTTGGAGGAGTATCAATGCCCGCACTCACGAGTTGGTCTGGCAGGTGGTAGTCCCGAAGAAGGAGGCATCAATGATCTTGGAAGCATACCACCATGGAGCTGGACACTTCGGATGGAAGAAGTTGGAAGCCTTGCTCTGGGAGAGATTCTACTGGGCTGGTATGAGGAAGGCCATTGAAAATTGGTGGCGGGGGTGTGGACAATGCAACCTGCGCAGAAAGGACCGTAACAGCCAGCGAGATCCTTTGCAGCCAATAATAACCAAACAACCACTCGAGTTGGTAGCCCTGGACTTTGTGAAGCTGGTTCCAAGCCGTTCAGGCTACATTTATGCTCTTACCAATGTTGACCACTACTCGAGATTCCTGGTAGCCGTGCCTGTCAAGGATCAAACAGCCAGGACAGCAGCCAGAGCATTCCAACAGCACTTTTGTAGACCACACGGATATCCCGAGCGAGTGCTTACAGATCAAGGTCCAGCCTTTGAGGCGGAAGTGTTCCAAGAATTCTGTAACTTGTACGGTTACAAGAAGATCAGGACAACACCGTACCATCCACAGACCAATGGCATGTGTGAAAAGATGAATCAGGTGGTGATTGATCTACTGAAGACCTTGCCTTTGGAAGAGAGGAATCTGTGGCCAGAAAAGTTGCCAGGTCTGGTAGACCTCTACAACCACATTCCTGTGAATTCCACCAACTGCACTCCAGCCTACCTAATGAGAGCGAGGCCTGGTAAGCTGCCTATTGATTTGGATATGGGAGTCCTTACACCTGAGGTGACATCACCAGATGTTGACAGGGATACGGAGCGGCAGCAGCAGTACAGAAGAGCACAAGAGTGTGTAGAAAAGAGTCTAGCTCAGGCAAGACAAAAACAAGAAAAGACCTATAATCAACATGCACGTGCAGTTCCCTTGTCACCAGGAGAACAAGTCTTAAAGAGGAAAAGGAGGATGCATAAATTGGATGACCAATGGGAAGCTGAACCCTACACCGTCTTATCATCAAACTTTGACAACACCAAGGTGTGCCTTATCAGTAAAGATGGAGGAGAAACCTCATCAGCAGTATCGAGGGATAATCTGAAACTGTGCCCTGACCAGCTAAAGGAAAGAATGGAAGAACAAAACAACATTCAACCCATAGAGAATGAAGAAAACGTCAGCACTGTACTCGGAGAATTCCCTGCAAATTGGACTAGAGTAAATAATGTCATAGTGGTGCCAGTTTTGACCTTTCCCCAACTTGTAGTACAAGAAGTGACGCAAGAGAACTATGAAAATCAGGAAGTTCAGGTAGCAGATGCCACACCAGCAGTGGAGCCAGAGAATCCTCGCCCTGCCAGTGGTGAATCTGTCATGCCCATGGTGAGTCTAAGAGTCCGTAGACGGCTACTGCCCAGTTTACCCACATCAGTGTTACACAGGTCTGTCCGTAGTACCCAAGGCATACCACCCCTCAGGTTTTGCATCTAAATAAGTTATGCAAATAATGTAAATGTTAACCAGTACATAGTTCACCATTTGTCCAGGGATGGACCATGGACATTGACGCATGGACTAATCGTCACAGGACTATTTTTGGAGCTTTTGGTTTTTGTATTTTTAATTTTATCTAAATCTTGTACATTTATAAATGTTTCCATTGTTTATAAGTTTAAATGTTATCCTTCAGTCCGGGAGTACTGAATTGCACTAGGGGGAAATGTGGTGCCCCCAGGAGTATGGTCGCCACAATGGCATTGCCTTCCTCCTAGGGAGCGTCATGTTATGCTTGGAAGCAATGAAGGGTCTCTCTGACAGTTAATCTCTACATACAACACAGTTCCCACTCCAGGCTAGCAGAGGGAGCTCTGAACCAATACTAAGGGGAAGAGCTTCTCTCTGGGGGCCAGGAGGGGAAATTAGTCAGTTAGTGTGAGGAGGCCAAAGTGTGTGGACGTGGAGAGAGGAGCAGGGGCATTGAGCAGAGAGTTGAGGCTCATTTCCAGCTGGAGCACATGATCTGGAGCCTGGTCTCCAAGGTTGTATGGATACTGATGGTCCTGCAACAGAAACCAGAAGAGTAGGAAGCTGTAAATGCTCTATTCCCATCTAAGACTCGGAGGCACAACAGCGACGTGTGAGCCAAAGGAGACCGAAGGCTACAGCTGTCTGCCATACGAGGTAGATCCAAAAGGGAAGAAGGAGGAACGTTAGTGTAACACAGTACTGCATGTACCTCAAGTACGCTCTAGAGAGAACACTACACAACCCATCTGAAAGAGAGATTCCTAAGTTGCTTCCAGGCTAATCAGCTCCTGTGCCAACTGTAATCTGGACCCTGGACTGCACTTACAAAGTAAAGGTAAAGAAACTACACTTTGTTGTGTCCTTGCCTTCTTCCTGCAACTTCTTCAGCACTGTTCCATCTCTGTGCCAGACACTGCACCCTCTTCCTCAACACCTATCCTCTTCATCTACTCTGCCCTGGGACTACAGCCCTGCCCGTGGAGGGCTATAATATCACTGCTGCACCCCACCATCTGTCCCAGAGGATCTGTCTGCAGCGTCGGCTTAACACCTCCCTTGCCGAACACCACAGGTGGCGTCACGAATCACTCATAAACTTTATTTCATCACTCAATCCTCTTTTACATGGGCGCCCAGGGCCACGGACCGGGTCACCGCTGCTGTGACATTCCCCTCTGAAGGACCGGCCCGGTACCGAGTACCCCACAGCCTTGGGAGGGCGACTCAGTATCTACATAACCTGTCCACCCGCATGGATTCTCTGCTGAACCCGGCTGCTTCTGATTCATCTATCAGTACTCAGGTACCTGCTGTCTCGGCAAGCAAGGGTCCTCGCCTAGCGGCTCCTACCTGCTTCCATGGTGATCCCACTCAGTGTCGGGGTTTTCTCAATCAGTGTACCCTACACTTCGAGATCTTGGGGCACATGTTTGCTTCTGACTGTGCCAAAGTGGTCTTCATTATGTCACATCTAGCCGGAGAGGCTCTTGCCTGGCTAAATCCGTTATGGGAGAGAGGAGACCCGCTGGTTAATGATCTTCAGTCTTTCCTAGAGACTTTTCGCAGGACTTTTGATGGCCCTGGCCGGGTCACGTCGACCGCTTCTGCCCTGCTTCGTTTATGCCAAGGAACCCTCACGGTAGCTCAGTATGCTGTTCAGTTCCGCACCCTCTCGTCCGAGTTATCCTGGAACAATGAGGCCTTGCTAGCCACCTTCTGGGTGGGCTTATCTGGAAAAATTAAGGATGAGCTGGCGGGACGGGACAGGCCTACCATCTTTGATGACATGATTTCCTTGGCGACTCGGATTGACCTGCGTTTTCAGGAGAGTTCCATGGAGGTTAAGCGAGACAAGAGGTCTGTTATGAGAGAGTCACTGTAGGAGGCAGATACAAAAATAGAAGCTACGTCCAGAAAACCAGAGAAGTTGGCAACTATCAGATTGCAGACCCCTGAACCTATCAACACAACTAGCAGTAGCCGTGGGGGGTTCCTACGGTGCCCTAGACCCCTCGATCACAGCCAGAGAGCTAAATAGCCTAAAGACAGAAAAGGAAATCTAAACTGCCCCAGAGCAGACCCCAAAGCAAAAGGCAGCCCCCAACATATAATGACGGTGAAGCAAGATGAAAAAACACTCACACAGACAGAAAGACAGGCTGAGCAAACGATGGGGCCCAAGCTAACTAAACAGGACAGGAAAGGAAGGTTGCTGTCTGCAATCTGCCAAAACCCTATCAAAGACATAAGCCAACAGGCTGATATGGAAAAAGACCCTGAAGCAGCTATGCTTCAAAAAACTATATCAGCACTCAGGTATTTTCTGAAGACAGAGCTAAAGGAATTCAGCTCACCCCAGCAGGGAATGGCAGAAATCCAGAAAAACAAAGCCAAACAAAGTCAAAGCACAAATGCAAAAAGCAGAGCAGAAAACTTAGCTTTAGAAGAGCAGGAATTCAGACTGGTCTCCAAGAATCCCTCAGAGAAATCACCCGCAGGGCAGAAGGGCGTCGGCGGCCTTATATCCAGTCAGTAACTCCACTCAGCCAGTCATCATCATTAGGCTCAGGTGCTGGATAATCAGGCTCACTACCTTTCTTTACCAGAAGAGGGAGTTCATCAGGCCTCAGTGGTGAAGGGGAAAATGAACTCACAACATTACCTCCCCCTTGAGGAGGGGTCACCGAACCCTCAACCACGCCACCAGGGCGATCAGGGTGAGCCCGATGAAAGGCACGCACCAATCTTTTGGCATGAATATCAGAGGCAGAGACCCAGGAATTATCCTCCTGACCATAACCCTTCCACTTAACCAAATACTGGAGTCTCCGTCTAGCCAGACAGGAATCCAGTATTTTCTCTACCCATGTTACCTTCAACCAATACAGGGTCTGAAGGTGCCACCCCCGGAACAACAGGTTCAACAAACCTCTTCAACAAAGACTTATGGAACACATTATGGATTTTAAATGTGACAGGAAGAGCCAAACGAAAAGAGACCGGATTAATAATCTCCAAAATCTTGTAAGGTCCAATAAATCTAGGCTTAAACTTAGGAGAAGCCACCTTCATAGCAATATTTTTTGATGATAACCACACCATATCACCAACCTTAAACTGGGGACCAATGGTCCTATGTCGGTTGGAAAACCGCTGGGCCTTTTCCTGGGAGAGAGATAACTTATCCACCACTTGGTCCCAGATCTGGTGCATTCTCTCCACCACACTGTCAACACCTGGGCAGGCAGAAGGCTCCACCTGCCCTGAAGAAAATCGAGGATGAAACCCAAAGTTACAAAAAAAAGGTGACATCAAAGTGGCAGAACTAGCTCTATTATTTAAAGCAAATTCGGCCAAGGGCAAAAATGAAACCCAATCATCCTGATCAGCGGAAATAAAACATCTCAAATACGACTCCAAGGTCTGGTTTGTTCTCTCTGTCTGCCCATTGGTCTGAGGGTGAAAAGCAGAGGAGAAGGACAACTGAATTCCCAGCTTGGAACAGAAAGTTCTCCAAAATCTAGACACAAACTGAACTCCTCTGTCAGATACAATGTTCTCAGGAATCCGTGCAAGCGAACCACCTGTTGCAAAAACAGGGGCACCAACTCAGAGGAAGACGGCAACTTAGGGAGTGGTACAAGATGAACCATCTTAGAGAACCTATCACAAATAACAGTCATCCTTTGAGAGACAGGCATATCAGAGATGAAATCCATTGATATGGGTCCATGGCCTCTTGGGGACAGGCAAAGGCATCAACAACCCACTAGAGCGAGAACACGATTTAGACCGGGAGCAAGTCCCACAGGACTGCACAAAATTCCTGACATCACGAGACAAGGCGGGCCACCAAAAAGACCGACTCACCAGATCTCTAGTACCAAAAATACCTGGATGACCAGCCAAAGCAGAGCAATGAACTTCAGACATCACTCTCTTCTTCCACTGGTCAGGAACATACAACTTTCCACTGGCACAATGCTCAGGTTTGTCCTCCTGGAACTCTTCCAGAGCACGTCTCAAATCGGGCGAGATGGCAGAAAGAACTACCCCTTCGCCTAAGATGGTAGCAGGCTTGGTCACCACAGGAGAATCAGCAAAGAAGCTCCTAGAGAGGGCGTCTGCCTTGACATTCTTAGTTCCAGGAAGAAAAGAAACCACAAAATCAAAACGTGTAAAAAACAAGGCCCACCTAGCCTGTCTAGGGTTCAAGCGCTTAGCCGACTCTAGGTAAATCAAATTCTTGTGGTCAGTGAGGACCACGACTTGATGTTTAGCTCCCTCCAACCAATGTCTCCACTCCTCAAATGCCCATTTCATGGCCAACAGTTCCCGATTCCCCACATCATAGTTACGTTCAGATGGAGAAAACTTTCGGGAAAAGAAAGCACAGGGATTCATTTTAGATGTTACAGGATCCTTTTGGGACAAAACAGCTCCTGCACCACTCTCAGAAGCATCCACCTCTACCTGGAACGGAAGTGAGACATCAGGTTGCCGCAAAACTGGGGCGGAGGTGAATCTTCGCTTCAGCTCCTGAAAGGAAGAAACAGCCTCCGGAGACCAATTCAACACATCAGCACCCTTCTTAGTCAAATCAGTCAATGGCTTGGCAATACTAGAAAATTTTGCTATAAATTTCCGATAAAAATTAGCAAAACCCAAAAACTTCTGGAGGGCCTTCAAAGAAGTGGGCTGAACCCAATCGTAAATGGCCTGTACCTTGGCCGTGTCCATTTCAATAGTTGACGGAGACAAAATAAATCCCAAAAAAGAAATCCTCTGTACTCCAAAAAGGCATTTAATGTAGATCCTTTGACATACAGGGAATTCTCCCTCAAGATCCGGAACACAGTCCGAATATGTTCCACATGAGAATCCCAATCCTTGGAGAAGATCAAAATATCATCTAGATAGATAATCAAAAATTTATCGACAAAATCTCAGAAAATATCGTTCATGAAGCACTGGAAGACAGAAGGGGCATTAGTGAGCCCAAAAGGCATCACCAGGTACTCAAAATGTCCCTCCGGAGTATTAAACGCCGTCTTCCATTCATCCCCATGCTTAATGCGAATAAGATTATACGCCCCCCTGAGGTCAAGCTTGGTAAACCAACAAGCACCTTTAACTCTAGAGAATAGATCCGAAATCAGGGGTAACGGATACTGATATTTAACAGTAATTTTGTTGAGGGCACGATAATCGATACAAGGTCTTAATGATCCATCCTTTTTGGCTACAAAAAAAAAACCCGACACCTAAGGGTGACGAGGATGGTTTAATATGACCCTTCTCCAACGCCTCCTTAATATAGGATCGCATAGCCTCGTGCTCGGGTACAGATAAATTGAAGAGCCGACCCTTGGGAAATTTACACCCCGGGCTCAGTTCAATTGCACAGTCATAACTCCTATGAGGAGGCAGAGACGCAGACTCATTCTCACTAAATACATCATAAAAGTCCGCCAAATAGTCAGGAACATCATGCGACTGAGGAGAGGTGGAAAACACCGGAGCATCACTAAAGGCACACCGACAACCCCAACTCACCACAGACACAGATTTCCAATCCAAAACTGGATTATGAATTTGTAACCAGGGAAACCCCAGAACAATGGTATCATGCAGATTATGCAACACCAAAAATCTGCAATTTTCTTGATGGTCTGGGGTGACCCGCATTACCACCTGGGTCCAAAACTGAGGTTTATTTTTCACCAAAGGAGTGGCATCAATCTCCCTCAAAGGGATAGGCGTCTGCAGAGGTGTTATCGGAAATCCACAACGTTTAGCAAAATCCAAGTCCATTAGGTTTAGGGCTGCTCCCGAATCCACAAAAGCCTTTGTGGAAAATGTGGACAGGGAGCAGATCAGAGTAATAGCCAGAAGAAACTTAGGTTGAACACCACCAACAGAAAACGTGTGTGCAAAGCATTTCTCTCGTTTAGGACAGACAGAAATAATATGCGAGGCATCTCCACAGAAAAAACACAACTTATTACGCCTTCTGAACTCCTGACGCTGCTCTCTGGACAAAACTCTATCACATTGCATAGGTTCAGACACCTGTTCAACTGGTGGCAACACCTCTCGTGCAATCCTGCGTTCACGCAAACGCCGATCAACCTGAATGGCTAATGACATAGAATCGTCCAGACCAGAGGGAACAGGAAATCCCACCATAGTATCTTTTACGGCTTCTGACAAACCCTTCCGAAAGAGAGCAGCCAAGGCATTATCATTCCAGGTAGTAAGTACCGCCCACTTTCGGAATTTTTGACAGTACAATTCTGCAGAATCTCGACCCTGGTTCAATGCCAGCAGGGTCTTTTCAGCCTGATCCATAGCATTAGGTTCGTCATACAACAATCCCAAGGCTTGAAAAAATGCGTTCACATTAGTCAGAATAGGATCATCTGGTTTCAAAGAAAACGCCCAATCCTGGGGATCGCCATGCAGCAAAGAGATGACAATTTTAACCTGCTGCGCGGAGCTCCCTGACGAGTTAGGCTTCAAGGCAAAAAATAATTTACAATTATTTTTGAAATTCAAAAATTTAGACCGATCCCCAAAAAATACATCAGGTGTAGGAATCTTTGGTTCAGCAGCATGTGAATGAGCAAGGTAGGCGGAAATTCCCCGCACTTCCGCAGCGAGCTGCTCCACACGATCAGACAATTGCTTCATCTCCATTGAGAGAAAAAAAAAAATTCCCCCTACGGCCTCAGAGATATAGAAGAAAAAATATACACACTTTTTTTTTTTTTTTTACAATTCTTTCCTGCTATTGAGTACCCTAGGATCTGCGGTATGGCGGGTGATTCTGTTATGAAAGAGTCACCGTAGGAGGCAGACACAAAAATAGAAGCTACATCCAGAAAACCAGAGAAGTTGGCAACTATCAGATTGCAGACCCCTGAACCTATCAACACAACTAGCAGTAGCCGTGGGGGGTTCCTACGGTGCCCTAGACCCCTCGATCACAGCCGGAGAGCTAAATAGCCTAAAGACAGAAAAGGAAATCTAAACTGCCCCAGAGCAGACCCCAAAGCAAAAGGCAGTCCCCAACATATAATGACGGTGAAGCAAGATGAAAAAACACTCACACAGACAGAAAGACAGGCTGAGCAAACGATGGGGCCCAAGCTAACTAAACAGGACAGGAAAGGAAGGTTGCTGTCTGCAATCTGCCAAAACCCTATCAAAGACATAAGCCAACAGGCTGATATGGAAAAAGACCCTGAAGAAGCTATGCTTCAAAAAACTATATCAGCACTCAGGTATTTTCTGAAGACAGAGCTAAAGGAATTCAGCTCACCCCAGCAGGGAATGGCAGAAATCCAGAAAAACAAAGCCAAACAAAGTCAAAGCACAAATGCAAAAAGCAGAGCAGAAAACTTAGCTTTAGAAGAGCAGGAATTCAGACTGGTCTCCAAGAATCCCTCAGAGAAATCACCCGCAGGGCAGAAGGGCGTCGGCGGCCTTATATCCAGTCAGTAACTCCACTCAGCCAGTCATCATCATTAGGCTCAGGTGCTTGATAATCAGGCTCACTACCTTTCTTTACCAGAAGAGGGAGTTCATCGGGCCTCAGTGGTGAAGGGGAAAATGAACTCACAACAGAGGTCCTACCACCTGGACTCTAATTCTTCCAAGACGGCTACCTCAACCTCTTCTTCCGAAGCCATGGAGGTAGATCGAGTAAGTCTGGCCAGCCGCCGCCAGGAGGCGTGTCGCAAAGACGGAAGCTGGCTGTATTGTGGTAGTTCCGAACACCTGATCCACCCCTGTCCAAAGAAGTCAGGAAACTCCTGTGCCTAGGCTTGGTAGGAGAGGCCACCCTAGGTAAAGAACACTCCTCTTCTTCGTTGCAGATCTCAGTCTCCATGACCTGCGGAGCAATAACATTTTCTCTACTCTGTTGGATTCCGGAGCCGCCGGGAGCTTTATCCAGCAGACGCTTGTGGATCGCTACCACTTACCAGTTCAGGCTCTTCCCAATCCGTTGCGGGTGACCGTTGTCGATGGCCAGCCACTGACCAAACCCGTTCAGTTACAGACTGAGTAAGTGGAACTGCGGGTAGGTCTTATGCATTCTGAAAGAATCCGTTTTTATGTGTACCCTGGTTTGTCTCACCCCTTGCTTCTAGGTTTGCCTTGGTTTCAGAAACACGAACCAGTCCTTAATTGGAGAACAGGTGAAATTCTACGTTGGGGAGATTCCTGCTCGGACTGTTGCTTAACCCGGATTGAACCAGTTTCATCCCCGGTCCAACCTGCTACCCTGCTTGGATTACCATCCGCTTACTGGTCCTTCTCGGATGTCTTCGGGAAAAAGGAAGCTGAAAAACTTCCCCCCCAAAGGTCGTATGACTGTCGAATAGATCTTCTTCCTGGTACTTCTCCCTGTGTGAGAGTTTACCCTCTTTCTCAGGCGGAGACTCAGGCTATGTCGGACTACATCCAGGAGAATTTGGCCAGAGGGTTTATCCGAAAATCATCATCACTGGCAGGAGCAGGCTTCTTCTTCATGAAGAAAAAGGACGGATCCTTGCGGCCCTGTATCGACAACTGTGGGCTGAACCAGATCACGGTAAAAAACAGGTACCCTTTGCCTCTAATTTCAGAACTGGAATTTCCCACGCAGCAATGGCATAAAGTGAGACTAGGGACTTTTTTTTTTTTTACAGTGGTGGAGGAATACAGTGCGGAAGGATACCTACCTTCCGTCATTGTATTCCTGGAGCTGGTAGAGAACGGTAGCATCAGCTGATGCTGCTGTTCTCCACGCAAGATGGACGTGGGACCCTCGTGGACTTCTGCGGATCGGGGTAAGTATATTGGTGTTTTTTTATTTTGATATTTATCCCTCAGGTGACAATGGCTTCGGGGATCAAAGTGACAAGTGACGGTAAGTATGTACTCTATGTTATATGTACTGTATGTCTATATGTATGTATTGTATGTAGTATATATGTATGTTGCATGCATGTAGTATATATGCAGTATATATGTAGTATGCATGTTGCATGCATGTGGTATGTATGTAGCATGTATGTAGCATGTATGTAGTATGTATGTTGCATGTATGTAGCATGTAGCATGTATGTAGCATGTATGTAGTATGTATGTTGCATGTATGTAGCATGTATGTAGCATGTATGTAGTATGTATGTAGTATGTATGTTGCATGTATGTAGCATGTAGTGTGTATGTGTATGTTGCATGTATGTAGCATGTAGTATGTATGTTACATATAGTATATATGTAGTATGCATGTTGCATGCATGTAGTATATATGTATTATGTATGTAGTATGTATGTAGCATGCATGTAGTATGTAGCATGCATGTAGTATGTAGCATGTATGTAGTATGTATGTTACATGTAGTATATATGTAGTATGTATGTTACATGTAGTATATATGTAGTATGTATGTTGCATGCATGTAGTATATATGTAGTATAAATGTATTATGTATGTAGTATGTATGTAGTATGTATGTATCATGCATGTAGTATGTAGCATGTATGTAGTATATATGTTACATGTAGTATACACTCACTGGCCACTTTATTAGGTACACCTGTCCAACTGTGTGTTAAGACTTAATTTCTAATCAGCCAATTACATGGCGGCAACTCAGTGCATTTAGGCATGTAGACATGGTCAAGACAATCTCCTGCAGTTCAAACCGAGCATCAGTATGGGGAAGAAAGGTGATTTGAGTGCCTTTGAACGTGGCATGATTGTTGGTGCCAGAAGGGCTGGTCTGAGTATTTCAGAAACTGCTGATCTACTGGGATTTTCACGCACAACCATCTCTAGGGTTTACAGAGAATGGTCCGAAAAAGAAAAAAAATCCAGTGAGCGGCAGTTCTGTGGCCGGAAATGCCTTGTTGATGCCAGAGGTCAGAGGAGAATGGGCATACTGGTTCGAGCTGATAGAAAGGCAACAGTGACTCAAATTGCCACCCGTTACAACCAAGGTAGGCAGAAGAGCATCTCTGAACGCACAGTGCGTCGAACTTTGAGGCAGATGGGCTACAGCAGCAGAAGACCACACTGGGTACCACTCCTCTCAGCTAAGAACAGGAAACTGAGGCTACAATTTGCACAAGCTCATCGAAATTGGACAGTAGAAGATTGGAAAAACGTTGCCTGGTCTGATGAGTCTCGATTTCTGCTGCGACATTCGGATGGTAGGGTCAGAATTTGGCGTAAACAACATGAAAGCATGGATCCATCCTGCCTTGTATCAACGGTTCAGGCTGGTGGTGGTGGTGTCATGGTGTGGGGAATTTTTTCTTGGCACTCTTTGGGCCCCTTGGTACCAATTGAGCATCGTTGCAACGCCACAGCCTACCTGAGTATTGTTGCTGACCATGTCCATCCCTTTATGACCACAATGTACCCAACATCTGATGGCTACTTTCAGCAGGATAATGCGCCATGTCATAAAGCTCGAATCATCTCAGATTGGTTTCTTGAACATGACAATGAGTTCACTGTACTCAAATGGCCTCCTCAGTCACCAGATCTCAATCCAATAGAGCATCTTTGGGATGTGGTGGAACGGGAGATTCGCATCAGGGATGTGCAGCCGACAAATCTGCGCCAACTGTGTGATGCCATCATGTCAATATGGTCCAAAATCTCTGAGGAATGCTTCCAGCACCTTGTTGAATCTCTGCCACGAAGAATTGAGGCAGTTCTGAAGGCAAAAGGGGGTCCAACCCGTTACTAGCATGGTGTACCTAATAAAGTGGCCAGTGAGTGTATATGTAGTATGCATGTTGTATGTATGTAGCATGTCAATTTTTTTTTTTTTTTTACATTCAACACATTAGCCGGATGATGGGACTACTACTGTCCCATCATTGGCTAATGCTAATGTGTCAATCACTGTCATGGTAGCAGGCATCGCCCGATGGGACTTGTAGTCCCATCGGACGATGCCTGCACAGACCCGCGGAGCCTGCACAGACCACCGGCAGGATGGCACAGCCCCCCGGCAGGCCGGCACAGACCACCGGAGCCTGCACAGACCACCGGCAGGCCGGCACAGCCCCCCGGCAGGCCGGCACAGACCACCGGAGCCTGCACAGACCCCCCGGCAGGCCGGCACAGACCACCGGAGCCTGCACAGACCCCCCGGCAGGCCGGCACAGCCCCCCGGCAGGCCTGCACAGACCACCGGCAGGCCGGCACAGCCCCCCGGCAGGCCGGCACAGACCACCGGAGCCTGCACAGACCCCCCGGCAGGCCAGCACAGCCCCCCGAAAGGCCCGTACAGACCCCAGAGAGGCTGTACAAGGCAAAAATAGGGTTTTTCTTATTCCGATACCGGAAGTCCCATAGACTTGAATGGGACTTCCGGTATCGGAATCGGCGATACCCGATATTTTTTTTAGATCGGCCGATACCATCCGATACGATACTTTTTAAGTATCGGACGGTATCGCTCAACAGTAGTCACAGCCTGTCCTTCCTGTGCCCGTAACAAGATGGCCAAGCACCTACCCGCAGGTAGGCTTCAGCCTCTTCCAATTCCGTCCGTTCCCTGGCAACACATCGCGATGGACTTCATCACAGATCTTCCGATCTCATCTGGCTGTTCTGTGGTGTGGGTAGTGGTGGACCGCTTCTCTAAAATGGCTCACTTCGTTCCGCTACCCAGTCTTCCAACTGCTCCTGAGTTGTCGGATCTGTTCATCCGGCACATCTTCCATCTCCATGGTTTCCCTCTCCACATCGTGTCCGACAGAGGAGTCCAGTTCACCTCAAGATTCTGGTGAGCAGTTTGTAAACTGGTAAGAATTGAACTGGATTTTTCCTCAGCATACCATCTCCAGTCCAATGGACAAGTGGAGAGGACAAATCAAATCCTGGCTGGATTCCTGCGTCACTTTGTCAACGCGCATCATGACGACTGGGTAGACTTACTGTCCTGGGCCGAATTTTCCTACAACAACCAAGTAAGTGAATCTTCTGGAAAGTCTCCCTTTCAGATTGTCTTCAGACTACAACCTGGAATGCCTCTTCCCATCTCCGGTTCATCTGGCGTTCCGGCTGCTGATACTTTCACCGAAGATTTTTCTAAGGTCTGGCAGGACACCAAAACTGCTCTAGAGAAAGCCTCCCAGCATATGAAAAGGCATGCGGACAAGAGACGTTTGGATGCGCCTACCTTTCGCCCCGGAGACAAGGTATGGCTCTCTTCAAAGTACATCCGTTTAAAGATGCCATCCTACAAATTGGGTCCCCAGGTCATCGGACCATTTGAGATCTTGAGACAAATCAATCCGGTCTCTTACAAGCTGAAGTTGCCTGCTTCTCTACGTATGCCTAACTCCTTTCATGTTTCTCTCCTCAAACCAGTAGTGTTGAGCTCCTTCTTTAAGGATCCGGGTACCTCTCCTGACCCTGTCTCAGAGGATGATGTTTTTGAGGGAAAACATATCCTGGCTGTGAAAAAAGTAAGGGGTAACACCTACTACCTGGTGGTCTGGAAGGGTTTTGGTCCTGAGGAGAGATCTTTGGAGCCTAGAGAGAACATCCAGGCTCCTCTTCTCCTTTAAAGATTCCACGCAGGCTTGAAGAAGAGGGGGTGTAAAGAGGGGGATACTGTTACACCCGGTCCCTGTCCTGGCGCTGCGCCCAGGTCTGCCCTCCGTTCTGGGCACTCACCTCCAGCCACGCACGCTGTCCCTAGGCGGCAGCCGGCCTCCTCTGGGTCCCATGCTGCTCCTTCACATGCAAGCCTCCCTCTGGCCTCCACCTCCTGGCATCCTGTCGGCAGATCTGTAACTAGAGCTATTAGGGTCCACCCGCCTGCTCTCCTGCTTTCTTAAAGGGACGGCGTGCATTTTTCAAAAAATGCAGTTATCCAATGGCAGCGCACTCGCTGCTATTTCTGGCCTCTCCTCCAGAGGGAGAGTGCCGGAGCAACGAGTATCAATCATTGCTACATCCGGTTCTCATGCTAATCTGTCTGCGCTGCGTCTGCAGTCTCTGTGCATTGTCTAATGCTATCTGTCTCCACAGAGTATCAGTATCCTTTGCTTCCTGGTTACATCTGCAACCATCTTGGCAAAAGCCATCCCGTTCCGCCAACAGCCATCCAAGTCCAAGGACTGTGTGAAGGTTACTGGAACCGACTCCTTACCAACTACCCGGATCCAGGACCTGCATCATTACTGACTCTGCTGTAAATAACTGATATCCCTTTTGGCCCCGCTGGGACAGCTGCCACGTGTTCGGGGTCTAACTGAAGGTAGCACCTGTGTTCTCCGGGTATTCCATTCTGGCCCTGCTCAAGAGGCTTTACTACGGGTACCCGGGGCTCACTAGTCACGCCCCCTTCAGAGCCCCCTGGACCATGGTCCCGAGGTTCCACTTTAAAAATAAAAAACGAATGTGAACTTCACCATCTCTGCCTCCGCTTCCATTCATTACAACTATTCTGGTCGCTCTTTTTTGAACTTGTTCCAGTTTGTTGATGTCTTTTTTAAAATGTGGAGCCCAAAACTGGACACAGTATTCCAGATGAGGTCTGACCAAAGAGGAGTAGAGGGCAATAATGACTTCACGTGATCTAGACTGTATGCTTCTGTTAATACATCCTAGAATTGCATTTGCCTTTTTTGCTGCTGCATCACACTGTTGACTCATATTCAGTCTGTGATCTATTAGTATACCCCAGTCTTTTTCACATATGCTGTTGCTTAGCCCTATTCCTCCCATTCTGTATATGCTTTTTCATTTTTATTGCCCAGATGTAGTACTTTGCATTTTTCCCTGTTATAAATATTGGCATTTGTGATCCTTGTATTACTTGTACACTATATACAGAGCTCCTGTGTATAATGTCACCAGTGATCACTTTATTACCTGTACACTATATACTATGTACAGAGTTCCTCTGTATAATGTCACTAGTGATCAATACATTACCAATACCCTGACAGAGCTCCTCTGTTTAATGTCACTGGTGACTCAGTGTGTAACCTGTACACTGACACTACACAGTATACTATATACAGAGCTCCTGTATAGAATGTAAATGGTGAGTCATTGTATTACTTGTACACTGACACTATATACTGTATACTATGTATAGAGCTCCTATGTATAATGGCACTTATGGAAATATTAGTATTGTGTTGTTTTTATTAATGATCAATAATGTAGCATTTTGGTCCCTATGGGGTTGCGATATGTGGTCTGTTTATGGTGTGGTGATATTTGTTCCTTGTATGTATATGGTACTATTGATCATTTAAAACATGTATGTAACACATTCCCTTAAAGAAAAATAAATAAAAATATATCTAAAAAGAGTATTGGGTATTTTAGCAAATGTCTAATAATTTATAGTAGAGTAGGGCCCTGCCAAAAGGGTCTACCTTGTTGTGGTGGCAAGCTTAAAAAAATCTTTTGACCAAATAAAAATATGGTAGCTTTGTATGTAATATGGTGTTGTATGGGAACTGTTAATTTGTGATTGGTGAGGACGTGGTGCAGAAGTGAAGTTTTCCATGAGTGGACGGTGGGATTGTGGAAGGTTCAAGGGGTGGAGGTGGAGCTGGGTTGGAGGTGGAGTTGGCGTGGAACTTGACAAGAAATTTTAAATTCCCTCTTAAGTTATATTCCACCCTTCAGTGTGTCTGGAATGCAGTTACTGACAGCTCAGCCATTCAATCTAGTACAAGGGTGGGCTAAAGCTCAGTGATTGATAGCTCAGTGTCCAGTATGGTACAGGGGTGTACTAGGCTGTCAGTGTTTTGATTGACAGTCCGGCCATTAAATCAGAGACTGCGAGGTGCTGGCTGTCTCCAGGTGTTCATTGTCAGAGGTGATTGCTCTGCTACTTAGCTGGCCTGTTAGTCCCAGACCTCTGTCAGACGTACATTCAGTTAAGTGTGGTTTGTCTCTCTGTACTTTGTGTTCTGCTTGTTGACCTTTCATTGCCTGACCTTGGACCTCATTCTGACCATCCATCTGTGGAACCCCTTTCTTCTGATCTGCTATTTTCCTCATATTTTGACCTTGCACAGTTACCTGACAACGTATTTGTCTCTGCCCTCTATTTATGACGTATCGTCCTGTCTTTTGACCTCGGACTCCTTGACTATCCCAACTCATGGTTTGTCCGTGAGAAGCGACTCGGCATCACATTTCATCTGGCCTATTTGTTTTTCTTTTAGTCAGTTTGTATCCTGTTCACATGCTTAGTGACCAGGTGCAAATTTTATGCAGATGACTGAGGATCTAGCTAAGGAATGCTAGTGTCTGGAGTCATCACAATTTCAGTTGCAGAGTCAGATAATTCATTTTATGGTTGCTTCCTATAGCCCTCCACTTCTGGCAGTGGCTGTGACATCTGTACCGTCAGATGTACAGTTAATCTCTCCAGAAGCTGTAATGGCCCTCCCTGATAACTTTTTAAGAGAAAAAGACCAGTTTAGGGTGTTCGTGGAAATCTGTTGGTTATTTTTTACCTTGTGTCCCCGGTCATCAGGGGATGAGTTCCAACAGTTAGAATAATCATGTCACTACTGCAAAGGGTCCTCAGACCTGGGCATTTTCTTTGTACCCACAATCCACAGAATGGTCTTTTGTTAATGCCTTTTTTGACAGTTTAGGTCTGATCTATGACGAATCCGACAGAATTGAGGTCGCTAAGGCTGAGATCATAAACCTGGCACAGGGGGGTTGCACAGCTGAGGACTACCGCACTGAGTTTCGACAGTGGTCCACTGAAGTTCTGTGTAAGGATGCAGTTCTAAGGAAGAATTTTCACAAAGCCTTTCCAAAACTCATATGGATGCTCTGGTCCTTCATGATTCACCTTGTTCTCTGACGAAGGCCATGATCTAGGCCATACGAATGGACTACAGAATCCATGAGAGAGGGAGTGAACAGCAGGCTTCCCGTTATACTTCCCTGGAGCAGGTCTATTTACCAAAGGTAGAGCCATTTAAGGCTGGAGTTGCCAGTCTTTGTGTTGTGGAGAAAATGTGTAGACAAGATCTTGGACTCTGTCTGTACTGTGGTCTCTCTGGTCATTTGCTTAAGAATTGCCCAACTCGTCCTCACGCAAGCAAACCGTCGGGAGAACATCTGACTCTAGGTGATGGCCAAAGAGGTCACCCAGAGTCCCAGGTATCTTTTTAATCCTATGATAAATTACAGATAAATATGAAGTTATCCTTCAAGAACCAGATGTAATTAACATTGGCATTCATTGACTGTGGGTCTGTTGCTAACTTTTTTGATTCGGGACTGGGTTCTGGAGTTAGGATTAGGGACAGTTAATTTAGAAAGACCCATTCAAATCTTTTGCATTGACAAGACACCATTAACCTGGAATCTGGTCAAGAAGGTATTGGTTAATTTCTCACTCCAAGTGGGACCACTATGAATCCTTCTACTGTTTTGTTTTGGATAGAATTTATTTGGTACTGGAGCTTCCATGGTTGCATTTTCATAATCCTGTTATTGATTTGTATCAGAAGGCGATTGTTAAAGGAGCCTCAATTGTTACAAGAAATGTCTATAATCTGTACTAATAGGCTACTGTAGTCTGAAGGGTCTGCCAGGGTAACCAAGGACTTCGGAGATGTGTTCTCGGAAAAAGAGGTGGAGATACTACTTCCCCATTGTCCTTATGATTGTGCTATTAATCTTGTCCCTAATGGCAAATAACCTACAGCTCAACAATTTGCATGGGTCTGAGCGGACTGCCATGAAAGAATAAGTTAACAAAAGTTTACAGAAGGGTCATATCCGTCCTTCCTCCTTCCCTGTAGCTGCTGGATTTTTCTTTGTAAAATGGAAAGATAGGGGTCTCCATTCTTGTCTCAATTTCCAAGAACTAAACAAAATCACGGTTAAAGTTACTTACCCACTTCCACTCATCTCCGACCTATGCAATCAGCTTCTGGGGGCCAGATGGTTTTGTAAACTTGATCTTAGAGGGGCTTACAATTTGATACATATCTGGAAGGGTGATGAATGGAAAACTGTTTTTTTTTAATGTTTGAGGGTCTATTTTAAAATCTTGTCATGCCATTTGGGTTATCCTGCTGTTTTTCAAAATTTTATGAATTACCGTATTTTTCGCTTTATAAGGCTAGTTTCACACTAGCGTTTAAACGATGCGCGCACGGCGCCGCTAAGCCACGCCCCCTGCCGGCTCCCTGCCCGCCCCTTCCTGTCAGCGCCTCCTCCGAGCGCACAGGGCTGCATGCGTTATGCACACCCTATCTTTAGCATAGGGTGCGCAGACCGTGCGCAACTATGAATGTAGCGTGCGCTGCGCATTTTTGGAGGTGCGCCGTGCGCGCCGAACACAGCATGTTGCATTTTGGCGCGCACGGCGCACCTCCAAAAATGCGCAGCGCACGCTACATTCATAGTTGCGCACGGCCTGCGCACCCTATGCTAAAGATAGGGTGCGCATAACGCATGCAGCCCTGTGCGCTCGGAGGAGGCGCTGACAGGAAGGGGCGGGCAGGGAGCCGGCAGGGGGCGTGGCTTAGCGGCGCCGTGCACGCATCGTTTAAACACTAGTGTGAAACTAGCCTAAGACGCTCTGGATTATAAGACGCACCCCAAATTTTGAGGAGAAAAATAGGAAAAAACTTTTTTTAATAAAATGGTGGTGCTTCTTATAATCCAGGCATCTTATTGCTTACCGGAGGTGGTGGGAAGTGGGGTCCTAGGGTTGCTGCTGGAAGAGGCAGGAGTGGAACGTTGCTGCTAGGATGAGGGGGTGTTTTGATGTATGGGTGTCCGATGCTGCCGCTGTGCTATGTCCCCAGTGTTGCCGGGTGTTGTCACCACGCTCTGTACCTGGTGCTGCTGGGTGTTGCCGCCTCATCTGTCCCCTGGTGCTGCCGCCCGCTCAGTCCCCCGGTGCTGCCGCCATGTTCTGTACCTGGTGCTGCCGCCTGCTCTGTCCCCCGATGCTACCACCCGCTCTGTCCCCTGGTGCTGCCGCCTCGCTCTGTACCTGATGCTGCCGGGTGCTACCGCCCACTCTGTCCTTCAGTGCTGCTGGGTGCTGCCGCCGCGCTCTGTCCCCCAGTGTTGCCGGATGCTGCCACCACTGCTCTGCCCCCCGGTTCTTGCCGCCGCTGCGCTCTGTCCCCCGGTGCTTGCCGCCGCTGCGCTCTGTCCCGTGCTGCGTGGGGGGCTCTGCTATTCCATCCATGCTTGCTTGCCCTGTGCGGTGGATTGCTTCTGGGAAAATGGCCGCCGTGCAAGCGCAGATGGAGATTTCGGCACTGAAATCTCGGGAGATGAGCGGCAAGCACTGGGGGACAGAGTGCGGCGGCGGCAGCACCGGGGGACAGAGCGCGGTGGCAAGCATCGGACACCCGCAGCGGCAGCACAAATAAGGTATATCCGCATTGTAAGACGCACCCCTATTTTCCCCCCAAATTTTGGGGAAAAAAGTGCATCTTACAAAATGAAAAATACGGTATATTTTCTCTGATTGCATTGCAAGATTTGTTGTGATTTATCTGGATGACATACTTATTTTCTCATCCAATTTGGACTCTCAGTAGGAATATGTCCGTACTATATTATGAGGGTTGAGGGAGGACTCTTTGGTAAATAAGAGAAATGTGTTTTTTCTGTTCAGGAAATTTCATTCTTGGGGTTTATCTTGTCAGCAGAAGAGTTTAATATGGACCCTGGGAAAGTGCAGGCTATAATTGATTGGGTTCAATCTCGTGATCTTAAGGCTTTGCAATATTTTCTGGGATTCGCCAACTATTATAGGAAATTTATGACGGGTTTTTTACAAATTGCTACACCTTTTCCTGACTTTTCACTTAAGGGGGCGAAGCTCACGGTTTGGTGGCCATGTGCTATGAAGGCTTTCGAAAAATTAAGAGTATTTCATGTCTGCTACCATTAGAGCTGCGTGTCACATGTAGCGAGATTGCTGGCGAGATCGCTGTTGCATCACAAAATCAGTGACGCTTCAGCGATCTCACTAACGATCTCGCTATGTGAGACAGAGGCTTTAGATCAATCTGTCCCTATAATGTATCATGTTATCAGCAGCATATCTGCAGTTTTCACCGGGCGATGTGCTGCTGAGAACAATGATTTTTGTTCCGGCATAAACAAGCCAATCTCTTGATGAATAGGCAGCATTTTCTTTGTTTAGTATAATACCCCATAGTCCTCCACATAGTATAATGAATCCCACAGTCCTCCATATAGTATAATGTGCACCAGTCCTCCATATTGTATAATGCACACCCCATAGTCCTCCATATAGTATAATACACTCCCCATAGTTCTCCATATAGTATATTACACTCCTCATAGTCCTCCATATAGTATAATACACTCCTCATAGTCTCCATATATTAAAATACACTCCTCAGTCCACTATATAGTATAATGCACCCCTCCATGTAGTACAATTCACATCCCATAGTATCATTCACCCCATAGTTCTTCATATAGCATAATGTATTCCCCATCGTCCTTGATACAGTATAACGCAGGTTCCATGTAGTACATATAGCTATTAGCTATTAGCGGCACGCCAATGGCTGGGGGCCCCTGGGGAAGCGGGGGCCCTAGGAAGCTGCCTAGTCTGCTTGCCACTAACACCGGCCCAGAGTAGTCTCTATTCAGTTTCTCCACCAGAACCTCCATCCTCCATTATTCCTCAGGGTATTGTGGTTTCTATGGTAACCTCAGAAGAAGAGGAGATCCATATAGTCCAGTCGTTGGCTCCTTCCGCTACTCCAGGATCCAAATTATTTGTGCCTGTGTCTGTTACAAGAGTTTCATGATCCCGTCTTGAGTGGTTATCCTGGGGTTACTGCTACACGGAAAGCCATTGCTAGACTTTTTTGGTGGCCATCCATGCATAATGATATTAAAGTTTTTGTATCCGTTTGTGAAGTCTGCGAACGCGCTAAAGTCAGTCATAGCTGGCCAGGGAAATGGTTCCATCTCCAATGCCACAAAGACCTTGGACTCATCTGTCCACAGATTTCATCACAGATTTGCCTTTGTCTAGTTGGAAGAACTGCTATTCAGCAAACAAGCTCATTTTGTTCCTTTGTCAGGATTACCAAGTGCAGGGACACTCTCCAGGTTGTTTATTTCTCATATTGTAAGGTTACATGGGATCCCTCTGAACAATTTGTCTGACGGAGGTATGCAATTTGTCTCTAAATTCTGGAGAGCTTTTTGTGGTAAACTCAGGATTGACTTGTCATTTTCATCTGCTTTCCACCCTGAAATCAACTATCAGATTGAGAGGACAAATCAATCTTTGGAACAAATTTTAAGGTGCTTCATTGCAGCTCGGCAGGAGGACTGGTCTTCTCGCTGAGATTGCCTTTAACAGTCAAGTAAATCAGTCTACTGCAACCTCACCGGTTTTCTGTAATCATGGTTTTCATCACCATTTTGGTGAATTTTCTAGAAATAGTTCTGAATGCCCTGGGGTGGAGGTCATTATGCAGAGACTTGGGAATTAGGAATGAGAGAGCACTAAAATGCTCGGATGTTGGTTATTCCTAATGCTCGGGTGCTCGTAACGAATATAGTGGGAATCCATGGGAAATCCGAGCATTTTTCCAGCAGGCCCTACAAGGAGGTCTAGGGGGCAGTGAAAATGCTGAACTGGATGGAAAAAGTGTTGAATGGAAGGAGAACAGCATGGAGAAGACCCTTGGACCCACTTCAAGGACTAACAATAAAACATTTAAAATCAACGAGAAATTAGAGTTTACAGGAAAAAAAATGTTAAGAAGCATTTTTTCCAAAATAATGACTTGTATTTAAGGCAAATTTAAAAATGATTAAAAAAATAATTCAAGGAAACCAAAATTGACATTTTTACTAATTTTTATCACATTTTTATATTTTTTTTTAATAAACAATTGTAAATTTCAGTGCAATTTATGAAAGAAGCAAGAACTGCCAAAAATTAGATGGAAAAGGGACTCAGATACACCCTGTATTAGACATAAAGGTGGGCCTAATAAACACTATGTTCAAATTGTCATGTAGTGGCACTCCTAGACTCATAAAGGCCATGCACTAAGTGCAAAACCTGCCAAAAACTACAAGCAGGGTCATCCATACACCTTTGAAGGCATCAACTGTAGTACCTCATTCAAATATTGTGAACAAAGTGTAGTTCTGTTACTCCTACAATTATAAAGGCTCTTCACACAGTGCAAAACTAGAAAAAAATATATAAGGAGGGTCATCCATACATCCTTGAAGGCATCAAATGGAGTGCCTCATAAAAAATTAAGAAAGTGTGGTTGTGGCACTTCGACACTCATAAAGGCTTTTCACACAGTGAAAAGCCAGAAAAAGAATTATAAGGTAAGGAGCTTTATCCAATCATCCACAGACCCTTGAAGGCAACAACTGGCAGGTTTCACTCAAATATTTTGAAAGTGTAGCTGATGTACTTTTACACTCATAAAGGCTTTTTCACAAAGTGCAAAGCCAGGAGAAAATGATATGGAGGGTAGTACAGTACTCCTCTTCAATTGTCTGCTTCTTCTTCTCCTTCCTCAGGAAGCTGGGGGACTGCCTCCATCTGCTTCCTGAAACCCGATCCTCAGGTGCCTTGGCTGTAAGTGACCCAGCTTTTGGTAGTGCTGGAGCACCCGACATTTAAAAAATGTGCAACAGCATCCTGTGTCACCTCATAGGAGGTGGGGAACCCCAAGAACAATCCAATCTCTTGGGGGTGGTAGCCCTGTCTCAAGCTGCCTCAAGGAGCCTCTCACAGGCCAGTTCATTTTGCAAGAAAGATTCATCCTGCTCCCTTCCTTCTCGAATCACACCCACCACATACCAGCGATGTTACCTCTCCATTTTGAGGAACGTGACTCTTGTTCCAACTGTCAGCTCTTACAGCCTTTGAGGCAAGTGTTCCCTCTCTACTGCACGCTGGTTAAGCAAGATATGATGATGGGTTACAAACTCTTCTATGGACCCCCATCTCCACTGCCGGTTGTATACAACAACCTCCCCCTGGGATGCCAACTCTCCGTACCTTGCGGTCAGCAGGCCTGCTAGCATGTCTCCACCACTGGTCCTGGCTCACCTCTTTCTCTCTTCTGACCAGCCTAGGACCCACATCTGCTCACCTGTTGTTGGATCCTGGCTCTCCTTTCTGCAGTCCGCGGAAACCACAGCGCTGAAGGCTGAGAACTACCGTACTGAGTTTCGACAGTGGTCCACTGAAGTTCTATGGAATGATGCAGTTCTCAGGTGCCAGGTGGCCAGGTTTCAGGCTTTGGTGATTCCGGGAAAGTGGCCGGTTCCGGTCCACATTCAGTTACCTCTTCTGCTATTGGAACAGCTTGATCTAGCTCCAATCACTCCCTTGGGAGTCTCGCTGGATTCTGCCATCTGTGTCACCTTGTTGCCCACTAAGCACGTTGCAATGTATGAATTAATAACTCAATCCAGAAACAATTTTTGAACTTTTTTGGAATGTTATATACCACCAAAATGTAACACAAAACGCATAATACTCTTTGGATGACAAATTCAATCCACAACAATATTTGAAAGTTTTTTTGAATGCTATATGCCATCGGAATGTAACACAAAGCACGTAATACTCAGTGGATTACAAATTCAATCCAGAACAATTTTTGAATGCTTTTTTGGAGTGTTATATACAAACAAAATGTAACACATACCATGTAATACTCTATGAATGACTAATAGAATCGAGAACAATTTTTGAACGCTTTTTTTGAGTGTTAAATACCACTGAAATGTAACACAAACCACGTAATACTCAATGGATTACAAATTCAATCTAGAACAATATTTGAATGCTTTTTTGGAGTGTTATATACAAACAAAATGTAACACATACCATGTAATACTCTATGAATGACTAATAGAATCAAGAACAATTTTTGAACGCTTTTTTGGAGTGTTAAATACCACTGAAATGTAACACAAACCACGTTATACTCAATGGATTACAAATTCAATCTAGAACAATATTTGAATGCTTTTTTGGAGTGTTATATACAAACAAAATGTAACATATACCATGTAATAATCTATGAATGACTAATAGAATCGAGAACAATTTTTGAACGCTTTTTTGGAGTGTTAAATACCACTGAAATGTAACACAAACCACGTAATACTCAATGGATTACAAATTCAATCTAGAACAATATTTGAATGCTTTTTTGGAGTGTTATATACAAACAAAATGTAACATATACCATGTAATAATCTATGAATGACTAATAGAATCCAAAACAATTTTTGAACGCTTTTTTGGAGTGTGAAAATGCAACCAAAATGTAGCAAAAACCATGTATTACTCTTTGGATGACAAATTCAATACAAAAACATTTTGAAAGCTTTCTTGGAGTGTTATATTATATACCATCAAAATATTACGCAAAGCACATCATACTCTATGGATTACAAATTCAATTCAGAACAATTTTTGAATGTTTTTTTGAAGTGTTATATACACCGAAATGTAACATATAGTATTTAATATTCTATGGATGACTAATTGTATCGAGAATTTTGCAACACAAAGCATGTGATACTCTATGTATGACAAATTCAATGCAGACAAAAATATTGAATTTTTTTTGGAGTGTTATTATCACTCTCGGACACGGGTCGTCTGGCGGACGACACAGCATATACCAATGACAGGATGGAAAGGGGAGAGGGACACCTCCTGACTCCAACCTGTGCCTGTCCCTATGTTCCCCTAATGCCCTATGCAGGTCCTTCTCCCCACTGCCGTTACGTGCTTAGTCCCTGATTGTCACCTCAATGTACCCTGGCTAGTGCACTGGCCAGCAAGGACCCTAGCCTTACCACTGCAGATGGTAAAAGCACAGAGAAGGTGACAAACACGGGACAAAGAAAGAGGAACAAAATACTCAGCTTCAGCAAAGTATACATCACCAGGCTTCTGAACTCCAGCAGCTGAAACACCACCGATACAAGTGTACTCCTTACTCCAGACTGGTCTTCATAGAATATCTCTATTACGAACAGTCAGCTGATGTGTCATGTAACCATTTAAAGGATGGTGGAAGTGGCTACCAACCAACATCAGTTTACCAGCATAAAAGCAGCTATCAGCAAGGATACTGACATTAACCCTTGCTGGACCAGAAGGAAAAAAACAACATTTAAGTTGTAGCAGAACAAGAGCTGTCACAAATCCCAAAATGAATCGTACAGTTAAATACCACAATTATGTACCACAAAGCACATAATACTCTATGGATGACAATATAGTCATTTTTTTACAAAAAATAGAATGTGGTCACGTGCAGTAGCTATTTATTTAGCAATGGACTGCAAAGTCATGCCTAGAAGCTGTATTCTGCGACTCTTTCTGCTCCTCTGATGCTGTAATGTGGCTAGCCAATTACAGTAATCCCACTACCAAGATGGCTATGACATTACAGTGACTGTTAGGCAGTCCCCACATGTTTATTGGCTGTGTAACAGGCACCAAACATGCAAAGTAGGGATTCGAGCTTCAAATTGGAACATCATCCAATGCTTGACGAGTACTGAGGACCCAGATACTCGAGTGATATCCGACTATCACTGAGCACGTTCGCTCATCCCTACTGGGGGTGTCTGGAGGGAGGTTCAAAAGAAAATTGGGACTTCCCAGATTCGCCAAAAACGGAAGGCCGGTAGAAGACGTTGGGTGAGTCCTGTTTTTAAGATTTGTGATAAGGTTTGCTTGTCATCTAGGAATATTAAACTTAAAGTGCCGTCGTTGAAGTTGTGTGAAAAGTTTATTAATCGATGTGAGATCCTGGAGGTGGTCAATCCAGTGGCATTCAGATTAAAGCTTCCTTCATTTCTTCGCATCCCTAACGTGTTCCATAAATTCCTTTTGAAGGAGTTTGTCTCTTTGGCAATGTCTCCCTCCTCTCTGCCTCCTCCAGTTTCTGTTGATGGTGGGTTGGAGTGTGAGGTTCAGAGGGTTGTGGATTCTCATAGGGTCTGAAATTCTCTCCAATACCAGATCCTCTGGAGGGGACACAGACCACAGGAGAGATCCTGGGTCACAGCTCGAGATGTGAAGGCCAAGTAGTTATTCTGGGCCTTAAATCTAAAATTCCCTGGGAAACCTAGAGGTCTGGTGGCCCCCCTTAGAGGAGGGGTACTGTCACGATTCCACCTTTCAGTTTGTCTAGGATGCAGTTAATTGAGCCTTTCAATCAGGTACAGGGGTGTGCTGAAGCTGTCAGTACTTTGACAGCTCAGTGTCCAGTCTGGTACAGGGGCGTGCTGAGCTGTTGATGTTTTGATTGACAGCTTGGCCGTGCAATCTGAGACTGGAAGGTGCTGGCTGTCTAAAGGTGTTCATTGTCCCAGGTGATTGCTCTGCTACTTAGCTGGGGTTTTAGCCTAATCTACGACTAGCAGAGGTATAAAACTAAGTGTGGTTTCTCTCTCTGTGCCTTGTGTTCTGCTTGTTGATCTTTCATTGCCTGACCTTGGACCTTGTTCTGACCATCCATCTGTTTAACCCCTTTGTTCTGATTCACTATCTTCCTGGTATTTTGACACTGGATGGTTACCTGACTACGCATTTATCGCTTCACTCTGTTTATTATGTACTCTCCTAGCTTTTGACCTCAGACTCCTTGACATTCCGAATTCACGACTTGTCCATGAGAAGTGACTCAGCATCACAATAACTATTTGTAGGAGTAGAGTAGAAATTGATGGAAATCTGTTGTGAAAACTACACACCATGTAACTCTTCTAGGGAAAATATGAGTATGTAGCTGCTCAAAAAATCTATTCTGAAGGAAAGGCCACACCTAGCAGCATTTCATTTCAGAAAGTCATTGCATGCTCTGCTACACTGGATTTTTACAAAGATCACTATAGTTTTGTTATCCCCTTTCATTAATTTCACACAGCAACCAAAGATACTTAAAGGGAATCTGACAGCTGATACATGGTGCCTGATTCACTTTGATTGAAAGTTCTCCCCCTGCATTCCCTTATAGTGATAGACCAGTAACTCAATGTGAGTGGACAGGGAGAAGTTGATTGGGACCCGCAAATCCAACTAGTCTCCCATGTGGCTCGGTCCACAGCTGCTATTGAACTATGTTTTTCTTTGAAATGCCGTAGCAGTTCAGAGTTAAACACATATTGCTTATCTCTTTAGCCAGTGTCTAATGCATGCTGCCTGTGAAAACTTTCCAAAACATCACTTATTTGAGAAAATCACACCCTTATTCAGACCAGATTACCATTGTCAGATATTTATTTTAAACCTATATTATGCATATTGGCCATCTACATCAACAAGACGATAACCTCCTTAGAGGACTAATTTCATTGCAATTTGTGTTGGTTATTTCTTAAGTAAAGTGCCAAATTTATCAACATTGCACATGCAGAATGATAAACTTAACACAATTCGGTAAGCAGTTGACAATTTTTTTTTAACTTAATATACATTTACATTAATATTTTGCACCAAATACAGTGCTCATCATATATGATTTGACCAATCTCTTGGTTTAAAAACTGTCGAGGTGGTCATAAACAGCGCAAGCCTAGAGTGGCACCTCAGGATGGTGACACAACTTGGCTGTCTCTTGCATTCCTTGAATTAGTTTTCTTCTTGTTCTACCAACATTGGAGAGCTCCAAATTCTCTGCTCAAATCCAAGCCCAGGAGACAGGAGCAGAGAAGAATGCAGAATCTATGCTTTTAGGGAAGAGTTATAAGGGTTGTCTCATGAAAAATATTAATTATAACAAAATAGAGCATATCAAAAGAATTGTATTTTCAATTTACACCCTTTAAAAATAATATGTAGTTTTGTTCATGCATTACATTTTGATCTGTAGTAGTGACCACAGCTGTTTGTGCTGAAAATCTCTGCTTATACACAAGTATATACGGTATATGTGTGTGCATCCGTGTGTTGCTATACATACAGTATATACACTACCGTTCAAAAGTTTAGGGTCACTTAGAAATATCCTTATTTTTGAAAGAAAAGCAGTTTTTTTCCAATGAAGCTAACATTAAATTTTTCAGAAATACACTCTATACATTGTTAATGTGGTAAATGACTATTCTAGCTGCAAACGTCGGGCTTGTAATGCAATATCTTCATGGGTGTATAGAGGCCCATTTCCAACAACCATCACTCTAGTGTTCTTATGGTACTTTGTGTCTGCTAACTATGTAAGAAGGCTGATGAATGGTTAGAATACCCTTGAAAACCATTGTGCAAGTATGTTAGCACAGCTGAAAAAAGTTTGGCTGATTAGAGAAGATATAAACCTGACCTTCTTTTGAGCTAGTTGAGAATTTGGAGCATTACATTTGTTGGTTCCATTAAACTCTCAAAATCACCAGAAAAAAAGACCTTTCATGTGAAACCTGACAGTCTATTCTCGTTCTTAAAAATGAAGGCTATTCCATGCGAGAAATTGCCAAGAAACAGAAGATTTCCTACAACAGTGTGTACTACTCCTTTCAGAGGAGAGCACAAACAGGCGCTAACTAGAGTAGAAAGAGAAGTGGGAGGCCCCGCTGCACAACTGAGCAACAAGACAAGTACATTGGACAGAGGAAGATTGGTAAAAAGTGTTATGGACAGACAAATCCAAGTTTGATGTGTTTGGATCACACAGAAGAACATTTGGGAGATGCAGAACAAGTGCTGGAACAGTGCATGATGCCATCTGTCAAGCATGGTGGAGGTAATGTGATGGTCTGGGGTTGCTTTGGTGCTGGTAAAGTGGGAGATTTGAACAAGGTAAAAGGGATTTTGAATAAGGAAGGCTAGCACTCCATTTTGCAATGCCATGCCATACCCTGTAGACAGCGCTTGATTGGAGCCAATTTCATCCTACAACAGGACAATGACCCAAAGTACACCTCCAAATTATGCAAGAACTATTTAGGGAAGAAGCAGGCAGCTGGTATTCTATCTGTAAAGGAGTGGCCAGCGCAGTCACCAGATCTCAACCCCATTGAGCAGTTGTGGGAGCAGCTTGACATTATTGTATGCAAAAAATGCCCATCAAGCCAAACCAACTTGTGGGAGGGGCTTCTGGAAGCATGGGGTGAAATTTCTCCAGATTACCTCAGCAAATTAACTGCTAGAATGCCAAAGGTCTGCAATGCTGTAATTGCTGCAAAGTGTGCATTCTTTGACGAAAGCAAAGTTTGAAGAACATTATTATTTCAAATAAAAATCTTTTTTTCGATCCTTGTCAATGTCTGGACTAGATTTTAAATTCATTTGGCAAACTCATTTGATTAATAAAAGTATGAGTTTTCATGGAAAACACAAAATTGTCTGGGTGACCCCAAGCTTTTGAACGCTAGTGTATATATATATATAGCCACACATACATATATATATATATATATAGTATCTTACATAGTCTCCTTTATTAAGTATATTGCTATCCCTTATTACACAGTGCCCTCTCTTGTTATACACAGCTCCGTTCCTTACATATCAGATTATATAGAGCCCTGTTTTTTATCACATACTGTCCTGTCTTGTTAGATATATAATGCAATGATGGCTGATGGCACAAGGGAAAGCTTTTATTCTAATGCAGGAGCTGATGGACTGCTCTTCTGGTCACCGGCTGCACCATCAGCAGTTGTTTTATATCTAACAGAAGAGGACTATGTAATAAAGAGAGGGCGCTGTGAACAACAAAAATAACAAGAAGAATACACTATGTAAGAGACAGTTCTGTACATAACAGCAGAGGAAGCTATACAAAAAGGGATAGCACCATATATTACTAGAGAGGGAGGTACATAATAAGGGATGGTGTTATATATAATAAAAGAGGAAACTATGTAAGTAGGGAAGGCGCTATACATAATAAGTGAGTACACAATATACTAAGGGACTCTGCTATACATAATAAGTGAGGACACTATATTCTAAGGGACTGTGCCATACATTCCTGTATCCTTGTGCAGTGTAGGTGTGATGTGCACTTTTACAGACACATTGAGCATATCCTATTCTGATCCTCAAAATCAGATCAGAAGAAGACATTCTATGACCCCACGGATCTGATTCTCAGATCTGTGATTTTTATGGATGTGTGAATGGATCTATAACTGTCTGTGTGCTGTCTGATAAAAAAAAATCAGACAGCACACGGACAATTCACACAAATGGGAGCATGTAGAATAATGGATTTTACAGATAACGTTATTACTCCAAGTCATACAGAACAGATACAGAACAATATTTACATCTAGGTACGTGCCGTTGACGGCTCATCTAATTAGAGACATTTTCTGCTGTTTCTTCTTCATCTGGTCAGACCTTCATGTCGAAATCTCTCAGCCACAACTCGTCTTGTCGCAATGATCATCGCAGCCTTGAAAATAACAAGGTCACAGACATTTTATACATGTGTTTCCCCCCTGAATACAGATATGTACCCCACCATTAAAAATATAAAGTGATACGCAGCACTGTGCTCCCATTAACTATAATCTCTGGTGCCCAACAATATAAATTATTCAGTCTGTGAGTCTCCACAATTAACTGTAAGGCTATGTGCACACCAAAAATGTGCAGTACAAGCAAAGTGAATAAGATCCCTGAAGTCTCATACATAAGTTGCTTATTTTTTCCTTGCAGATTTGCAGCAGATTCAAATCTGCATAATGTTAATTCTTGCAGTGTATTTCACCCATACTAATGAGTGGGGGAAAATATGCAACAAAAGAATGTCAAAAACGTTGCAAAAAATATATCTATTTAATGCAGCATTCTTCCTGCCAACACATTAAGATATGCAGCAGAATTATCTCCTGCAAGTCCTATGCACATAAGCTTAGTCCCTGTCCTGTGTACCCTCCCATTTATTATCAGTCCTTAATAGCATCTTAATGAACTTGGGGGTGGGAGAAGACCCTATCAGATACTGAGCATCCTCCACCACCTCCCAATTCACTACAAGTCCCTGACGGCTTCTTCTCCCACCTTTCAATTCATAATAAAGTGTCCTATGCACCTTACTGCCTCCTCACCCACTCCCCAATAAATTTTAAGTTTCCAATAGCATCACAATGAATTGTGAGATAGAGGAAGACCCTATCAGGGGCTTAGCACCCTCCTCCACCAACTAATTAATTTTACATCCATATCTAAAGTCTTCCTCCCCTCCCCCTAAGTCCACTATAAGTTTCCTTTCTTCCCATTTCAATCTCCAATTGTCCTCTCCCCCCCTTATCATTGTCCTCTTCACCACCTCCATCATTGTCCTCTCCCCTATCTCCATCATTGCTTTCTCCCCCACCTCCATCATTGCCCTCTCCACAACCCACATTATTGCCTTTTCCACCAACCACATCATTGCCCTCTCCACCACCTCCATCATTACCCTCCACCACCTCCATCATTGCCCTGTTCAACACCCCCCATGATTGCCCTCTCCACCACCCACATCATTGCCATCTCCACCACCTCCATCATTGCCCTCTCCATCACCTTTGTCATCACCCTCTCCATCACCTTTGTCATTGCCCTCTACCCCACCTCTGTCATTGCCCTCTCCACCACCTCCATCATTGCCCTCTCCACCACCTCCGTCATTGCCCTCTCCACCACCTCTATCACTGCCCTTTCCACCACCTCCATCATTGCCGTCTCCACCACCCCCATCAGTGCCCTCTTCACCACCTCCATCATTGTCGTCTCCACCTCCATCATTGTTCTCTCCATCACCTCCATAATTGCCCTCTCTACCTCCTTCACTGCTCTCTCCACCACCCCCACCATTGCTTTCTCCACCACTTCCATCATTGCCCTCTTCATCTCCATCATTGCCCTCTTCACCACCCCATCATTGCCCTCTCCACCTTCATCATTGACCTCTCCACCTCCTTCTCTGCCCTCTCCACCACCCCCATCATTGCTTTCTACACCATCCATATCACTGATCTCTCCACCACCTTCATCACTGTCCTCTCCATCACCTCCATCATTGTCCTCTCCACCACCAGATCATTGCCTTCCCTACATCCACGTCATTGCCCTTCTCACCATCTCCATCATTACCGTCTCCACTACCCCATCAATCCCCTCTCGACCACCTCTATCATTGCCATCTCCACTTTCATCATTGTCCTCGCCACTAACTCATCATTGCCTTCTCCACATCATTGCCCTCTTCACCACCTCCATCATTGCCCTCTCCACCACCTCCATTATTGCCCTCTCCATCAACCCCATCATTGCCCTCTCCACCACCTCCATCATTGCCCTCTCCATCTCCATCATTGACCTCTCCACCTTCAAAGTTTCTTTCTCCACCACCTCCATCATTGCCCTCTCCATCACCCCATCATTGGCCTCTCCACCACCTTTATCATTGCTCTCTTCGCCACCTCCATCATTGCATTCTCCACCACCCCCATCATTAGCCTCTCCACCATCTCCATCATTGCCCTCTCCACCACCTTTACCATTGCTGTCTTCACCACCTCCATCATTGCATTCTCCACCAACCCCATTATTGCCCTCTCCACCACCTCCATCATTGCCCTCTCTACCTTCATCATTGCTTTCTCCACCACCTCCATCATTGACCTCTACATTACCTCCATCATTGCATTCTCCGCCACCCCATCATTGCCCTTCCATCACCTCCATCATTGCCCTCTCCACAGAGGACGGATCCTTGCAGCTCCGCTCTGCTGCCATTTTTTCCTGTAGGCAGCAAAGCTGCATAGATTTCTCCTTTCCCAGTAGTGGACTATCTGCCCTTATACCCGGAGATCTTCACCTGGAAACCTTTACCCAGAGACTTTCACTCAGAGACCCTTACCCGGATATCCTCAGTGGGAACATTAACTATTACCCATAAGAAGACTCATCACATAAAAACAAACATTTCTTGAGAGAGGCTTGGTTTGCCGAAACATTGAATTATTTGTGTCTGTATTGTCTTTTTTCCCCTTTGGGTCTGCCATCTAAAACAATTCTGTTTAATTTGGTTCCAGTAAACTGTAGAAATCTATTCTTAGAGTGCCACAGTTCATCATTTTTATTGATTTTCCTGTCTCCTACGCACCTACTTTATTAGCAGTGAGCACCCCTTATTCTTATTCTATATTTTTCTCACTTCACTTCACTAACTTAGACCATTTATTGCTGATCATAACTTACAAATATGATTACAAAATTATTTACACACAGATTGTAATATAACAAAAAACTTTTGCAAGTCACTGTATAAGGTAATGAGAGGAGACAAACCAGGGCTAGATGGTGTAGCAAAGCCAGGTAGGCTAGGTGTCAAATCCCAACTCTACAGGTTCTGATTAAGTTCACCTTGCATAGCTCTGTATATAACCAGGCTATGCAAGTACATATATGTCAGTGCATCATGCTCACCAGAACAGAATACAGTCCTTTCTCCCAAAGCAAATTTTATACACAGAAGAGGTATAGTCCTACCATACTTGATATCACCTTCAGCCTGAGTTCCAGCAGCTTCTTGTAGTACCAAACAGAAGTGTTCAGCTCCATGCACAGTTCACACTGAACAGGCTGCAGCTTCCACATGTTAGGGCCCCGTCACACATAGCGACTCACCAGCGATCCTGACAACGATATGAACTTGTCAGGATCGCTGGTGTGTCGCTACATGATCACTGGTGAGCTGCCAAACAGGCAGATCTCAGCAGCGATCAGGACAGCGACGATGCGGGTAACAAGCGACGCACGTCGCTTAGTTACCCGCAGTGTAAGTTAAGATACCAGCGCGCTGGTGCAGGGAGCTGGTAACCAAGGTAAACATCGGATTTCTAAGCGCCGTGCGGCGCTTAGAAACCCGCAGTTTACCTTGGTTACCAGCTCCCTGCACCAGCGCGCTTGTATCTAACGTACACATCGGGTTTTTAAGCACCGCGTGGTGCTTAGAAACCCGATGTTTACCTTGGTTACCAGCTCCAGCTCGCTGATCGCTGGTCTCCAGCCTGCCACACGCAGCGATTCGTGCTGGCGGGGGGGGAGACCAACGATCAAAAAAATGTTCAGGCCATTCGAGCACCATCAGCGATACCCGGCAGGGGGGCCGGTCGCTGATAAGTGTCACACACAGCGATATTGCTGGTGAGATCGCTATTGCGTCACAAAACTTGTGACTCAGCAGCGATCTCGCTGTGTGTGACGGGGGCTTTACTCTGCAGCTCCAACACAGAAGCTGCTTTGCTTTTATAGCTAACCCGTGCAGTTTCCAATCAGAGAAATGGTGAAACTGACCCAGAACCAATGCACTGTAGTATTGGCTGGCGCAACTTCTACTTTTCTTACCCTGTCTGTAGTGCTGTTCCTCATCCTGGCGAGGTGCCTTAGTCATGCCAAGTGACTGTGAATGTTGTTTGGTGACCCTGGTAAGGGCCAAACTTCTGCATGTGCTAGTCCCTGGGAAGTGGGTGGCGGTACGATGTATCCATGGATATTACAAAAACTACTCCATGGATGAGGAAGCATCTCCTGAAGCCAATATCCCTTTCCTGGAGATGTGCCTGGGCAAATTTGAGATTGCCCAACTCAGGGACTTTATGGTAAAATATTTTCTGGGAGATGTTAGTGGGTTAAATGGTGCTCCCCTGGAGACAGGAGTCAATAATCATTTTCTGAAAATGGCCAGACCTAGTGATCCGTTGTGTTGTGGGACCAAAGTGAACAGACAGGTAAAAGAGAACCTCCTCAAGGCCCGAGAGGAAAAAACCAGGGGCTAAAATCTATCGGCTCGAGTGAGACAATTTAAGCCTGTTGATTGGGTACAAGTGTTAGTGCCCACAGTGGAGAGAATGTTGCTTACCCAGTGGCAGGGACCCTATAGGGTGGGGGAAAAGGTGGGAGAGGTTGACTATAAAGTACACGGACCATGAAAAAGGAAGTTATTTCCCATATATTATGGCAACCTACTAAAACCTTGTAATGGTAGCGACACGCTCAAAACTTGTTGCTTGTTGGCCCAGTCAGAAGCCAACATTGCAGGTATCAAAATGGCAGAAACTTTGCCACCTTCCAAGAATTGGCAGAGATGACAATTGGTATCCAAACATAGGGTTAAGTTCTTGGAGTTACTAGGTCACCCTCATGTCATCAGGCATAAACCTACTGTTAATGAGAATGTAAAGCGCCACAAACTCTGTGTTTTGGCAGATGGTGCCAGGCCCTGGCTTGGGGAAGGGAGGTGAGGAGTGAAGGTGGAAAAGCAAGATAGGAAAGGGTTCAATTCTAGCTCCATAGGTTCTGATTATTTGCACCTGGCTGGCTCTGTATATAACTACACCACCTTAATTAGTCTGCTTAGGGAAGCTGACCAAAGATTGCATTGGAGCTGGAGAGGGATAAGCTAGAATCTCTCTCAGAGAAGAGACTGGACATGCCAAGTGCACAAAGTTCAAAGTATCAGTGGTTGCTATGGACAAAACAGTTTTGTTTGACTGAACTGGGACTAGATCAACCTTGTATGTTTTTTTGTTTTTTTAGCACCTGGATAATGCTATGGATTTTGTGCTTATGGTTTTGTTTTTTGGTGCTGTGAAACCTGTGGAAATAAATGTTACATTGTTTTGACAAAAGAATCCAGTGTCTGTGTGAACGCTGTCTACTGCTGGGCGTGAATCCCTACAATATACAGACATATAGATAAACTGATATACTGGCAGGACATTAGCTATAGATTAGTGGGATTGGTGTGTAAGTTTTCTTTATTGTGTTACACAGTTTTTTTTATACTTTGTGTTGTGAGGCTATTCAAAGCTATTGTACCTAATAGTCAAAAAGAACCTTTCACTGGATTTTGTTTTTATTTAAACAGAGTACCCCCTCTAATTGGTGCCACTCCACTGATTCTGGAACAGTTTTTCTTCTTATGCTTCTGGAGACATGCACCTATAAATTAGGTGGGCTCTCATCGCTACAGAAATGTCAAACATGTGGATGCTAAAGGTGGTTTTAGCACACTGTGGCTCAGAAGGGAGGGGGCATTTGGATTTGGGACCACAGAATTTAATGTATTTCTTTTCGATGGCGAGGAGCCATTTTGCTTTTCCAGAGCCTTTGTACTACCAGTAATGTGGAAGCCCCCTAGATTTCTTTTAACAGACGACAGACCTGAGTGGGGACTTTTTTAATAGATTGATTTGAAGGTTTTGTTGGGAACATTTTATATAGCAATTTGGATCAAAGTTATCCTGTGCTCTACGCTGAGCACTTACTTTATTGTTTCCATCTAAATCTCTGAGTTACATTAATTCAAATTAAACCCATAAGGGATCCATTCACTATAATGAGGCAGCAGAATTACTCTGGACTCTGTCTTGCCTCTGTTCAGAGGTGTCCTTTTCAGGAGTGCACAAAACTGTGGTTGACTGCGCTTTGTTGAAGAATTGGTTTTATTAATTTTTTACGCCGTTCCTCGTGCGGTTTAAGTGATTATACAACTTTATTCATGTCAGTGCTATTACAGCGATACCAGATTTCTATAGTTTTTTTTATGCTTGGCTGCTGTCACACACTAACGCTTTCTATTTTGCATCGCCATATTTTGAGAGCTCCAATTTACTCCATATTTTGGCCCACAAAGTCATGTGAGGGCTTGTTTTTTGTGGGATGAGTTAACGTTTTTATTGGTACCATTTTCGGTCACATGACATATTTTGATCGCTTTCTTTTCCAATTTTTGGGAGGCAGAATGAACAAAAGCTTTTGTATGGTGGCTTGTTTTTTGCTGGACAAGATAACATTTTAAGTTACACCATTTTTATTTACATTTGTCTTTTTTATCTTGTTTTATTCCGCTTTTTGTTCAGCAGTATGAAAACAAAGCATCATTTTTTGGCCCTTTTTTTACATTTTTCACTGAAGGGGCTAACTAATGTGACAGTGTCATTCCGGAAGCATTGATACCACACGTGTACTTTTTTGTGTATGTTTTTTTACATAAAATTAGAAATTTATAGTTACAATATATTTTAATTTTTTTAAATTATTTTCTGATTTTTAAAAAAATATTTTTACTATTTTCCTTTACCTTTTTAAACTTTTTTAAGTAGTCCCACTATGAGACTCTGACTTTCAGCAGCCTGATCGTTGTTTTAAAACATTGCAATTCAGGAGCATTGCAATAGATTATAACTATCGATTCTGTACTGACACAAGTCCCTTACACCATGCTCTTCAAATGGTCTGAGGGGCTTGCCATATACTGGTGACCCGGATGTCATCATGACGACATTGGGGGGTCACCAAGGCAATGATTAGGCCCCTGTGATGACGTTGTGGGGCGACGATCGGAGGGCAGAGAGGGCTCCATCTACCAGCCTGCCTTCTAAATGCTGTTATTGATATCAATTGCAGCATTTAGAGGGTCAAACTGCTGGGAAAGGTGAGGGAACTGCTCCTGGAAGTGATAGCTGGGTGTCATCTGTGATATCTGCTGATCATCATGTGCACAAAATCGCCAGGATGTACTAAGTTCGTCCAGGCTCAGGTAGCATTTCCAAACCATGACGTACTTAGTACGTCCAAGGTCAAAAAGGGGTTAAATGAAAGAAACACCAAAAATACATTTTTGGAAAATTAGGACTGTTGGATAGTGTCCAATAATAATTTCAATATATTCATTGCATAATTTTACTATATATGTTATAGTGACTATGGTGCTCGCTTCAATGTTACCACCTGTTGTCCAGCTGTCCATGTGTGACAATGCACAGATACTCTATTTTACTATGTGTGTCTCAGAAATTTAATCTATGTCTGAGATTCCAGACATCAACTTTGTCTGGAGGAAGAAAATTCTGTCTGGTTGTCTGCTATTTATAACAGACAACAGGGCTGGACAAAGCACAAAGTAGTTGGATACTCATTTTAGTCATTGAATTCACCACTGGACTCTGGAGTAGTGGAAACATGTTTTGTGGATTTTCTTCCAACTATTTGATGGAAGAGTCTAGGTTTGGTGAATGCCAAGAAAACATTAACTGTCCTTCAAGCTGCATATGCAAGCTCTTGCCACCTCTTACCGCCTCCAACTCAAAAATATTTCCAGAATCTGTCCTTTCCTCAACCCTGAATCAATTAAAATTCTAATGCACTCCCTCATCATCTCCCACCTTGACTTCTGCAATATCTTCCTCTGTGGCCTCCCTGCTAACACTCTTGCACTTCTCCAGTCCATCCTTAACCCTGCTGCACGACTAATCCACCTCTCACCTCACAATTCCCCAACTTATCCAGTTCAAACTACTAGCATTGACCTACAAAGCCGTCAATAATATCTCTCCTCTATATATCTTCGATCTAATCTCCCGCTACCTTCCAACATGTAATCTCCAGTCCTCTTAAGACCTTCTTCTCTCCTCCACAGTTACATGTTCCTCACACAATTGCCTCCAAGACTTCTCCCAAGCATTTCCCACCCTCTGGAATTTGATTATCAGCCAGATCAGGAAATTTCAGATGGAACTTGATAACACATCTCTTCAAGGAAGCTTACAGCCTAAAATAACCCAACTGCCTCCTGACCACCACCGAAGCTATCCTCTTGACTAGAGATGAGCAAACCTTTTAAGGTTTGGTTCAGCTATGTTCCCGATGTTTGCTGAACATAACCAAACACCATTGAATTCAATGGGGGGGCAAAACCAAACGCCTAGACAACACTTTCATGGGGTCCCAAAAGCTGCAAAAACAGCTCAAATTAGGGACAGACACCGAGAGAAGTGGTATTAATTGACTTATCAATTGACCCATGGCGCTATAGATAAATAATAAAACATCTAAATTGACATGGATTCTCCTGTATTTTGGATAACCAGCCAGGCAAAACTGACAGCTGCGGGCTGCAACCCTCAGCTGTCAGCTTTAGTAAGGCTAGTTATCCAGAATAAAGGGGTCCCCACACCATTTTTTTAACTATTTAAATAAATAATTAAAAAAAATGGTGTGGGGTCTCCACCATTTTTGACAACCAGCCATGCTAAAGCTGACACCTGGGAGCTGGTATTCCAAGGCTGGTAAGGGGTAATGGATATTGGCCCACCCAGCCTAAAAATAGCAGCCTGCAGCCTCCCCAGAAAAGGTGCATCTATTAGATTTGCCAATTCTGGCGCTTTGCCCGGCTCTTCGCACTTGTCCTGCATTGGTGCAATACGGGTTCATATGTGTGGGGTTGATGTCACCTTTAGTAACTACAGGAAAAACACCCATAAATCAGAGTTTAAATAAAAAAACCTGAGAAATCAGACAAACACTAATGAGCACCAGGAGTATATATTGTCAGTACAAACAACCAGATTTTATTAAGTCATTATTAAAAACTATGCAAAGGTTAATTCAGAACAAGATGACTGCTAGCCATGAGCAGGAACAGCCAACCATAAAGTATAGAGTGATAAAAGTACATCAAATGTGTAGTAAGATTAAAGCCAGTATTATTAATATTGATTAGTGGGATATATTATTCCCAGTAGAGATACATATCTGGCAAAATATAAAGAAAGACAGCACTTACATGTGTAGATTACTTGTTTGTGTGGCATCCTTGTTTGTTGGTGCTTTTTAGTGTTTATTTGATGTCACCTTTGTATTGTCCAATGGCATCAAGCCCAGAGGTTAGTAATGGAGAAGTGTCTATAAGACGCCCCCATTACTAACCCTATAGTGAAATTGAATAAAAAAATGCACACCCAAAATAAAGTCCTTTATTTGAAATAATGACACAGACTCCTTTATTGTCTCTAAACTAAACCATACTCACGTGATCACCCCAGTTCACTGAAGACTATGTCCCCTGCAAATGAATAAAAATAATACACAACCATATTCCTCACCTGTCCAAGTGGAGAGATAATAATCCATAATGTCACACGATGATCCTGATGACTGTAATCACTCCTGCAGTGTGTAGCACTGAGCTGCGGTGAGAAAGTTCACCGGAGTTCATCAGCTGATGTGCCCAGGTGATCTCACTTATAGCACCTCTGCTGCATGAGAATTTTCTCCCGAAGTGGTGCTATAAGTATGGTGACTCATTGGTTAGCACTGCAGCCTTAGATCGCTGGGGTCCTTGGGTTCAAATCCCACCGAGGACACCATCTGCAAGGAGTTTGTATGTTCTCACTGTTTTTGCGTGGGATTCCTCCTGGTACTCCGGTTTCCTCCCACATTCCAAAGACATAGTGATAGGGAATTTAGATTGTGAGCCCCATCGGGGACAATGCCAATAATGTCTGTAAAAGCACTGTGGAATTAATGGCACTATATAAATGAGTAAAAATAAATAAGTGAGGTCACCGGGGCTCATCAGTTGATTAACTCCGGTGACCTCAATTATGGCTGCCCAGTCCTACACACTACAGGAATGATTACATGCTTCTGTCAATGTGTCGCCGACTTCCGGGTAGAGCAGTTGCATCAGCTGATGTGACTGCCCTACAAGTGATCCTAATCATCGCAGGACAGTATGGATGAGGTGAGGGATATGGTGGTTTATTATTTTTTCTCTTTTCCAGGTGACATGGTCATCAGGGATTAGGTATTAAGGTGAGTATATGGTGTTTTTTTTTTTTTTTTACAGAAGACAAGGGCTTCAGGGATTAGGTGTAAGGTGAGTATATACTATGTTTTTTATTTTTATTTCAATATGTATGTCTTTATTTTAACTTTTTTCTTTACTTTGAGCACAGTTGCCAGCTGATGGGCGTAGTCATCAGCGGCACCAGGTGTAGGATGAAGAGAGTAGATGTCTCTCATCAGTCAGCGCCTGTGATCTGTTGTAAGCTTTTTACCACGGATCCCAGTCACTGCTACAGGGTCACGCTGACATCTGACAGCGTACCCTGGTAGCACTCTGACAGTAATGATCTTACCGGCGGTAACGTTACTGCTGATTAGAGCCGCGGTGTGCACACAGTATTAGTGGAAACTCGAACATTTACCAAACCTTGGCTGAATTTTGCCGATTTTGAGGAAAATGCTTGGGAATCAGAAGACAAATCCGAATGTGCAACGTTTGTGACCACCAAAGGAGCTAGCCTCCTGACCAGCACCGGAGCTGAAGCAACCCCCTCAACTTATTGTCTCCTTCCCCTTTATCGCGTAGACTGTAAATCCGCAAGGGCAGGGTCCTCTCCCCTCTGTACCAGTCTGTCATCGTTGGTTTGTTCACTGTAATTTATATTTCTATTTTGTATGTAACCCCTTCTCATGTACAGTTTATACTGATGAGACTCGGAAGAAAAAATGTCATTAGTGCAGCCTCACGGTATGGGCATATAACTCCAAGTGGTCATATCTCCATATAGAAGGAAAGTATTAAACATTTCTACTTTTAATGTCATGTAAAGAGCCTGTTTTAATTTGTTCTGGTTGGTTTCCTTTAAGGATACAATGAAAAATGTAGCTGTGGCAACAGATCAAATGTACACATATAGTGTCAAAAATTGTGAATTTGGGAGGCATTCTAATAATGGCTCATTACCTCCTCTGTATAGTGTGTGACATCAGTTCAATTCTTTACAACCAGCCATCTCTCAGCAAGCTCTAAATGAACCTTTGCTTGCTGTGTGTATCAGCACATTCCCTGCAGGGCTGAAGGGGTTTTCAAGGGGAACAGGTATATTAGTTTCAAGGAAAACAAAACTTGTACACTGACAAACTCTCTAAGGAGATGAATTAGTTGGTGACAGACTTGAAGGGTTTTGTAACACTTCACCAGTAACAACAACTACTGGCTAATAATACACAGAATGAATATATTTTATGTCTTCACAGGAGAATAATAGCTTAATTAACAACTGCTTAAAGGCTTTTACATGATACATGTGTTTGGCTTTACGTGATACATGTGTTTGGCTTTACGTGATACCCATGTGGTCGGTTTTATTTGATACATGTGAGTTTCTATCTTATTCTGCAAGCCGTGTGTTCTAAAATCCATGTATGTTTAGAGTAGTTAATTGTCATAATTATTGCTATATTTATAGATATAGCTTAGAATTCTGCTTAACAAGGAATTGGAAATTCTCCACTGGTATGATACTGGATCCCAGTTACAATAGAGTCCACAAGCCCCGTAAAATTTTGTTTCAGCTCCTTATGAGTATGTTGACTTTCCCTTAGAGCCTTATGTTACATTCCCTCGATGAGTATTTGGTGAGTTTTTGATTTTGCAGATTTTCCGAAGCAATTCTGCACCTGTTGGCTAAATTACGGGACTTGAGTTTTTTTCATTGCTTTTTAGAATGTGTTTCTTTTACATATGTTATATTAGCATTTTTGATGTTGCATTTTTTTGTCTCTTTTTGGTATGTTATATTTTACATAATGCTGCATTGTTTTTGATGTTCTGAATTCCTATACATACCACAGGTCAGTTTATGCAACATAAAAAATCACAGTGTGTATGATATTTCTCTAAATCCCATCCACTTTTGTAGAACTTTAAGATGCTGTACTTTTTGCATAGCAGGAATATGTAGCATCAAAAATTGACCAAAAACTCATTGTGGGAACTTAACTTAAAAAGGCATCCTTTTAACACTTGTTTTGCTGGGAGTCATTCTGATATAGTACTGTCATTACAAATACTCATGATAAATCTGAATTGCAGCAGTATACATGGGGACTCCTTGCACCTGTTAATATAGCAAAAATAGGAGCAACGGTATTTACCTGCCCAGGTCACAGAAATTAATGTACTATTAGTATACAGCAAACCCCCTTGTTAAAGTCTGAGGCAGCACAGGTGCAAAATACTGATGAGACAACCACTCAAAACCTATCAATTCATGGAGGGGGTGATTGCTTAGTATTAAAACTGCACACAGAAAAGGCTTGTATAGGGCACTGGTCACACACAGGTGCCCATACTTAGAGGTGTAGCTGGGTGTTCAGCTCAGGTGGGAGAAACATCTAACCGGTAATCCAGATTACAACTATGGTGGCGCAGCCTAATTGAGGGTATAAGGGAACCTCAGAAGATGACCCTGCTGCTACTGAAAGAAAATCTCTACAAAGACCAAAATCTATATTACCACTGTAAGCAGCTGACCAAATGTAACACACGGAAAGCACAAGGCAGGAACAGTCAATGAATGGTTTAATTCTTTCAAATACAGTGGAATTTACAGTAGTTAGGGGTTAGTTAATGATATCAAACAGTGCAAAACAGTAACAAACCATACAACCATACAATTATAATAACAGGAAAAGTCTCTCGAGAAAAATTTTAATGTTCTTTATTCAAGGGTGGTACGCCTGTCCCTGAGAGCTACTAAGTTAGCTCTTCCTGCAACAGTGGCGCTAGTGGGGGATCACAAGTCCTACTGACAAAGTCTATCAAAGAGTGTTGAACCTGTGCACCAGCCGACCCCACCCCACATGTTGTCATATCCCGGGCCAACCCCTGTACTATACGTTATGGCTGGAAGTGACGGCCCTGCTCCCTTGGGCCGTCCTTCTGTAACCACAGGCCTCTTCCTCTGGTCGACGATTCTTAGCGGATCTTCTGTAGTTGACCATCGGCAGGTTCCTCCTAGGCTTGGGGCACAGAAGACTGGGTTCTGATTCTCAACAAGTCTCACTGACCTTGGGGACTTGACCAGTGTGGGACTGAAGTTCACATCTTGACCGGACTCTGGATATTGACTGGTGTAGGTCGGGTCTCTGGGTCTCACTGGGTATTATTTTGGTCATTTGGCGGTGACCGGTACATTGGTGGTGCACGCTTTCACCTGTCACACTGGCTCCAGCGTTGTCTCTAGTGCACGTCTGCACTGCTCCTCTTCTTGGTGCCAAATCTACCTTCTGTTTGGTGCAAAGGGCTTTTATATACAGGAACTCTGTCATGCAAGGCACCTGACCAGGTCCTGCACAAGAACTGCCTCCCCCCAGCCTCTTCTGGTGCCAGTTGGATCCACCTGGTTTCGTCCAGCCAGCAGATGATAGTCGTTCCTCGCTAAAGTCACACCACGCAGAGGTTCTTCAGAGGTACGATTGCTTCCTCTTACATTCCTCCCCGAATCCTTGCAGGTTTGAAGTTTCTCCAAGGGTAACCTAATTTCAGCCAATAGTTGAGTGCACTCTCTGGTTTTCTGTTTCTGTGTCTGTGGCACCCCAGGAGTCCAGTTGCCACAGTGGCATTGCAGGGGGGCTCTAAACCCGGTTTCAGGGGAGCTTCTCTACTAGTTTTGGCCTGGAGGAGGGGTCAGTCAGTCAGTGTCTGGGACTGGGAGAGACAGAGTCTCAGTAAAGAGAGGAAAGAGGAGAGGTGGAGGAGAACCTGGGAAGTTGAGCTGTGACCAACATGCCCCCATGGTGCAGCCAGACTCAACAGTGGCCGCAACCCCCATAATCCAGCCGGATCCAGCGGCAGCCGCAGCTACAGCCTCCCTAATGGCACTATCAATGCCGTACATACCGGAAGCAGCCTGGTTACCGCAGTACTCAGGGGACTCACACACCCTGAGTGATTTCAAGGAGAGACTATGTAGTTTGCTTAAAGTGTACCCCCTGCCTGAGAGTCAAAAAGTCAGCATACTCACTGGCCAGTTAACTGGTGCGACCCAGAGGGAAGTAAAGTCCAGGCCAGGCACTGATAAAAGAACTGTCAAACAAATCTTGGCAAGGCTGAAGGACACCTTTGACACCTGCACTGCAGCAGAGTTAAAAATGAGAATCTTTGGGTGCAAACAAAGGGTACAGGACAGTATACATGATTATGCTCTTAACCTTCAGGAAACACTACGGGCTGTAAAGTCGGTTGACCCTGATAGCGTGCAAGATGAAGATAGGTTGCTAACGGAGCAGTTTATAGAAGGACTCCTGTCTAACAATCAAAGGACACAGCTGCGCATAATGGCCCTACAAAATCCTGATCTGGACTTTGCACACTTTAAGTATAGGGCCATCCGGGTGCTGCGTGAACCAAATCTTAGTGGCACAGTGCCCCCTAGGCGTGCAACCATTGCATACCAACAAGGGGCACCATCTTTTCCCCGGACCCCCATTGAGGCCAACACACCAACCAAAGATGATGACTCTTCTGCAGACCTACATTTCCAGGTAGAGGAGCTGACCAAAAGTGTGGCTGCACTAATGAAAACTGTGCAGCCCGTGCAAGAGGTCCCAAAGAAGAAGATTCAACTGGCCTCCAGTCCGGGTGACGTCCTGTGGCGACGGCAGAGGAGGATTCCACCGACCAGAGGGAGAGACAACGATCGCTACGACCAGGACGGACAGCCCATCTGTCGCCGCTGCAATAAGGCGGGACACCACAAGATTCTGTAATTTAAACGAGCAACCCCTGGGGCAGAAGGCCAACCCCCAGGAGCAAGATGTCCAGGCCCACAAAACTGGCGAGACAAGTAAGTGGGACGATGGCCGGTCCTGCCTTTCGTGATTGATGGCTTCCCAGTGAACGCCTTACTGGACACCGGCTCCCAGGTAACAACGATGCCATATGTCCTCTTTAAGCGGTACTGGGCAGATTCAGACATTACTCGTAGCCCAGATGAACACCTTGCCATCTTTGCCATTAATGGTCAGCCCTTGCCTCAGGTGGGGTATAAATAGGTGACCATTAAGATTAGCCGAGTAGAATTGCAGTTGCAAGGTTTGATTGCAGTTGATATCGACAAATGAGAATGCCATCCTATGATTACTTTAGGCACCAATGTAATAGAACATTGTCTTTGGGAAATTATTGTTTGGTTGCAACATGTAGCCGAGACTGCCAGTTCCAGTCAGCAGTGAGTCCTGCAAAAGGAGATAAAAGCACTAATGCAGAGACAACAGGTAGAGTTGTCTGGTGGAGAAGTCGGCAGTGTCAGAGTGAATAACGCATTCCCCATTGTAGTACCCCAAGGAGTGAAATATTAATTTGGTGTCGGGCAGCAATAGGCCTCAGGGGTCAAGATTACCAGTCCCTGGTAGAACCAGTATACTCTGATAATAGGCCCACTGTCCGGATAGCCAGGAGGGTAGTTGATGTCGGCAAGGGGAGAGTACCGATATGCATCCTGAATTTTGGGGAAAAAGAGGTCCATTTACCCCGATATGCCACCCTTGCTAAGCTGTTCACTGTAAGTAACAATGCAATAGAGGTAGCAGAACCCTTGCTTCTGTCCGACCAGGTGGAGGACAATGTCTCTGAGGGGCAACTTGAGGAATGATGTCAGTAGCTACAGGTAGGCACTGACTCCACTGCTTTGCACCAAAAGGATGGGGCTTACCGGGTGGCTCGAGAGTATGAGTGGGTCTTCAGCAAACATCCTCTAGACTTTGGGCAGGCAAAAGGGGTCCAACACCATATCCCCACTGGAGATCATCTGCCCATTAAAGAGAGGTACTGGCCTGTACCCCCAGCACACTATCAACGTGCCAAGGATGTGTTACGGGAGATGAAGGAGGCTGGGGTAATCATAGATAGTTGTAGCCCCTGGGAAGCTCCATTAGTCCTCATTAAAAAGAAAGATGGTACCTTGAGAATTTGTGTTGACTACAGGCGAATTAACAGCATTACACACAAAAGGGGTCCAACACCATATCCCCACTGGAGATCATCTGCCCATTAAAGAGAGGTACTGGCCTGTACCCCCAGCACACTATCAACGTGCCAAGGATGTGTTACGGGAGATGAAGGAGGCTGGGGTAATCATAGATAGTTGTAGCCCCTGGGAAGCTCCATTAGTCCTCATTAGTGTTGAGCATTCCGATACCGCAAGTATCGGGTATCGGCCGATACTTGCTGTATCGGAATTCCGATACCGACTTCCGATATTTTTTCAATATCGGAATTCGGCATCGGAATCGGAAGTTCAGTTGATTGACGGCCTGACGTCATCATGATGCGCGGTGTGTGCGCATCATGATGCGCCGTCATTTCGGGCCTTCCGGGGGTCTCTGCCGGCCTGCCGGGGGGCTGTGCCGGCCTGCCGGGGGGCTGTGTGGACTGCCCGGGGTCTCTGCCGGCCTGCCGGGGGGCTGTGCCGGCCTGCCGGGGGGCTGTGCACCCTGTGGGGGTCTGTACCGGCCTGCCGGGGGGCTGTGCCGGCCTGCCGGGGGGCTGTGCTGATGTCCGGGGGTCTGTGCAAGCATCGTCCGATGGGACTACAAGTCCCATCGGGCGATGCCTGCTACCATGACAGTGATTGACACATTAGCCAATGATGGGACAGTAGTAGTCCCATCATCCGGCTAATGTGTTAAATGTTAAAAAAAAAAAAAAAAAAAAATACTACATACATACTACATGCTACATACATACTACATATATACTACATACATACTACATACATGCTACATACATACTACATGCATGCTACATACATACTACATATATACTACATACATACTACATACATACTGCATGCTACATACATACTACATACATACTACATACATGCTACATATATACTACATGCTACATACATACCACATACATACTACATGCATGCTACATATATACTACATGCATGCTACATACATACTACATGCATGCTACATACATACTACATATATACTACATGCATGCTACATACATACTACATACATGCTACATATATACTACATGCATGCTACATATATACTACATACATACTACATATATACTACATGCATGCTACATATATACTACATACATACTACATATATACTACATACATGCTACATACATACTACATACATACTACATATATACTACATGCATGCTACATATATACTACATGCTACATACATACCACATACATACTACATACATGCTACATATATACTACATGCATGCTACATACATACTACATATATACTACATGCATGCTACATACATACTACATGCTACATGCATGCTACATACATACTACATACATACTACATGCTACATACATACCACATATATACTACATACATACAATACATTCATACAATACATACATAGACATACAGTACATATAACATAGAGTAACATACTTACCAATACTTGTCACATTGTTCCCCGAAGCCATTGTCTTTCCGGAATAAATATTAACATAACAAACCACAAAAATACTCACCCACGATCCGAAGCAGTCCACGAGTGTGTCCCACGACGATCTTGGGTAGAGAACTGCAGCATCAGATGATGCTGCCGTTCTCTACGGGCTGCAGGAATCCAATGACGGAAGGTAGGTATCCTTCCGCACTGTATTCCTCCGCCACTTAAAAAAAAAAAAGTCCCTAGTCTCACTTTATGCCATTGCTGTGTGGGAAATTCCCACACAGCAATGGCATAAAGTGAGACTAGGGACTTTTTTTTTTTTTAAGTGGCGGAGGAATACAGTGCGGAAGGATACCTACCTTCCGTCATTGGATTCCTGCAGCCCGTAGAGAACGGCAGCATCAGCTGATGCTGCAGTTCTCTACCCAAGATCGTCGTGGGACACACTCGTGGACTGCTTCGGATCGTGGGTGAGTATTTTTGTGGTTTGTTATGTTAATATTTATTCCGTAGACGACAATGGCTTCGGGGAACAATGTGACAAGTATTGGTAAGTATGTTACTCTATGTTATATGTACTGTATGTCTATGTATGTATTGTATGAATGTATTGTATGTATGTAGTATATATGTGGTATGTATGTAGCATGTAGTATGTATGTAGTATGTATGTAGCATGCATGTAGCATGTAGTATGTATGTAGCATGCATGTAGTATGTATGTAGTATGTATGTAGCATGCATGTAGCATGTAGTATGTATGTAGCATGCATGTAGTATATATGTAGTATGTATGTAGCATGCATGTAGTATATATGTAGCATGTATGTAGTATGTATGTGGTATGTATGTAGCATGTAGTATATATGTAGCATGCATGTAGTATATATGTAGTATGTATGTAGCATGTATGTAGTATATATGTAGTATGTATGTAGTATATATGTAGCATGCATGTAGTATATATGTAGCATGTATGTAGTATATATGTAGTATGTATGTAGTATGTATGTAGCATGCATGTAGCATGTAGTATGTATGTAGCATGCATGTAGTATATATGTAGTATGTATGTAGCATGCATGTAGTATATATGTAGCATGCATGTAGTATATATGTAGTATGTATGTAGTATATATGTAGCATGTATGTAGTATGTAGCATGCATGTAGCATGTAGTATGTATGTAGCATGCATGTAGTATATATGTAGTATGTATGTAGTATGTATGTGGTATGTATGTAGCATGTAGTATATATGTAGCATGCATGTAGTATATATGTAGTATGTATGTAGCATGTATGTAGTATATATGTAGTATGTATGTAGTATATATGTAGCATGCATGTAGTATATATGTAGTATGAATGTAGCATGTATGTAGTATGTAGTATGAATGTAGCATGTATGTAGTATATATGTAGTATGAATGTAGCATGTATGTAGTATGTAGTATGAATGTAGCATGTAATTTTTTTTTTTTTTTTTTTTTTTTTACATTTAACACATTAGCCGGATGATGGGACTACTACTGTCCCATCATTGGCTAATGTGTCAATCACTGTCATGGTAGCAGGCATCGCCCGATGGGACTTGTAGTCCCATCGGACGATGCCTGCACAGACCCCCGGAGCCTGCACAGACCACCGGCAGGCCGGCACAGCCCCCCGGCAGGCCGGCACAGCCCCCCGGCAGGCCGGCACAGCCCCCCGGAGCCTGCACAGACCACCGGCAGGCCGGCACAGACCACCGGAGCCTGCACAGACCCCCTGGCAGGCCGGCACAGCCCCCCGGCAGGCCGGCACAGCCCCCCGGCAGGCCGGCACAGCCCCCCGGAGCCTGCACAGCCCCCCGGCAGGCCGGCACAGACCACCGGAGCCTGCACAGACCCCCTGGCAGGCCGGCACAGCCCCCCGAAAGGCCCGTACAGACCCCAGAGAGGCTGTACAAGGGCAGGAAAGGGTTTTTCTTATTCCGATACCGGAAGTCCCATAGACTTGAATGGGACTTCCGGTATCGGAATCGGCGATACCGATACTTTTTTTAAAGATCGGCCGATACCATCCGATACGATACTTTGAAGTATCGGACGGTATCGCTCAACTCTAGTCCTCATTAAAAAGAAAGATGGTACCTTGAGAATGTGTGTTGACTACAGGCGAATTAACAGCATTACACACAAGGACGCCTACCCGTTACCAAGAATTGAGGAATCACTAGCTGAACTGAGATCCGCTAACTATTTCTCTACCTTAGATCTCACCAGTGGGTAATGGCAGGTTCCCATGGCAGAAGCAGACAGAGAGAAGACAGTGTTTACAACACCAATTGGCCTCTGGGAGTTTAACTGCATGCCATTCGGACTCTGCAGTGCACCGGAGACGTTTCAGCGGTTAATGGAATGCTGCCTAGGACATAAAAACTTTGAAACCGTTCTGCTGTACCTGGATGACATCATCGTCTTCTCCAAAATCTATGACGACTACTTGAAGCACCTGGCCGAGGTGTTCGAAGCCCTGTCCAATTTTGGTTTGAAAGTAAAGCCATCCAAATGCCACCTTTTGAAACCCAATGTCACGGGGACGCCCCCTGGTGCGTCCCCGATGCTGTTCCATGCCACTCACCGCCTGTCTTCTTGGGGTATCGGCGGTTCACACATACGCGGCCGTGCTTTCTCCACCGCAAGTCTCCCTGGGAGATCCATCATGGCAGCGCCCACCGGGTATTTCAGCACGGTGTCTGAATTATCAACACGGTTGTGCTAGCATCTCTTGCTTGGCGCCCGTCCTCATCCTCAGGCCCCTAGCCTTGCCTGCCTGCCCTGTGTCTCTGCCTTGCATGCCTGCCTTGTGTCTCTGCCATGACTGCCTGCTCTGTTTCTCAGGCGTGCCTGCCTGTCCTGTAGCTCAGCTGTGCCTGCCTGTCCTGTGTCTTACCCGTGCCTGCCTGCCCTGTATCCGCCATGGTCCTTCTGTCCCTGTGTTCCATGTGCCTCCTTTGTTCTCTTAGCCATGTGTCCATCTCCTTGTACCTCCCTCAGCTTGTTCCTATTTTCTGTCTTGCAGCATCAAGCCCCTGCCAGTCCCTGGTCCTTCTGGCCCCTCTTTCTCCCACACTTCTCCATTCCTGGGCATCTCGTTTCTTATATCAGTAACTCTGTCCTCATCTCGGTCCTCCTCCTTATCTTCCCTGTGTTGCCCTGAGTCGCCTCTTTTGCTCCAGCTATTGTGGTTCCATCTCCCTTGGGCCTGCCCCTAACACTCCCTGTCTAGGGGGTGGTTTCACCTGGTCCGCTCGCCCTCGGAGGCTCTGGCGCCACGACCCAGAGGGTCCACTTTCGGGTTTCCCCCTAGAACCCTAACACCCAAGGTGCAGTACCTAGGCCATATGGTAAGTGCGGAAGGTGTGGCACCAGACCCTGATAAAGTCACCGTTATCCGGGACTGGCAAAGACCCAGCAACATTCATGAAGTATGGCAGTTTTTTGGGTTGGTGGGCTACTACCGGATATTCATCAAGGGCTTCACCAAGATAACCGCACCTCTGCAAGACCTGCGAGTGGGCCAATCAAAGAAGGCCAAGAACAAGAGTCCTCCATTCGAGTGGAACAACAGGCTAGAAGAATCCTTCACTAGGATTAAGTCGTCTCTCACGGGAGATGAAGTCCTGGCCTACCCTGACTATGACCAACCAACCAATATGTACTTTACTCAGACGCCAGTAACATGGGATTAGGAGCAGTGCTGTCACAAGTACAGAAAGACAGAGGGAGAAAGTGATTGCCTATGTCAGCAGGAAGCTTCTTTCCACTGAAAGGAATCCCGACAACTACAGTTCCTTTAAACTGGACTTCCTCGCCATAGTCTGGGCGGTAATGGAGCACTTCAAGCACTACCTGGCTTCAGCAAAGTTTACAATCTACATGGACAATAATCCGATAACCCACCTTGAAACGGCAAAGCCGGGTGCACTGGAGCAGAGATGGATGGCCTGGCTGTCCAACTACGAGTTTACCATCAAGTACTGAGCGGGACATAAGAACGCTAATGCTGATGCGCTGTCCAGGATCCCCAATTCACCAGACGGGAGAAAAGATCCAGAAGAACTCGAAGAAATCAAGTTACCGGCCCTCTACCATCCAGTTGCGGCCCAGCGCTCCCAAGGGGTGAGGAACCAAGGCTACATTGTGCAGCCTAGTAAGGAGTTGCTGACACAAGCTGACTCACACCCCAGACCAGATGCTCCAAAGGAAGCACAGCAGTTGTGGAAGGAGAAGGGCAAGCTGTTCATCTATGAGGGTAAGCTGTGTCAGAGGAACATCAACTTGCGCACTCATAAACTGGTCTGACAGGTGGTAGTCCCGAAGCGAGATGCATCCATGGTCTTGGAGGTGTACCTCGACGGAGCAGGACATTTCAGGTGGAGGAAGTTGGGGGTCCTACTTCGTGAGAGATTCTACTGGGTTGACATGAGAAGAGCCATTGAGAAGTGGTGCCGAGAATGTGGCCCATGCAACCTGCGTAAGAAAGACCGCAACAGCCAGCGAGCCCCATTACAGCCCATAGTCACCAAACAGCCGCTTGAACTGGTAGCTTTGGATCACGTGAAGTTGACTCCGAGTAGGAATGGCTACACCTACACTATGATCTTCGTTGACCATTACTCAAGGTTCTTGGTAGTCATGCCTGTCAAAGACCAAACAGCGAAGACAGCAGCCAAAGCGTTTCAAGAATACTTTTGTCGACCGCATAGTTACCCTGAAGAAGTGCTCACCGACCAAGGCCCAGCCTTTGAGGCAGAAGTGTTCCAGGAGTTCTGTAATCTGTACAGCTGCAAGAAAATCAGGATGCCGCCGAACCATCCACAGACAAATGGCATGTGCGAGAAGATGAACCAGGTGGTAACTGACCAGTTGAAGACCTTGCCCCTGGAAGAGCGAAACCTATGGCCAGAGAATTTGCTGGACCTGGTAGATTTATACAACCATATCCCAGTAAACTCCACCAACTGCACCCCAGCCTACCTGATGAGGGCAAGACCTGGCAAGTCATCCATTGATTTAGACATGAAAGTTTTAACACCAGAGGTGACATCACCAGATACAGACTGGGATACAGAGCAGCAGCAGCTAGACAGAAGCAGGAAAAAAACTACAATCAGCACGCCTCTGCAGTTCCCTTGTCTCCTGGAGAGTAGGTACTCAAAAGGAAGAGATGAGTGCACAAACTAGATGACCATTGGGAGGCTGAGCCATACACCATTTTACCTTCAGACTTTGATATCACCAAGGTATGCCTCATTAGTAAGGATGGAGGCGAAACCTCAGCGGCAATGTCAAGAGAGCATCTAAAGCCGTGCCCTGACCAACTAAAGGAAGGGATTGAAGACCCAGACATTCCTCAGCCCATGGAAGAGGTGGAGAAAAAGATCAGCACAGTACTTGGGGAGTTCTCTCCAGATTGGACAAGACTGAACCAGACCACAGTTGTGCCCATCTTAATCTTTCCCCAGCCAGTAGAACCAGAAGGAGATACCACTCAAGACCAGCGTGAAGACCAGTGGCCACAAGCAGCAGATGCCACACCAGTAGAGGAGCAAGAAAATGTACCCCATGCCAGCGGCGAATCTGTCATGCCCACGGTGGGCATCAGTAGTTGTGGAAAATCTGTTATACCTGTACTAAGTACAGTCACTCGTAGCGTAGCTGAAAAAGAGCACACTACACCAGTGGTAGCAAGCACAGTGAATCCGTGTCTACCTCTTTCCTCATAGACTGTAAGCTTGAGAGCAGGGCCCTCATTCCTCTTGGTATTTGATATAATCTAGGTGATTATTGTTATGCTGTAATGTCTATTGTCTGTACAAATTCCCTCTGAAATGTAAAGTGCTGCAAAATATGTCGGCGCTATAGAAATAAAATTTATTATTATTAATCCAGTTAGGTCACCTGCAATACCAATGCTACGAAAGTCTACCCGCAGTTCCCAAGGTAAAACACCCGTAAGGTTCCGCATGTAAGTAAAGTGCGTAAGGAAGATATGTAAATAAGTAATGTAATACATAACCGTTAAATATATGAGCCTACAGAGACTTACTGTATGAAATTTAAATTTTTTTTTCGTAATAATCTGTTGAAGGACAATTGGGCCACAAGACTACATGGCTCAGGAGTGAACAATGGACAATGACACTTGGACTAATCGTCACCAGGACTATTTTTGAGCTTTGGGTTTTTGTAATTTTTCATTTTTGAAATTTTGTAAACGATTATAATTGTTCACTTGTTATAATGCTTTGTTTCCTCAGTCCAGGAGTACTGAATTTCACTAGGGGAAATGTGGCACCCCAGGAGTCCGGTTGCCACAATGGCATTGCCTCCCTCACAGGGGAGTGATGACATGCCTGGAAGCAAGGAGGGGTTCCCTGACCAGATAATAATAATAATAATAATAATAATAATAATAATTTTTTATTTATATAGCGCCAACATATTCCGCAGCACTTTACAATTAAGCGGGGACATGTACAGACAATAAATTCAATACAAGTTAAGACAATTCAAACAATGACATTAGGAGTGAGGTCCCTGCTCGCAAGCTTACAATCTACAAGGAAATGGGGGGACACAGTAGGTGAGAAATGCTTGTTAATTCAGGTCTGGCAATTATAATAGGGATTTTCATATAAAGCTGCATGATCCGGTCATCAGCCCGTGTGTTTAAGTGCAATAGACAAGTATCAAGTGCAGTTATCATGTGCATGAAGGGTGTGGAGACAGATGAATAGTAGGGTGCAGATTCAGAATAATATTTGGAAGTAGGGAACAGGGCAAAGTTAGCTTGCTGAGTAGTTGATGTGATAGGCTTCTTTGAAGAGATGGGTTTTCAAAGCGCGCTTGAATAGGTCAGGGCTAGGTATCAGTCTGATCGTCTGGGGAAGTGCATTCCAGAGAGCTGGAGCAGCACGAGAGAAGTCTTGGAGACGGAGGTGCGAGGTTCGGATTACGGGGGATGTTAGTCTTAGGTCATTTGTAGAACGGAGGGCACGTGTAGGGCGATAGACAGAGATGAGAGAGGAGATATAAGGCGGTGCAGAACAGTGGAGAGCTTTATGGGTGAGAGAGATGAGTTTATACTGGACCCTGTAGCGAATAGGTAGCCAGTGTAATGACTGGCATAAGATGGAGGCATCGGTGAAGCGGCTGGACAGAAATATGACCCTGGCTGCCGCATTCAAGATGGATTGGAGAGGAGAAAGTTTGGTAAGAGGGAGACCGATCAGAAGAGAGTTGCAGTAGTCCAGACGAGAATGAATAAGAGCGATAGTAAGAGTCTTAGCAGTTTCAAAGGTGAGAAAAGGTCGGATTCTGGAGATGTTTTTAAGATGCAGGTGACAAGAGCGACTGAGTGATCGGATGTACGGAGTAAAGGAAAGTTCAGTGTCGAATATGACCCCAAGACAGCGGGCATGCTGCTTGGGAGTTATGGTTGAACCCTCCAGGGTTATTTCGATGTTAGGTAGAGTGAGGTTAGTAGAGGGGAGAAACACAAGAAGTTCAGTTTTAGAGAGATTTAGTTTCAGATAGAGGGAGGACATGATGCTAGAGACAGCAGACAGACAATCCTTGGTATTTTGAATTAGGGTAGGGGTGATGTCAGGGGAAGAAGTGTATAATTGGGTGTCATCAGCATAGAGATGATACTGGAACCCAAATCTGCTGATTGTTTGTCCAATAGGGGCAGTGTATAAAGAGAAGAGGAGGGGGCCTAGGACTGAGCCCTGCGGGACCCCGATAGTAAGGGGACGAGAAGAGGAAGAGGAGCCGGAAAAAGATACAGTGAAGGAGCGGTCAGAGAGGTAGGAGGAGAACCAGGAGAGGGCTGTGTCCTTGAGGCCTATAGAGCGGAGCATAGTGAGGAGGAGCTGGTGATCCACAGTGTCAAATGCGGCAGAGAGATCCAGGAGAATCAGCAGGGAGCAATGACCTTTCGATTTAGCTGTTATTAAATCATTAGAGACTTTAGTGAGGGCAGTTTCAGTAGAGTGTAACGAGCGGAAACCAGATTGTAAGGGGTCAAGAAGAGAGTTATCTGAGAGATAGCGGATTAGACGGGAGTGGACCAGGCGTTCCAGGAGTTTAGAGATGAAGGGAAGGTTAGAGACAGGTCTGTAGTTAGCAGTGCAGTTCTGGTCCAGGGATGGCTTTTTAAGTAAAGGGGTTATGATGGCATGTTTAAATGAGGAGGGAAATATACCTGAAGAAAGAGAGAGGTTAAATATTTTAGTCAGGTGAGTGGTGACCACTGGTGAGAGAGACTGCAGGAGCTGTGAAGGAATAGGGTCACTGTTGCAGGTTGTAGGCCGAGCAGAAGCGAGGAGCTTGGAAACTTCTTCTTCTGAAACAGGCTCAAAGATGTCTAGTGAGCTTGAGGTGCGGCAGGGAAGGGGATCCAGGCACTGAGGAGATAGGGCTGAGATATCCTGATGGATGTGGTTGATTTTTTCTAGGAAATAAGTGGCCAGATCCTCACCGCTGAGGTTGGTGATGGGGGCCTGTACTTTAGGTTTCAGGAGGGAGTTTAAGGTTTCAAAAAGTCGTCTTGGGTTGTTGGATAGTGAGGTGATGAGGGTGGTGAAGTAGGATTGTTTGGCCAGATGAAGGGCAGAGTTATAGGTTTTGAGCATGAACTTATAGTGGATGAAGTCTTCTGCTGAGAGAGATTTTCTCCACTGCCGCTCTGCACACCTCGAGCATCGCTGAAGAGAGCGTGTTTGCGTTGTGTGCCAGGGCTGCCTTTGTCTGTGTCGGGTTTTTCTGCGTATAGAAGGTGCTGCTTCATCTAGGGCATTCTTCAGTGTATTATTGAAGTGTGACAATGCTATGTCTGGACAGGAGAGGGTGGAGATGGGGGCTAAAGATGTGTGGAGATTGTCCCTAAGCTGTTGGGTATTAATGGTACGTGTATTCCGATAAGTGTGGTAAGTGGGGGTGTCCCGGGTGAGGAGACAATTCTTGACAGAGAAGGAAAGAAGGTTGTGGTCCGAGAGCGGGAGAGGTGAATTAGTAAAGTCGTGCAGCGAGCCGGGACGGGAGAAAACCAGGTCCAGAGTATTCCCGTCCTCATGTGTAGGAGAATTAGTAAACTGTGAGAGGCCGAATGAAGAAGTTAGAGAAAGAAGATGAGAGGCAGACTGGGAGAGCGGATCATTGATGGGGATGTTAAAGTCTCCCATGATGAGGGTGGGGATGTCACAGGACAGAAAGTGAGTAAGCCAGGTGGTGAAGTGGTCTAGAAACTGGCGGGAGGAGCCTGGAGGGCGATAAACGACCGCCACTCGTAAGGAGAAGGGCTTAAAGAGTCTGACGGCGTGGACTTCAAAGGAAGGAAATGTAAGTGATGGAACCGGGGGGATGACCTGGAAAGCACATTGTGATGAAAGCAGCAAACCAACACCTCCACCCTGTCTGTTCTCAGGTCTGGGGGTATGTGAAAATTTCAGCCCACCAAACGAGAGAGAGGCAGCAGCGGTGGTGTCTGAATGCTGGATCCAGGTTTCTGTAATAGCCAGAAGGTTAAGGGAATTAGAGAGAAAAAGATCGTGAATGTAAGTCAGTTTGTTACACACAGACCGTGCATTCCAGAGAGCACATTGGAAAGTGAGAGGAGAAGGCATGCACTGAATGTTAATAAGATTAGCAGGGTTTCTATATGCAGCTGGAGGAGAGTAATGTATGCTGGTGGAGGGAGGCCCAGGGTTGGGGGAGATGTCACCTGCAACTATTAAAAGGAGAAAAAACAGAAAAAGCAGGTGGTGGGATGATTTGTATGAACGTTTTGAGTGCTGCATGGAGGTTTTGGATGGTTTGGTGTGGGTAAGAAATGTCAATAGAGCCTCAGAGTTAAACATGGGAGAGGGGAAAAGGGAGGGGTGGATATGCAGAGAGTGCACAGAATGTGTAAAAGGGCAGGCGAGTTGTTAAAAAGCAGAAGTGAAGACAAATAAGCAGCAGGTTGATATGATCAATGCATATGTAGTACGACTGACCAAGAAGCAAGCGTGCATGAAAAACTTATGCACCTTACCTGTCTCCTGCCCAACTGCATTGTCTAACTGCAAAACACTTGATCCTGTTGCACTTAATATCTGTTGCACGCGTGAGCCCGCACGCGTGCTATCCCAGCCAGAGCTAAATATATATGAAATGAAATGTCTGCTAGCTTCAGCCACCAAAAGGCCACAATCAGTAATTAACCAATTAGCACAAGGCCAGAGCAGGCATTACTATGCAGGGTAAATAACTAACGCTGGACAAGGCCATCAAACTGAGAAAGGGAGAAAAAAAAAAAACACCTTTCTACACTTCAAAGCAGAAACCAAATAGATAAAAAATAAAGACCCACCACAGGAGTGATGGAATGAAATACCATAAAAATATCTGGCACTATATGATGCAGTTCACACTTGTCAGACAGCATACATGGATGATGGAATGAAATACCATAAAGATATCTGGCACTATATGATGCAGTTCACACTTGTCAGACAGCATACATGGATGATGGAATGAAATACCATAAAAATATCTGGCACTATATGATGCAGTTCACACTTGTCAGACAGCATACATGGATGATGGAATGAAATACCATAAAAATATCTGGCACTATATGATGCAGTTCACACTTGTCAGACAGCATACATGGATGATGGAATGAAATACCATAAAAATATCTGGCACTATATGATGCAGTTCACACTTGTCAGACAGCATACATGGATGATGGAATGAAATACCATAAAGATATCTGGCACTATATGATGCAGTTCACACTTGTCAGACAGCATACATGGATGATGGAATGAAATACCACAGGAGTGATGGAATGAAATACCATAAAAATATCTGGCACTATATGATGCAGTTCACACTTGTCAGACAGCATACATGGATGATGGAATGAAATACCTGTGTGAAGAAGAGAAGAGAGGAACATCAGCTTCAATGCATTGTCTAACTGCAAAACACTTTATCCTGTTGCACTTAATCTGTTGCACGCGTAAGCCCGCACGCGTGCTATCCCAGCCAGAGCTAAATATATATGTAATACTTACATCCAACACATTTCCTGACTCCAGACCAGAAGGGGAAGCTCTAAACCCAGTTTTAGGGGAGCTTCTCTATTAGCTCTGACCTGGAGGAGGGGTCAGTCAGTCAGTGTCTGGAACTGGGAGAGACAGAGTCTGAGTGAAGAATGGAGAGAGGAGAGGTGGAGGAGAACCTGGGGAATGGAGCTCACCCCAGAGTACAGTGCTAGAAGCTGGACGCTGGAGTCCATGGCTGACAGGTACAATAGTCCCAGCAACTAAATCCAAAGGGCAGGGGATTGCAGGTCTCCTGGCCCAGCAAAGACCTGAAGGCACAGCAGCAGACCAGAGCCCGGAGCCGCCATAAACAAGCAACACCTGCAATAGGCTCAAGCTGCCTGCCATACAGGCAAGTATTTCAGAACAATAAGGAACAGAGGACTGAGCATAGCTTTAGGCAGCAAGGTCCTCAGAGGACAATGCAGTACGGAGGCCTCAAAACCCATCTGGTTTAGTGGATCTTAAATTGCTTCCAGGCTCCTCGGACTTCCATTGTCATCTGTAACTAGTGCCCCGCCCTGCACTTCAAACCGTGAGTAAGCGTGTGGAAACTGCACCCTGCTGTGTCCTCGGAGTTATTTACTGCGCCATCCACCCTGAACTATATCCATCATCACCAACTTTAACAATATAATTGCCCTGGGACTAAGCTCTACCTTTGGAGAGCTGTATCAACTCTGCTGCATCACCATCAGCCCCAGCGGTCTCTTTAAGCAGCGTCGGCCATCCTTAGCCGCCACAAGTGGCATCACGAATCATCTCTTATAAACTTTATTCCCCCTTTTATCATCATTTTTCACTGGATATCCAGGGCTACGGACCAGGTCACTGTTGCTGTGACATCCCCATAAGAACCGGCCTGGTACTGAGCATCCCCACGGCCCTGGCAGGCACTCCATGTCCACACAAATTAGTCTTGGGCATACCAGTTGGGGGGAATACTGGCTTTGGCACGCTCAGTTCTGCAGGCAATTCTGGAGTACTTGGAGACTCAGTCACCGGATTGTAAATCGACTCCTGATTCATTCTCTGTCCCACTTGAAAGTGGCATTGGCAACTCCGGTGATCCTAATGGCACCATAAGCCAGCCTTTCACATCTCCCAGGACTTCACTTTGGTTGTTCTTGACTAATGCCGGTGGAGATCTCATCTCAGTGGGCTCTTCTGCTTCAGGGGAACAAGGCCGCAGCATGTTTTGGTGTTACACTTGGGGTAGTACTCCCTAGTCGCCCTCTAGTCAGACCTCATAGACTGTATTATTTGGGTGTATCTTCCTCACCACCTGTTAGGATACTACATCCCAGAGGTGATTCAGCTTATCCTTGGGTCACTTGGATCGCACTAGCACACAATTACCTGAGTGTTCCACCTCTCAAAACTACTGCTGGACCAACTGACTTACTGTCTGGAGTTGGTGTCGGTGCTCTTGAATCCATGTACTTGGATTACTGCCGGACAGGCATCTTCTGAGTCTAGATCCAGTTCAGTTTTCTCTTGTCCGCTTTGGCCAAACAGCAGCCTATGGGGGGGTGTAACCAGTAGTTGTGTGGACTCGATTGTTATACTCGTAGACACACACCAACTCAGAAACAAATTTCTGATACTTCATCTTCTTGTCCTCTTCCAAGGTCCACAATATTTGTAACAAGTAAAATCAAGATCATAAGTCAAAATAAACTAAGTTGAGGTTAGGTACTTCAAAAAGTCATCAGAACAACAGAGTCAGGTGATATGTCCCTCCACCTGATAAGAAGAAATTCCCAACAGATAAAGATAAAACAGTATATTTTTATTGATTGACAAAATTAAAACCATTTAAAAAAGACAGGGGCTATGACCTCCAAAAAGGGAGAGGAGGCTGCTGAAACAACAATTTAAAACCTGATAATAATGGTAGGAGGTGGAAAAAAGGGGTAAGGTGAGAGCATCCTAACAGTTAGGCTGTGTGTTTATACATGGTGAATGTGTAAACCTAGTATTGTAATGCAGTCCACTATAGGGCTCTGCAGAGTACATATATCCAGGTACTTTTCACCACAAAACTACAATTAACTTTATCTTGATTCTATCCCTACCCTAATTGTGCATTCAAGGCTGTATAGGCATGGAATGACCAGTATTTACCTGCCCAGAGATGGTAATGATGTCAATATGGTGTGCAGTGTTCCCCTAGCACCCGACAGGGGCGCCATGTTTGGAATCTCTTCTTATCAGGTGGAGGGACATACCACCTGACTCTGTTGTTCTGAATATTTGCAACAAGGTCCATTAGAAGAGTTGTCAGGCCCCATTCCCCTGTGGGTGATATTGTGTGGTTTGAGACTTATAGATCCCGAAACAGTGTGTCCCAGATATTCAATTTCCCGCTTAAAAAAGAGACACTTCCATGGTTTGACTTTTAACCCATGCCTTTGAAGCCGCTCCAACACTTGTTCCAGCCAGATAAGGTGATCTTCAAACATAGAGGAGTAAATGATGATGTCATTAAGATACTGTATATCAGGGTCGCTTCAAAGTTTAGAACCTCCAAGCATCTGTCCATCAGATGTTGGAATGTTCACGCTGCCTGGTTTGGACTATTTCTCGATATATGTCCCATTCCACCGCAGGTCCAACATTCCACTGACAGCTGCGGACGCGGCATGGTCGGGCCCGATGAAAGTGATTTTACCTTTTCGGCCTTCTTTCACAGCGGGCAGTGGGTACAGGTGGGTCAACGCTAGCGGGGGTGTCCTTGATACTTCACAGTTCAACTCTGATATCCCGTATTTCCTGATGTACCTCCCAGGCCCAGTCGGGCTCCATGTCCATTGGCCCAGGGATGGCCACTTCAAAGACGCAAGTTGAAGGTTTTATACAATGGCCCTCACAGTCCACTGATCTGAACATCGTTGAAAATCTGTGCCTAGACCTCAAAATAGCAGTGCATGCAAGACGACCCAGGAATCTCACAGAACTGGAAGAATTTTCCAAAGAAGAATGGATGGAAATCCCTCAAACAAGAATTGAAAGACTCTTGTCTGGCTACAAAAGCGTTTACAAGCTGTGATACTTTCAAAAAGGGGGTGCTACTAGGTACTTACCATGCATAGTGCCCAAACTTTTGCATCTGCCTATTTTACTTTTTGCAATTTTTTAAATTGTAAAATATCAATATATATGTTTTTGTCTAAAATGCAAAGGAAATGTGACATCTTTAACTTTAGGCATTTTAGAGATCATTTCATATTCAACTTGCTTAACTGTTCACAATAACCTTAATTTTGACCAGGGATGATTAAACTTTTACATGCCACTCTACGTTATGATGAGCCTACAGCTCCCCTGTACAAAGTATAATGCACACAGCTCTCCTATACACAATGTGATGTTCCCACAACTGCCCTGCACACAGTATAATGGGGCCACAGCTCCCCTACACACAATATGATGTACTCACTGCTACCCAAAAACACTGCCCTCAGACTCTATCATGGCCCTTGCATTAGCCTATAAACAGTAAAATGGATCCCACATTAGAACACAAACTGCATAATGGCCCCGCATTTGTCCCCAAGCTGTATAATAACCCCCATATTACTCCTCAAACTGTATATAGGCCCCCTCATTAGTCCCCAAGCTTTATAATGGCCCCCATACTAGTCCCCAAACTGTAATATTCATCCCCAAACTGTATACTGGCACCCGTATTAGTTGGCAAGCTGTATACTTGCCCCCCACATTAGCCTCAAAGCTGTATACTAACTACTGCATTAGTCCCAAAACTGTATAATGCCCGCCCGCATTAATTCCCAAACTGTATAATTGTCTCCGCACTTGGCCTCAAGCTGTATAATGTACATTAAAACACCTTTATTAAAGAGACAAGGTGAAGTGGTGGCACGACTTACAAGGGTTGCCTAGTACATACAAAAAGCAGGAGTACATCATATGAGTCTCTTTAATAAAGGTGTTTTAATGTAAGTTTCTTGTTTCACTCATCCTTTGTTTCCATACACCCCTTGACCTATATTCGGGAATTTTTCTTTTGGGTTCACTGTTTATTCCGAATGGTCTGCCATTCTTCCATGTGCACATATACATCACAATTTACAATGCTTATATGGCTATAGAATAATTAGTTGGTGTATATACATTGTTTCTGTTCAGTATTTTGTTTTATAATTAGTCCTCAAGCTGCATAATGGCCACTGCATTAGTCCACACACTATATAATGGTCTCTGCATTAGTCCCTAAAATGTATACGGGCCCTTCCACACTGTTTCAGGGTCTCCCACACAATGTATAAGGGTCCCATTGTTTATGATGCCTCCACATCACATATGTTTTAAAGATTTAATAATAAAAAATCATATACTCATCTAACCCATGATCCTGATGAGTCTAGCGGCAAGGCAATGCGCTGTCACCGCTCTGGGATTCTGACGTTCCGTGCGTGTATTGGTGTCTCTGCCATTCTGAAGACTGCCGGCTTAAAGTGACCTGTGGGCAACAGAAGGGAGAGTGGTAGTGCAGAGAGGCTGACACAGTTAAGGGGCCTGGGGTGACCGACCTCTCTGGCCCCTGACAGCTACATCACTGTCCATACTATTAAATTAGGCAGGCGGCTTAGCACTATATCAGTGCCCCAACCAGGACAGACACCCTAGTTTGCAAGGCCAACATTAATGGGCTTGGTTACATCCTGTATAGAAATAAATATATTGTGCAGAAAAAAAATATTGTGAGGCAGCAACCGATGTCACAGGTAGGGGTCACTGTGTGTTCTCCCCAGGATGTGCACGGAGGCGTATGAAGGCCATAGGAGTGCATGGCAGTCAAGGGTGTAGCTGTGACTGCAATGCAAACTAAAAAAAAGTGTTAGCCTTGGAAATGCTAGTGTCCAAGGCAGATGTAGGGAAAACCTGCTCTGGGATGTTATAGTATGAAACAGACTGCAGGATGGTGGTTATACTGTCCTCATACATTGTAGCACGGTGTGTAGTGAGACATGTAGCTAAACCCCCTGTCTTCTTTTAGAAAAAGAGGCTGTAAGTTGTAACCTTCTTTTATTGATTGCATTTGTGACAGGAAAGGGTGAAACTATAGGATGCAATAACAGGAGCATTTCAGAATATATAACTGCATAGAGCGTAAAACACAAATAGCCTGCAATACAGAGTAATATGAGGTAATAAAGTAACATGAGGTGATACATAGGTGATGATTACCTACTTAGTACAGCAAATGCATTGAAAAACACAGGACTGTAACACATAGGTAGTTTTGACCAACTATGCTTAGAGCAGGCTATTTAAGGTGCATGAAGAAAACAAATGGTGAGGTTTCTCCTCGGATGCATGTAGGAACAATGGCTGCTGTTCCCTTCACATTGTCATAATAACACCACAATGCACCAGAAACAATCCTACAATGCCCTAGGAACTTCCCATAATACATTGCAAATTAAACTAGAATCTATACATTAAATCACCAGCAGTTGGTGCTGTTACCTTACAATATAAAATATAAGAAGGATTAAAACACACAAAATATACAATGTCTGTAATAATGGAGACATAAAAAATATGACTAGTCTTATAAGACAGCAATTATATGGCTGGACAGAACAGTAGTCGTGCAGTCTGTTTCGTTCCAGGTTTTCCATGTGGCTGTAGACCACAGGTTTCTTTGTTAAAAGCCCTGCAGGAAAGGGTTTGGGTGTGTCAGTGTCAGTCTGGTGTGTGCTTTTGTGCAGAGCAGTCGGATTTGCAGAACTTTACCCATGTGAGGCAACACAGGCCAGAGGAATCAGCAGCCAGGACAGCTGAATAGCCTGGCACCCACAGCGCACACAGTGGTGCCATTGTCCTCGGTAAATGGTCAGAGGAGGACTGGTGAGTTTATCGACTGCAAACAGGAGGATATGGTTCCCGGCTGTAATACGGAGGATATCAAGGACGGCTGTGCGTAGAGACATTGACACAACGCTGCAGTCGCCCACAGAAACTAGACAATGGGAGGTCCAGCGTGTTTTGTCACTGTATAAACGGAAAGATGCTGTGTAGTATGTAGTGCTGTGAAATGGACACATACTATGCACTGATATTATTTGCATTTGTGTGAAGTGGACACTGATATTATATGCAGTTGTGTGTGAATTGGACTTTAAAGCTGTGAAGTAGTTTTGTGCTTGAACTTTGTGGGTCACTGCCTCATCACTGCATAAGTGTGCTAACGGTGCACTATACTTTAATATACAGTATATATGAGCTCTTTATCAATATTTTTGTCAAAATACGCAAGTTTGCAACCCACGTCAAGGGTCCTCCTTGTCTTGTGAGTTCCTACACTAAAATTAAAACAAGTCACAAAAAAGGAATTAAAATTCCGAACCACAGGTTTCTTGCACCTGATAAAAATCTGAACCAGCACATTGATAGAAATCATTCTGTCTTTTTTTTCTTCACATAAAAAAATGACAGTAGCCTTGAAGGTTTTCTGCATTTTGATAAAAATCAGTTTTTTCTGCTGCAGATCTAGCAGCTGAGCTCTGTATAATCCGCCCACATCACTGATTGGCAGCTTTCTGTATACACTGTGCATAGGCAGAAAGCTGCTAATCAGTACTTTGAGGCAGGATTGCACAAAATGCATAACTATGAAGGACTATCCAGCAGCAGGATTAGTAGTCATCTAGTGATAATCTGCTGCTAAAATAGTCATTTTAATATTACAGCAAACAGCCCAGTAAGTGGCACATCACAGGAATACTGGTGTCTGTACCTACATTATACTGGAATTTCACAGCAAGTTCACAGTGGCAATGTCCACACTGAATTGTGCAAATATATCTTTAATTTTGCAGATTTTCTGCAGCATTTTTGTACCTATTAGCGAAATTAAGTTACTTGTGTTTATTTTTTATTGCGATTTTGAGCGTGTTTTTTCACATGTGTTTTTATTGCATTTTTTCAAATACATATTTCTCTCCTGTATGTCATGTTTTAAAAGGTTTTAAATGCTGTGTTTTGGATACTTCCTGGTGCTTTGTTTTGATGAAACTTTATTAATAAAGTCATTTGCCAATTCCATGTGTTTTTAGGACATTTGCATGCATTTTTTATTTGAGGATTTTTCTCAACTCACTCAACTCTATGTGGAAAATCCATAAACAAATTGCATTTTTACAAGAGAAATTGACATGTTGCGGATTTCAAAATTGCACCACAGGTCATTTTAGACTGCATAAAAAGAGGACAGAGGCACGAGACTTCTAGAAATCCCATCCAATTGGCTGGAACTGTATCATTTGTGCATTGAAAATGCTCAGAGTCACACATGCACCAAATATTCATTGTAGATCAAGGACCCATTACAGTAATCGTGCTTTTTTTGGTGGACAGATTGTCTGAAAAAAAAGGAAACGTCCTACTTTGATCAATTTTTCAGATAAAACTCACCAACGCAAGTCACTGTTCCCATGAAAAAGCAGATATCACAAAGATCCAGATGTCATCTACATGCTGTCCATATTTCTGTGTTTTAAGTGTCAGAGATGTTAAGAATTATTTTTTTCTCATACGTGGAAAACAGATGCAAGAAGGAATGTAAAACCTGATATTAGGACCAAAATCCTCCAGTATGGAGTGCGTTGCCTCCCCAAGAAACACTCGACCCAATGGTACCTTTCGACCAATCTGACTAGATCATTGGTTTTCTAAGGATCACCCTGGGCAACCCAAATCTGTATTGGTCCAATACCACTCGCTTTACCATCTGCACAGGGGTAAAGGACTCTAGCAGCAACCATTTTTGGACCAGTTGCAGCAGATCAAATGTTTGGGAGTGAGGGGGTTTGTCATGGTGGTACATCCACTGGTGGAGCTGTTGTGTCCTGACAGTCATTGCCACTTCCAAGTGTGCCAAATTTTCAGTTTTATATATTCCTTGGCGTTTTGTAAGGCTAAGTCATAGTAGGCCTTCTGGGGCTCTCCCTGTAAGTATGGCACCGGCACTTCCATCCATTCCTCTGGTGGAAGTTTCTCCCTCTTGACAACCCTTTAAAAAAATGGACAAAAATGCCTCTATGCCGTCACTCTTGGTAATTTTCTGCAGGGTTCGCCTTACTGATTTCAAATGGAAAAATTATCAGCTAACCTTGAACTTGGATTTGCCACCGTGCCACAAACCGCCTCTGCGAGTCAATCAAACTGCTGTTGTAATTGGTACTGCTGCAGTTATTGCTTGTGATGCTAGTTCTGTGCTTGCATCAAGTGTTTAACCACATCCTCCATACTGACTAACGTTGCTTGCTGGCTTATGGCCACCTTCACACAGGACATGTAGTACCTCTGTAGCAGTCACACATGTTCCCTGGGAACACTGCCCGCATTCTCCACCAATTGTGGGAATATTACTCACTTGTGTGCATGGTGAGATAACACAGGAACTGGTTCCATTTGAATGTAGAGGCTACTTTATTGGTGCTTCACAAACCATGCCACAAGCAAAGAAAAATATATGACCTTTCAGTGCAGGTAAAACAAAGTAAGCAGTTCCACAAGTCACTTTATAGACAGTCCAGGACACACAGATTGGATATGGAGCACCCGCTAGGGCCGTGGGGTACTCGTTACTGGGTAGTTCTTAAAGGGGAAGTGTCACAACAGTGGTGACTTGGCCCATGGCCCTGGGCGTCCAATGAAAATGTTAAATAAGGTTTATAGGGGATGATTTAAAAGGGAACTAGTTTGTGACGCCACCTGTGGTATTTGGCAAATAAGGTGTTAGCTGATGCTGCTTCAGAGTCCGCTGTGGCTGATGGTAATGCAGCAGAGTTGTTACAGCTCTCCACAGGTAGAGCTGGGCCCCAGGGCAACTGTATGTGTAAGTGATGAAATGATGATGGTTGCAGTACAGGGCAGATGGTATAGCAAACAAATCTGAGGATACAGCTGGGTTGTAGTTTCCTTTACCTTTACTGGATGTATAGAGGTGCAGACTGGAGCACTGGTTACAGATGACAATGGAGGTCCAGGCAGCCCGAAGCAACTCAGGATGCACTCAGCCAGGTGGTTTGGAGGTCTCCTTACTGCGTTACTCTATTTGAGGTCCTTGCTGCCTAAAGCTCTGCTCAGTCCTCTGTTCCTCTCACTGTCTGTCAGAAAACCCGCATGGCAGAAAGCTTGAGCCTTTCACAGGTGTCGCTCCTCTTGGTGTCTCTGGGCTCTAACCTGCTGCTGTGCCTTCAGGTGTGCGATGGGGCCAGAAGACCTGCAATCTTCTGCCCTCTGGATTTAGCTGCTGAGACCGTAGTGCTCTGCTGCCATGGACTCCGGTGTCCAGTTCTTGCGCTGAGATCTGGGATGAGCGTGGTCACAGCTCCTATTCCCAAGCTTCCCTATACTTTTCTCTTACTCTCTGACTCAGAATGCACTCCAGTCTGGGGACAAGCTCCTCACTCGTCCAGTCCCCCAGCACTGACTGACTTAAACTCTAACTAACGTCTTCCGCCTGACCAGAGAGAGAAGTTCCCCTCAAGTCGGGTTCAGAGCTCCCCCTGCTGGCCCGGAGTAGGAACTGTGCTGCATGCTGAGTATATACCTGGCCAGGGGATCCATCCTTGCTTCAGGCCTGACATCACCCCCTGTGAGGGAGGCAATGCCATTGTGGCAACTGGACTCCTGGGGTGCCACAGATAGTATCCAGCATACCGGCTCAGTCTGAAGAGATCACACAGTAGGTCTTCTTACCTCCAGACACAGGCCATTTGTCAGACAAACAGACTCCATTTTATCATCTGAACCACACCCAGAGGTGGGTTATGTGGACAGCCAGACCCACCCATCTCTCAGGCTGCATGTAAATTTGACCCAGATGCATAAGCAAGCCTCTTAGCACTATGTGCACTAGAGCATTACTTCAGGTTTACATAACGGAGGACAAACACCTCCTTAATACATCAACTATGTATCCAGTAACTCCCATACAATATACAGTGGGGAAAATAAGTATTTGATACACTGCTGAATTTGCAAGTTTTCCCACCTAAATGACAAATATGCCCCAAAATATATTCATATATCCCTTATGCCTCGGGAAAATATATACCATAGAATCAACTAATCACTTTTATGGTAACCATATAGTGAAAAAATAAGGTACCACCAGATGGTATATAAAGTTAAAATATGATACTTTATTGGCAATAATTTAAAACACATAACAAGATAAGGTGCAAGATATAATAAAAGAAGGACTATACAGCCTTGGGATAGGTTTTCCCACCTACAAAGAATTGAAAGGTTTGCAATTTTTATCGTAGGTACACTTCAACTGTGAGAGACAGAATCTAAAATTAAAAACTAGAAAGTCACATTGTATGATTTTTGAATAACTAAATTGCATTTTATTGCAAGAAATACGTATTTGATCACTATAAAACCAGCAAGAATTCTGGCTCTCACAGACCTATTAGTTTTTCTTTAAGAAGCCCTCATACGCTGCACTCATTACCTGTGTTAATTGCACCTGTTTCAACTCGTTACCTGTATAAAAGACACCTGTTCACACATTCAATCAATCACACTCCAACCTCTCCACCATGACCAAGACCAAAGAGCTGTCTAAGTACACCAGGGACAAAATTGTAGAACTGCACATGGCTGAGATGGGTTACAGGACAATAGATAAGCAGCTTGGTGAGAAGGCAACAACTGTTGGTACAAACTTTAGAAGCTGGTAAAAACACACTATGACTATCAATCTTCTTCAGTCTGGGGCTTCATGCAGGCTCTCACCTCATGGGGTAAGGATGATTTTGAGAAATGTCAGCAATCAGCCCAGAACTACATGGGAGGACCTGGTTAATGGCCTGAATAGAACTGGGACCACAGGCTCAAACATTACAGTTAGTAACACACTTTGCTGTCATGAATTAAAATCCTGCAGGGCAAGCAAAGTTCCCCTGCTCACACTAGCACATGTCCAGGCCCGTATGGAGTTCACCAATGACCATCTTGATGATCCATGGGAGAATGTCGTACAATTAGATGAGACCAAAATAGAACTTTTTGGTATCAACTCCACTCGCCACATTTGGAGAAAGAAGGATGAGTACAACCCCAAAAACACTGTCTCAACCATGAAGCATGGTGGGAGACACGTGTTATGAATTGGTAGTCGAGGAGGAAATAAAAAACAAACAAGCTAAGTCTCAGAAAACCAAACAGGTTGGAAACTATGCAGACTGCAGACCCCTGATCCTAACACGCAACTAGCAGCAGTCGTGGAGCATTCCTACGGTGGTCCTAGATGCCTCATCACAACCGGAGAGCTAAATAAGCCTAAAGCAGGAAAAGAGGAAAACTAACTGCCCCAGAGCAGACCCCAAAGGAGAGACAGCCCCCCACATGTATTGACGGTTAAACAAGATGAAAACACAAACAAAGGCAGGAAAATAGGCTGAGCAAACGATGGGGCCAAACTAACTAGAAAGGACAGGAAAGGAAAGATACTGTCTGCAATCTGCCAAAAAACCCTACAAAAAAGTCCAACACAACTGATAGCAAAATAAACCCTGAAGTCACTAGACTTCTCCCACTATATCAGCACTCTGAAATATTCTGAGACAGAGCAAAAAGAGGCCAATCCAATAAGGGACAAAAAAGACAATTTGGCAAATAAGTGTGGAAATTCAGCACAGCCCTGCCGGGCTGGCTGACCACACAAAAAACTGAAATGACCAAGAAGAGCAAGTGTGAATATTAGCAAAAAACAAACTTATCTTGGGAAGACTGGAACAGAGCTGAGTCCTAGACCTGAGAAGCAGACTGAATCACCCGCACTAGGATAGGGCGTCGGCTGTCTTATATCCATTCTGATCCTCCAGAGATCCAATCGTCATCTTCCTCACCAGGTGGCAGATCACTACCACTTAAGCCAACCTCTCTACCTCCTGTCACCACCAGAGGGAGAACGGAAGGGGAACTCTCAACTGGTGGAGCAGAAAATGAGCTCATAACACACATGATACTTTGGGGGTGTTTTTTTGCAAAGGGGACAGGAAGACTGTATGATATTGAAGGGCGGATGGATAGGGCCATATATCGTAAGATTTTGGCCAAAAACCTCCTTCCCTCACTAAGAGCATTGAAAATGGATTGTGGCTGGGTCTTCCAGCAAGAAAATATTTAGCAAAAAGTGGAACTAAAACTTAACTTTTAATAAATGCATCATTATTAAAATTTCAAAAGAAGCATAAATTTGTTAAAAAATTAGAAGCTAGTGCAGCACCACAAAAGAAATATAACAATAATCCACCAGTAGTGGCAAAATAGGCAAGATAATATAAACCCTGGCAACCCTGAATGGCCCAGGTTAATATATTTTTTAATCAAGATGCCAACAAATCCCACATTTGCCAATACATGACAATTCATGAGCCAATAATTGGTTTAGTGATAAGTGGTTAAATAACTATCATTATGGAATAATAAAGTTAGGAACAGTCATAACAGTCTAGTGGATTATTTATACCCATTGCTTTTTGTCTTCCAGCAAGGCAATGACTCGAAACACACAACCAGGGCAACTAAGGAGTGACTCCATAAGAAGCAATTCAAAGGTCCTGGAGTGACTTAGAAAATTTCCAAATGTAAACCAGGGGCAGACATACTGCATGTGAATCTGGTGAGCCTGCACTGGGGCCCGGAGGTGGGGGGGGATCCCTGCAGTGCGGCTAGATGATGTCAGCATTCAGCACATGGCTGTGTCAGAGAGAAAGCTGCTGGTGACAAAGATACTGCGGCTGTGGGGAACGTGCAGAGAGGTGAGTGATGCTGTGTGTGTGTGGCTGCGGGGAACGTGCGGAGAGGTACAGTAAGTGGTGCTGTGTGTGGGTGTGTACTTGCGGAGAGGCGAGTGGTGTGGGGGTGTGTGTGTAGGTGGTGGATCGGGCAATGATGTGGGTGATGGAGAGGGCAATGATGGGGTGGTAGGGGAGAAAGCAGTGAAGGAGGTGGTGGAAAGAGCAATGATGGGGGTAGTGGGAAGGAGGCAATGATGGAGGTGGTGGAAAGGGCAATGATGGAGGTAGTTGGGGATGAGGCAATGATGGAGGTGGAATGGACAATGATGAGGGTGGTAGGGGAGAAGACAAAGATGGAGGTGGTGGAATGGGCAATGATGGGGTGGTAAGGGAGAAGGCAATGATGGAGGTGATGAGAGGGCAATGATGGGAGTGGTGGGGGAAAAAGCAATGATAGAGGTGGTGGAAAGGGCACTTATGGGGGTGGTGGAGGAGAAGGCAATGACAATGATGGAGGTGGTGGGGGACAAGGCAGTGATGGAGGTGGTGGGAAGGGCAATGATGGGGGTGGTGGGGAGAAGGCAATGATGGTGGTGGAAAGGACAATGATGGAGGTGGTGGGGTGGAGGCAATGATAGAGGTGGTGGAAAGGACAATGATGGGGTGGTGGAGGAGAAGACAATGACAATGATGGGGGAGAAGGCAATGATGGAGGTGGTGGAAATGGCATTGATGGGATGGTGGGAGAGAAGGCAATGATGGTGGTGGAAAAGACAATGATGGGGTGGTAGAAAGGGCAATTATGGAGGTGTGTAGGAGAAAGCAATGATGGAGGTGGTGGGGAAGAGGCAATGATGGAGGTAGTGAAATGGGCAATGATGCGGGTGGTGGGGGAGAAAGCCTAGATAGAGGTGGTGGTAAGGGCAATGATGGGAGTGGTGGGGGGGAAAGCAATGATAGAGATGGTGGAAAGGTCAATGATGGGTTTGTGGGGGAGAAGGCAATGATGGAGGTGGTGATGAGGACAATGATGGGGTGGAGGGGGAGAACAATGATGGAGGTGGTGGAGAGGGTAATGATGGAGGTGGTGGAGAGGGCAATGATGGAGATGATAGGGGAGGGCAATGATGGGGTTGGTGGAGGAGGTATTGATGGAGAAGGCAATGATGGAGGAAGGGGAGAGGACAATGATGGGATGCGGGGCGAGACAATGAAGGATGAGAGGGATTACAATGGGAGGAAGGGGGACTTATAATGGTCTTACGAACTGGGGGCAGGGATGAGGACGCTAGATATGGATGCAAAATGAATTGGATGGTGGAGGAGGGTGCTAAACCCTTGATAGAGTCCTCACCATCTCACAATTCATTGTGATGCTATTGGGGACTTAAAATTTATTGTGGAGTGGATGAGGAGGCAGTAAGGTGCATAGGACACATTATTATGAATTGAAAGGTGGGAAAAGACGTTGTCATGGACTTATAATGAATTGGGAGGTGGCGGAGGATGCTCAGTACCTGATGGCATCTTCTCACACCCCCAAATTCATTTTGATGCTATCAAGGACTTATAATGAATAATGGGGACACAGCATATTGACACTGCACACAGATACAGGGACGTCACCTTATTATGTATAGCACAGTCTCTTGGTATATAGTGTACTCACTTATTATGTATACCACAGTCCCTTAGTATATAGTCTATTCACTTATTATGTATAGCACAATCCCTTAGTATATAGTGTACTCACTTATATTGGGGAAAAAAGTATTTAGTCTGCCACCAAATGTGCAAGTTCTGCCACTTAAAAATATGAGAGAGGCCTGTAATTGACATCATAGGCAGACCACAACTATGAGAGTCAAAATGAGAAAACAAATCCAGAAAATCACCTTGTCTCATTTGGCAAGATGTGTTTTTCAAATTATGGTGGAAAGTAAGTATTTGGTCACCTAAAAACATGCAAGATTTCTGGCTCTCACAGACCTGTAACTTCTTCTTTAAGAGTCTCCTCTTTCCTCCACTCATTACCTGTAGTAATGGCATCTGTTTGAACTTGTTATCAGTATAAAAGACACCTGTGCACAACCTCAGTCACACTCCAAACCCCACTATGGTGAAGACCAAAGAGCTGTCGAAAGACACCAGAAACAAAATTGTAGCCCTGCACCAGGCTGGGAAGACTGAATCTGCAATAGATGTCTATTAGAATCGCTGCACACATATACTTCAGGAGTATTTGCTTATTAGTGAAATTTATTGAAAACAAGTGCTCTTAGAGTGATTGCGACAGAATGACGTTTCGGTCATTCAAGACCTTGATCACATTAGTCGCTGAAAAAAAACGGAGATATATACAATCAGGTGTTGTTGTTACATATATTACATATTTACATTATATTTACAACATAATATATATGTCCAGTATATCCATGTCTGACATCTGGTGATGCTCATAGGAGGAATGCCAAGACTATGGTAAATGTGAAAGTATTACCATATAAGTACTGAGAGAGAGATTGGAGGGCACAGATAATTGCATCATTATACAAAGTCAATAGACATGTGTGGAAAAAATATTGAAGCATAAAATAAGAGGACATACATACCCTTGAACAATGTAGTGGTTCATGAAGGATGTGGTCCTTATGATCAAAATAGGGACAGCGAGTATGCCTGGATAGAGGGATTTGTATGTTTAAATTAGAATGAATGGTTACTTATAATGCCTGGTGATAAAGAATTTTTTTATCATCACATAGTCATGTGACCCGTTGCGATCACATGACTTTTTCAACCAAAAACATGGCCGCCACCATGAGCCTCACACTTCATCTGAGCATGTGCGGTGATGTCACATCCTGTCCTGAGACCAGCAATTGTCATTTCCTGTCACATGGACAAAACATGTTTAAAAGGAGCTATGAACATCACTCCTAGTCACTCCTCCTTGCTACAACTGAGTGTTAACACACTCCACCGTCTCGCCATCACCGTGAGTGAACCATGATGACCCAGTCAATTAAGTTAAGTACATTTTTTCCACCTATTTACACAGGCTAATGTTTATGCAACTTACCTCCACAGCCACATAGAGCGACCGCTCTGACCCTGGCTAACCTAAAGGCATAAGTGACCATTACCTAATTCAGGACAGCCCTTAGTTCAGAACTACTACGGGTAAATATTTATAACCTTATCACTATACCACTTTCACCAATGGGGATGATACTAGATTTCTCTAGACGGTTCTATGGCACCACAGGGTTTTAAAAACAACCATGCTATTAGTCACTTATATTTAGCAAAAATTCTTTATCACCAGGCATTATAAGTAACCATTCATTCTAATTTAAACATACAAATCCCTCTATCCAGGCATACTCGCTGTCCCTATTTTGATCATAAGGACCACATCCTTCATGAACCACTACATTGTTCAAGGGTATGCATGTCCTCTTGTTATTTTATGCTTCAATATTTTTTCCACACATGTCTATTGACTTTGTATAATGATGCAATTATCTGTGTCCTCCGATCTCTCTCTCAGTACTTATATGTTAATACTTTCATATTTACCATAGTCTTGGCATTCCTCCTATGAGCATCACCAGATGTCAGACATGGATATACTAGACATATATATTATGTTGTAAATATAATGTAAATATGTAATATATGTAACAACATCTGATTGTATATATCTCCGTTTTTTTTCAGCGACTAATGTGATTAAGGTCTTGAATGACCGAAACGTCATTCTGTCGCAATCACTATAAGAGCACTTGTTTTCAATAAATTTCACTAATAAGCAAATACTCCTTAAGTGTATGTGTGCAGTGATTCTAATAGACATTTATGTGGGACTCATGAGCCTCCTTCACTAGCACCATACCCCCGTATCTATCGTGTGTTAGCCATTGAATCTCATACATGAATCTGCAATAGGCAACCAGCTTGGTGTTATGAAATCAACTGTGGGAGCAATAATAAGAAAACGGAAGATATACAAGACCACTGATAATCTCCCTCTATCTGGGGCTCCATGCAAGATCTCACCCTGTGGAGTCAAAACTATCACAAGAATGGTGAGCAAAAATCCCAGAACCACACGGGGGGACCTAGTGAATGACCTGCATAGAGCAGGGACCACTGTAACAAAGTCTACCATCAGTAACACAATACGCCGCCAGGGACTCAGATCCTGCAGTGCCAGATATGTCCCCCTGCTTAAGCTAGTACATATCCGGGCCCCTCTGAAGTTTGTTAGAGAGCATTTGGATTATCCAGAAGAGTATTGGGAGAATGTCATATGGTCTGATGAAACCAAAGTAGAACTGTTTGGTAGAAACAAAACTTGCCATGTTTGGAGGAGACAGAATGCTAAGTTGCATCCAAAGAACACCATACCTATCGTGAAGCATGGGGGTGGCAACATCATGCTTTGGGGCTGTTTTTCTGCAAATGGACCAGGACGACTGATCTGTGTACATTAAAGAATGAATGGGGCCATGTATCGTGAGATTTTGTGTGCAAACCTTCTTCCATCAGCAAGGGCATTGAAGATGAAATGTGGATTGGTCTTTCAGCATGACAATGATCCCAAGCGCACCGCCAGGGCAATGAAGGAGTGGCTTCGTAAGAAGCATATGAAGGTCCTGGAGTGGCCTACCCAGTCTCCAGATATCAACCCCATAGAAAACCTTAGGAGGGATGTGAAAATCCGTGTTGCTCAGCAACAAGCCCAAAACATCACTTCTCTAGAAGAGATCTGCATGGAGGAATGGGCCGACATACCACCAAGAGTGTGTGCCAACCTTGTGAAGACTTACAGAAAACATTTCACCTCTGTCATTGCCAACAAAGGATATATAGCAAAATATTGCGATGAACTTTTGTTAATGACCAAATACTTATTTTCCACCATAATTTGCAAAATAAATCTTGTCAAATCAGACAAAGTGATTTTCTGGATTTGTTTTCTCATTTTGACTCTCAGAGTTGTGGTCTACCTACAATGTCAATTACAGACCTCTCATCTTTTTAAGTGGGAGAACTTGCACAATTGGTGGCTGGCTAAATACTTTTTTCCCCACTGTATGTATAGCACTCTGTTAGTATATGGTGTACTCACTTATTATGTATAGCACAGTCCCTTAGTATATAGTTTACTCACTAATTCTGTATAACACCATCCTTAGTTACATAGTTTCCTCTTTTATTATGTATAACACTGTCCCTTATTACGTACCATCCTCTCTAGTTATATATGATGCTGTCGCTTATCATATAGCTTCCTTTGCTGTTATGTACAGTGTTGTCTCTTACATAGTGTATTCTTGTTATTTTTGTTATTCACAGCGCCCTCTTTTATTACATAGTCCCCTCTCTTGTTAGATATAAAATGACTGCTGATGGGGCAGCCAGTGACCAGACTACCAGTCCATCAACTCCTCCATTAGAAAATACACTTTCAAATGCTTCATCAGCCATCATTGCTTTATACATCTAACAACACAGGACAGTATAAAATAAAGACTGGGCTCTATATAATTCGATATGTAAGGGACGGTGCTCTACATAACAAGAGAGGACACTGTGTAATAAGGGGCGACAATATACATAATAAGGGCGATTATGTAATATATATACATGTATGTGTGTATACATAAAAGGAGGGGGACCCAGACACATTTCTTGCACAGGGGCCCCAAGCTGTCAGTGTCCTCCCCTGACCAGAACCCAATAGAAAATCTTTTGAAGGAGCTAAAATTCAATATTTCCCAGTGACAGCCCCTGAAACCTGAAGGATCTGGAGAAGATCTGTATGGAAGAGTGGACCAAAATCCCTGCTGTAGTGTGTGCAAACTTGGTCAAGAACTACAGGAGACGTCTGACCTCTGTAATTACAGACAAAGTTTCTATACCAAATATTAAGTTCTATTTTTCTATTGCATCAAATGCTTAATTCATGCTATAAAATGCAAACTAATTATGCAAAAATCATACAATTTTTTTTCTGGATTCTTTTAAAGATTCTCGCTCACAGTTGAAGTGTGCTTGCAATAAAAATTACAGATCTCTCCATTCTTTGTAGGTGGGAAAATATGCAAAATGTTTCAGTGTATCACATAATTATTTTCCCCACTGTACATATACCGTATTTTGCGGTTTATGAGACAAACCGGATTATAAGATGCACCCCAAATTTTGAGGAGAAAAATAGGAAAAAAAACTTTTTTTTTTTTTTTAATAAAATGGTGGTACTTCTTACAATCCAGACATCTTATTGCTTACCTGGGGTGGTGGCTGTGGTGAAGCGAGGTCCCAGGGTTGCTGCTGGCAGAGGCAGGAGTGGGGTGATGCTGCAGACCCCAGAGTGGGAGAAAGGGGTGTTCGGATGTGCGATGCTGCGGGTGTTCAGTGGTGCGAGGGCTCTGCTGACATTTTTTGAAAGACTGGAGCTCTGGTACTTCCATGGTTTACTATGCGGTGGACTCCGGTAAAATGGTTGCCAGGTAGTGGCGCATGTACAGATGGAGATCTTGGCACTGAGATCTTGATGCTGAGATCTCCATCTGCGCATGTGCCGCCTCCTGCAGCCATTTTCCCTGAGTCCACCGCATAGTAAACCATGTAAGTGCCGGGGCTCCGAGCTTTCACAAAATGTCGCCGGAGTCTTCGCACCACCGAACACTCGCAGTGTCGCACATCCGAACACCCCCTCGTCCCAGCCTGCGGCCTGCAGCAACGTGCCACTCTTGCCTCCTCCAGCAGCGACCCTGGGACTCTGCTCCACTGCAGCCGGTAAGGTATATACGCATTATAACACGCACCCCCATTTTCCCCCCAAATTTTTGGGAAAAAAGTGCATTTCATAATCCGAAAAATACGGTATATATATATATATATATATATATATATATATCTAATATATAAAGCTCAATGTGGGTGTGTATGTATTTATGTATGTATGTCCGGGATTGGCATCCACACCGTCGCAGCTACAGCCACCAAATTTGGCACAGTCACACGTCTGGACCCCGATTGCGTCATAGGCTATGTTGTGAGGTGAAATTTTAACCCCGCGCCTTCCAATTCACCAAACAATTTTGCCCCTATCTACATAATGTGGGAAAAAGTGTATGTATTGGCATCTGCACCGTTGTAGCTACAGCCACAACATTTTGCACAGTCACATGTCTGGACCCCGAGAGCGTCATAGGCTATGTTGTGAGGCAAAATTTTAACCCCACGCATTCCAATTCACCAAACAATTTTGCCCCTATCTACATAATGGGGAAACAGTGAAAGGAAAAGTGTTGGAGGCAAATTGACAGCTGCCAGATGTGAACAAGGGGGACATAAAGAATGAGAGCGATGGTACCAAAGAGTATATACCGTACAGTTGCTAAGGTTGGGCCCTGACATGGGATACTCACCACACACGGGGATATGAACACACACAAAATGTGCCACACACTACCACGTGCTTCAACACATATACCACCCTCAGCACACATTTCACCACACATACACCAACCTCGCCACATAAAAGTTGAAACACAAAAGTCGCCACTCAAAACTCGCCACGCTGTCCCAGAGCTGTTTTAAAATATGAAAAATGAGCTGTGATTGGTTGCTATCAGCAACAGTTTTCTTTGTAGACAGTTGTGGTAACTGAGGCCTATTATTCTTATCATTTCTATGGTGTTATCATCCTTCTGTAAACCTGGAAATAACACAATTTATTACCGTGCCAACACAGACCACCCTCTGACACAGACTGCAGGGGGAGCCCAGTATCACAAAGGATAGGGTTAGATACTCGGCTCAGCAGACAGTATCACACAGAATAGGATTAGATACATGGCTCAGCAGTCAGTATCACACAGGAGAGGATTAGATACACTTCTCAGCAGTCAGTATCACACAGGAGAGGATTAGATACATAGCTCAGCAGTCAGTATCACACAGGATAGGATTAGATAAACGGCTCAGCAGTCAGTATCACACAGGATAGGATTAGATACACAGCTCAGCAGTCAGTATCACACAGGAGAGGATTAGACACATGGCTCAGCAGTCAGTATCACACAGGATAGGATTAGATACACGGCTCAGCAGGCAGTATCACACAGGATAGGATTAGATACAGGGCTCAGCAGTCAGTATCACACAGGATAGGATTAGATACACAGCTCAGCACACAGTATCACACAGGATAGGATTAGATACACAGCTCAGCAGTCAGTATCACACAGGATAGGAATAGATACACGGCTCAGCAGTCAGTATCACACAGGAGAAGATTAGATACACAGCTCCGCAGTCAGTATCACACAGGAGAAGATTATATACGCGGCTCAGCAGGCAGTATCACACAGGATAGGATTAGATACATGGCTCAGCAGTCAGTATCACACAGGATAGGATTAGATACACAGCTCAGCACACAGTATCACACAGGATAGGATTAGATACACAGCTCAGCAGTCAGTATCACACAGGATAGGAATAGATACACGGCTCAGCAGACAGTATCACACAGAATAAGATTAGATACATGGCTCAGCAGACAGTATCACACAGGATAGGATTAGACACACAGCTCAGTAGTCAGTATCACACAGGATAGGATTAGATACACAGCTCAGCAGTTAGTATCACACAGGAGAGGATTAGACACATGGCTCAGCAGGCAGTATCACACAGGATAGGATTAGATACACAGCTCAGCAGTCAGTATCACACAGGATAGGATTAGATACACAGCTCAGCAGTCAGTATCACACAGGAGAGGATTAGACACATGGCTCAGCAGGCAGTATCACACAGGATAGGATTAGATGCACAGCTCAGCAGTCAGTATCACACAGAATAGGATTAGATACACAGCTCAGCAGTCAGTATCACACAGGATAGGATTAGATACACGGCTCAGCAGACAGTATCACACAGGATAGGATTAGATACGCAGCTCAGCAGACGGTATCACACAGGAGAAGATTAGATACACAGCTCAGCAGACAGTATCACACAGAATAGGATTAGATACACGGCTCAGCAGTCAGTATCACACAGGATAGGGTTAGATACACAGCTTAGCAGTCAGTATCACACAGGAGAGGATTAGATACACAGCTCAGCAGTCAGTATCACACAGGATAGGATTAGATACACGGCTCAGCAGATAGTATCACACAGAATAAGATTAGATACATGGCTCAGCAGTCAGTATCACACAGAATAGGAATAGATACACGGCTCAGCAGTCAGTATCACACAGGATAGGATTAGATACACAGCTCAGCAGTCAGTATCACACAGGAGAGGATTAGACACATGGTTCAGCAGGCAGTATCACACAGGATAGGATTAGATACGCAGCTCAGCACACAGTATCACACAGAATAGGATTAGATACACGGCTCAGTAGTCAGTATCACACAGGATAGGGTTAGATACACAGCTCAGCAGTCAGTATCACACAGGATAGGATTAGATGCACAGCTCAGCAGTCAGTATCACACAGAATAGGATTAGATACACAGCTCAGCAGTCAGTATCACACAGGATAGGATTAGATACACGGCTCAGCAGACAGTATCACACAGGATAGGATTAGATACGCAGCTCAGCAGACGGTATCACACAGGAGAAGATTAGATACACAGCTCAGCAGACAGTATCACACAGAATAGGATTAGATACACGGCTCAGCAGTCAGTATCACACAGGATAGGGTTAGATACACAGCTTAGCAGTCAGTATCACACAGGAGAGGATTAGATACACAGCTCAGCAGTCAGTATCACACAGGATAGGATTAGATACACAGCTCAGCAGTCAGTATCACACAGGATAGGAATAGATACACGGCTCAGCAGATAGTATCACACAGAATAAGATTAGATACATGGCTCAGCAGTCAGTATCACACAGAATAGGAATAGATACACGGCTCAGCAGTCAGTATCACACAGGATAGGATTAGATACACAGCTCAGCAGTCAGTATCACACAGGAGAGGATTAGACACATGGTTCAGCAGGCAGTATCACACAGGATAGGATTAGATACGCAGCTCAGCACACAGTATCACACAGAATAGGATTAGATACACGGCTCAGTAGTCAGTATCACACAGGATAGGGTTAGATACACAGCTCAGCAGTCAGTATCACACAGGAGAGGATTAGATACACAGCTCAGCAGTCAGTATCACACAGGATAGGAATAGATACACAGCTCAGCAGTCAGTATCACACAGGATAGGAAGAGATACATGGCTCAGCAGGCAGTATCACACAGGATAGGATTAGATACGCAGCTCAGCACACAGTATCACACAGAATAGGATTAGATACACGGCTCAGTAGTCAGTATCACACAGGATAGGGTTAGATACACAGCTCAGCAGTCAGTATCACACAGGATAGGATTAGATGCACAGCTCAGATACATGGCTCAGCAGACAGTATCACACAGAATAGGATTAGATACACGGCTCAGCAGCTAGTATCACACAGGATAGGATTAGATACACGGCTCAGCAGTCATTATCACACAGGATAGGAATAGATACACAGCTCAGCAGTCAGTATCACACAGGATAGGATTAGATACACAGCTCAGCACACAGTATCACACAGGATAGGATTAGATACATGGCTCAGCAGTCAGTATCACACAGAATAGTATTAGATACACGGCTCAGCAGACAGTATCACACAGGATAGGATTAGATACGCAGCTCAGCACTCAGTATCACACAGAATAGGATTAGATACACGGCTCAGCAGTTAGTATCACACAGGATAGGATTAGATACACGGCTCAGCAGTCAGTATCACACAGGATAGGATTAGATACACGGCTCAGCAGTCAGTATCACACAGGATAGGATTAGATACACGGCTCAGCAGACAGTATCACACAGGATAGGATTAGATTCATGGCTCAGCAGACAGTATCACACAGAATAGGATTAGATACACGGCTCAGCAGTTAGTATCACACAGGACAGGATTAGATACACGGCTCAGCAGTCAGTATCACACAGGATAGGATTAGATACATGGCTCAGCAGTCAGTATCACACAGGATAGGATTAGATACGCAGCTCAGCACACAGTATCACACAGAATAGGATTAGATACATGGCTCAGCAGACAGTATCACACAGAATAGGATTAGATACACGGCTCAGCAGTCAGTATCACACAGGAGAGGATTAGGTACACGACTCAGCAGTCAGTATCACACAGGATAGGATTAGATATGCAGCTCAGCAGTCAGTATCACACAGGACAGGATTAGATACATGGCTCAGCAGTCAGTATCACACAGAATAGGATTAGATACACGGCTCAGCAGACAGTATCACACAGGATAGGATTAGCTACACGGCTCAGCACACAGTATCACACAGGATAGGATTAGATACACGGCTCAGCAGTCAGTATCACACAGGATAGGATTAGATACACGGCTCAGCAGTCAGTATCACACAGGATAGGATTAGATACACAGCTCAGCAGTCAGTATCACACAGGAGAGGATTAGACACATGGCTCAGCAGTCAGTATCACACAGGATAGGATTAGATACACGGCTCAGCAGGCAGTATCACACAGGATAGGATTAGATACAGGGCTCAGCAGTCAGTATCACACAGGATAGGATTAGATACACAGCTCAGCACACAGTATCACACAGGATAGGATTAGATACACAGCTCAGCAGTCCGTATCACACAGGATAGGAATAGATACACGGCTCAGCAGTCAGTATCACACAGGAGAAGATTAGATACACAGCTCCGCAGTCAGTATCACACAGGAGAAGATTATATACGCGGCTCAGCAGGCAGTATCACACAGGATAGGATTAGATACATGGCTCAGCAGTCAGTATCACACAGGATAGGATTAGATACACAGCTCAGCACACAGTATCACACAGGATAGGATTAGATACACAGCTCAGCAGTCAGTATCACACAGGATAGGAATAGATACACGGCTCAGCAGACAGTATCACACAGAATAAGATTAGATACATGGCTCAGCAGACAGTATCACACAGGATAGGATTAGACACACAGCTCAGCAGTCAGTATCACACAGGATAGGATTAGATACACAGCTCAGCAGTTAGTATCACACAGGAGAGGATTAGACACATGGCTCAGCAGGCAGTATCACACAGGATAGGATTAGATACACAGCTCAGCAGTCAGTATCACACAGGATAGGATTAGATACACAGCTCAGCAGTCAGTATCACACAGGAGAGGATTAGACACATGGCTCAGCAGACAGTGTCACACAGGATAGGATTAGATGCACAGCTCAGCAGTCAGTATCACACAGAATAGGATTAGATACACAGCTCAGCAGTCAGTATCACACAGGATAGGATTAGATACACGGCTCAGCAGACAGTATCACACAGGATAGGATTAGATACGCAGCTCAGCAGACGGTATCACACAGGAGAAGATTAGATACACAGCTCAGCAGACAGTATCACACAGAATAGGATTAGATACACGGCTCAGCAGTCAGTATCACACAGGATAGGGTTAGATACACAGCTTAGCAGTCAGTATCACACAGGAGAGGATTAGATACACAGCTCAGCAGTCAGTATCACACAGGATAGGATTAGATACACAGCTCAGCAGTCAGTATCACACAGGATAGGAATAGATACACGGCTCAGCAGATAGTATCACACAGAATAAGATTAGATACATGGCTCAGCAGTCAGTATCACACAGAATAGGAATAGATACACGGCTCAGCAGTCAGTATCACACAGGATAGGATTAGATACACAGCTCAGCAGTCAGTATCACACAGGAGAGGATTAGACACATGGTTCAGCAGGCAGTATCACACAGGATAGGATTAGATACGCAGCTCAGCACACAGTATCACACAGAATAGGATTAGATACACGGCTCAGTAGTCAGTATCACACAGGATATGGTTAGATACACAGCTCAGCAGTCAGTATCACACAGGAGAGGATTAGATACACAGCTCAGCAGTCAGTATCACACAGGATAGGAATAGATACACAGCTCAGCAGTCAGTATCACACAGGATAGGAAGAGATACATGGCTCAGCAGGCAGTATCACACAGGATAGGATTAGATACGCAGCTCAGCACACAGTATCACACAGAATAGGATTAGATACATGGCTCAGTAGTCAGTATCACACAGGATAGGGTTAGATACACAGCTCAGCAGTCAGTATCACACAGGATAGGATTAGATGCACAGCTCAGATACATGGCTCAGCAGACAGTATCACACAGAATAGGATTAGATACACGGCTCAGCAGTTAGTATCACACAGGATAGGATTAGATACACGGCTCAGCAGTCATTATCACACAGGATAGGATTAGATACATGGCTCAGAAGTCAGTATCACACAGGATAGGATTAGATACACAGCTCAGCACACAGTATCACACAGGATAGGATTAGATACATGGCTCAGCAGTCAGTATCACACAGAATAGTATTAGATACACGGCTCAGCAGACAGTATCACACAGGATAGGATTAGATACGCAGCTCAGCACTCAGTATCACACAGAATAGGATTAGATACACGGCTCAGCAGTTAGTATCACACAGGATAGGATTAGATACACGGCTCAGCAGTCAGTATCACACAGGATAGGATTAGATACACGGCTCAGCAGTCAGTATCACACAGGATAGGATTAGATACACGGCTCAGCAGACAGTATCACACAGGATAGGATTAGATTCATGGCTCAGCAGACAGTATCACACAGAATAGGATTAGATACACGGCTCAGCAGTTAGTATCACACAGGACAGGATTAGATACACGGCTCAGCAGTCAGTATCACACAGGATAGGATTAGATACATGGCTCAGCAGTCAGTATCACACAGGATAGGATTAGATACGCAGCTCAGCACACAGTATCACACAGAATAGGATTAGATACATGGCTCAGCAGACAGTATCACACAGAATAGGATTAGATACACGGCTCAGCAGTCAGTATCACACAGGAGAGGATTAGGTACACGACTCAGCAGTCAGTATCACACAGGATAGGATTAGATATGCAGCTCAGCAGTCAGTATCACACAGGACAGGATTAGATACATGGCTCAGCAGTCAGTATCACACAGAATAGGATTAGATACACGGCTCAGCAGACAGTATCACACAGGATAGGATTAGCTACACGGCTCAGCACACAGTATCACACAGGATAGGATTAGATACACGGCTCAGCAGTCAGTATCACACAGGATAGGATTAGATACACGGCTCAGCAGTCAGTATCACACAGGATAGGATTAGATACACAGCTCAGCAGTCAGTATCACACAGGAGAGGATTAGATATACAGCTCAGCAGTCAGTATCACACAGGATAGGATTAGATATACAGCTCAGCAGTCAGTATCACACAGGATATGATTAGATACACAGCTCAGCAGTCAGTATCACACAGGATATGATTAGATACACGGCTCAGCACACAGTATCACACAGAATAGGATTAGATACACGGCTCAGCAGTCAGTATCACACAGAATAGGATTAGATACACGGTTTTTATGTGCAATATAATTATTTTAATTTGTTATAACTAACCACAGTTGGTTACTATGCCCAGGCAACGCCGGGCTCTTCAGCTAGTATATATATAATGTCTATATTAATGTCTATATTAGTATGTATATATTTTTATTACCTGTAATGTTCTTTGGTTTAGTATAAAAGTCAAGTGTTAGTTGACACCCACATGAATACACTTATGTGGCATTAATGTACATGGGAGAATTAGAGGAAATAAATAATTAGTTGGACAGAAGTAGTGAAAGAGCAGCTGATGATCACAATTGTCCAATGCTTTTGGTGCACAATGTTTTTTTAAAGGTATGGAAAGCCCCAGTAATCAGTCATTATGGCAGACCAAAGAGAAATAATATCTTAGGGAAGCATTGATTTTGATTCTATACAAAAAGAAGTTCCCAATCTAGTTAAACACATGACGTGGCTATGAGTCCTGTAAGAACTGCTCCTGCGGTGGTGACAATAGGACGTTTTATGAAATATTTACTTTACAAAGTTTAAAAGAGATGCTGTTTGTAAGAAGGGTTTACATGCCCACAGCCGCAAGAAGGAGTCGCTTAAGGCAGATGGAGTTATAATAATACAAAAAGTTTAGCATGCAGTATAGTTCGCAGATAGACAGGTTAATATATATTTTTTGCAACAATGCCGGTTATTCCGTGCCTTCAATTGGGTGTGCTACAGTTTGTTCTGCATTAGATTACAATAAGAAACCAAACAAGGTAACCTTATATAACTGCATACAATAAACATTACAAGAAGATTTTTGGATTCACAAACTCAATTACAAACAACCCCATGGAATTAACTTGATTAAGAAATATTTATTTTCTATTCTTTAAAATTCTTCAGTTCTATTTCACTATTTAACCAATATAACCCAGCTTCTCTTCCAAAGAAGATTGTGCTTCAGACTAAAGTTCAGACTAGGCTTTTTCTTTCCTCGGGTATTTGTGTTTCAACACAGTTCAGATGAAGCTTTTTTCATGTTCAGGTTTCCAATATGTACTTTCAACTTCATATGAGATCAGTTCTGAAAATTATCACATGGTTTCTTTTTGTTTTAATTTTTTCCATGATTTATATGTGAAAAAACTATTTTTTGCTATTCTTATTGTTCATGCATGCACTGCTATATACCGCATATATTATTTTTTGAATAATTATTTTATATACTGTCTTACATTTCAAACCTGCTATTTATGTAGTTTTGCTTGATGCAGTTTTTACTTGCAATGTGAATAGGCCAGTAAACTTAGTTCAGACTAAATTCTTAGTTGTTTCTTTCTTCAGGTATTTGCTTTTAAGCGCAGCTCAGATTAAGCTTTTTGTTTTTCATTTTGCATAATTTATATATATATATATACAGTTGTGGCCAAAAGTATTGACACCCCTGCAATTTTGTCAGATAATACTCGGTTTCTTCCTGAAAATGATTGCAAACACAAATTCTTTGGTATTATTATCTTCATTTAATTTGTCTTAAATGAAAAAACACAAAAGAGAATGAAGCAAAAAGCAAAACATTGATCATTTCACACAAAACTCCAAAAATGGGCCAGACAAAAGTATTGGCACCCTCAGCCTAATACTTGGTTGCACAACCTTTAACCAAAATAACTGCGACCAACCGCTTCCGGTAACCATCAATGAGTTTCTTACAATGCTCTGCTGGAATTTTAGACCATTCTTCTTTGGCAAACTGCTCCAGGTCCCTGATATTTGAAGGGTGCCTTCTCCAAACTGCCATTTTTAGATCTCTCCACAGGTGTTCTATGGGATTCAGGTCTGGACTCATTGCTGGCCACCTTAGAAGTCTCCAGTGCTTTCTCTCAAACCATTTTCTAGTGCTTTTTGAAGTGTGTTTTGGGTCATTGTCCTGCTGGAAGACCCATGACCTCTGAGGAAGACCCAGCTTTCTCACACTGGGCCCTACATTATGCTGCAAAATTTGTTGGTAGTCTTCAGACTTCATAATGCCATGCACACGGTCAAGCAGTCCAGTGCCAGAGGCAGCAAAGCAACCCCAAAACATCAGGGAACCTCCGCCATGTTTGACTGTAGGGACCGTGTTTTTTTCTTTGAATGCCTCTTTTTTTCTCCTGTAAACTCTATGTTGCCCTTGCTCTTTGCCCAAAAAGCTCTACTTTTGTCTAATCTGACCAGAGAACATTCTTCCAAAATGTTTTAGACTTTTTCAGGTAAGTTTTGGCAAACTCCAGCTTGGCTTTTTTATGTCTCGGGATAAGAAGTGGGGTCTTCCTAGGTCTCCTACCATACAGTCCCTTTTCATTCAGACACCGACGGATAGTACGGGTTGACACTGTTGTACCCTCGGACTGCAGGGCAGCTTGAATTTGTTTGGATGTTAGTCTAGGTTTTTTATCCAACATCCGCACAATCTTGCGTTGAAATCTCTTGTTAATTTTTCTTTTCCGTCCAAATCTAGGGAGGTTAGCCACAGTGCCATGGGCTTTAAACTTCTTGATGACACTGCGCACGGTAGACACAGGAACATTCAGGTCTTTGGAGATGGACTTGTAGCCTTGAGATTGCTCATGCTTCCTCACAATTTGGTTTCTCAAGTCCTCAGACAGTTCTTTGGTCTTCTTTCTTTTCTCCATGCTCAATGTGGTACACACAAGGACACAGGACAGAGGTTGAGTCAACTTTAATCCATGTCAACTGGCTGCCAGTGCGATTTAGTTATTGCCAACACCTGTTAGGTGCCACAGATAAGTTACAGGTGCTGCTAATTACACAAATTAGAGAAGCATCACATGATTTTTTGAACAGTGCCAATACTTTTGTCCACCCTCTTTTTTATGTTTGGTGTGGAATTATATCCAATTTGGCTTTTGGACAATTCTTTTTGTGTTTTTTTCATTTAAGACAAATTAAATGAAAATAATAACAAAGAATTTGTGTTTGCAATAATTTTTAGGAAGAAACTGAGTATTATCTGACAAAATTGCGGGGGTGTCAATACTTTTGGCCACAACTGTATATATATATAACACTACACTTTGCAATTCTTATTGTTAATGCATGCACCGTTAAATACACATTTTCTATCTTTTTTTATAGTTCAAACCTGTTATTAATGTAGTTTTGCTTGGACCTTGGACCTCCTTTCTCGTTGTTTTTGGTAGCCAAGGTTGCATAAGGATGTATCTGACTTTGTGTCTTTGTGTTGTGTCAGTGAACGTTCCAATACTTGACCCAATTTGTATCTAAATTTTGGATTGCATTTTGTGGTTGTTTAGGGATTCATCTCTCATCTTCTTCGGTGTTTCATCCTTTCACTAATGGCCAGACTGAACAACTAAACCAAAGTTTAGAAATTTTCCTCAGATGTTTTGTGTCAGATAACCAGGAGAATTGGACCTCTTTTCTTCCACTGGCTGAGATTGCGTGAAACAATTGTAGTAGTGAGTCCACTGGTAAGTCACCATTTTTTGGCGCATATGGCTTCCATTCACAAATTCAGTACCTTCTATAAAGATAAGTCTTTGGGGGGTTCCTGGGGAGGAACAATTTTATTTTCTGCTCTCATTGGTATGGGAAAGGGTTCAGAATAATTTAAAAATCATGGGGAACAAATATAAACATATGAAATGATTGTCAGGTCCAGACCTTATAAGGTGGTTGCCGTAATCAACCCTGTAGCTTTTTGTCTCAAGCTTCCGCTGACTCTCAAGATCCATAATGTTTTTCACAGGTCTTTGCTCAAAAAAGTTGCTGTGTTTGTGGAACCATCACCTTTACCACCACCACCGGTTGTTGTTGATGGCAATTTAGAATCATTGACTCCCTTATGGTTTGCCGATTTGTACAGTACCTAGGAAAGGATATGGTCCGCAGGAGAGGATGTGGGTGCTGGCATCTGAGGTTTATGCTAGTAGGTTGATATGGTCCTTTCATTTGGCCCATCTAGATAAACCTGGCCCCGAGGATCCTAGAGACCCTCGTAGAAGGGGAGTGCTGTCATGAGTGTGTCACGTCAACCTGGGAGACCTGGGAGTAGAAGATCTCAGATCTTTGAATTGGAAATCTTTCATTTAGCCTGTGTGTTTAGGTCTCATATTAAATAAATTTGGTTTCTTTTAGTGCTGAAGAGGTTAATGACCCTTTCCATGCTAGGCAGAAATTTGCAGCTCCCTTTTCAGCTACATCTGATCGGATCGTTACCTCTTCCTATAAAACCTGGTCCAACCCTCTCTGTGTTGCTAGTGAAAGCGCTGCTTCTTTGGAGATGCTGTGCTGAATAGGAGTTTGTTGCTTCTATTGTGCAAATTGCCTCTTCAGAAAGAAAGAGGACTTTTACTCTACAGCGCCACCTATTGGTAGTAGCGATCCTACAAGTCACAATCAACCCTTTAACGAGTCTTGTAGTATGACTTAGGATACAAGCCAAATCAGAATCTCAATTTGCAGACACGGTGTTTTGAGCTGTTGGCTCTCGTCAGTGCAAAGTATGAGATCTGATTTGGCAAGGTGAGAGGCTCTGGACTAGGGTCTAAGAAGTAAGGTTTCTCTTTGCGGAGAGTGACATGCCAGCTGTGGCTTGTCAAGGTAAGGAGACTTATTCGCTGTGCAATGCTCCTCTGGGAAAATAATATGCAAATTGCCTCTTCAGAAAGAAAGAGGACTTTTACTCTACAGCGCCACCTATTGGTAGTAGCGATCCTACAAGTCACAATCAACCCTTTAACGAGTCTTGTAGTATGACTTAGGATACAAGCCAAATCAGAATCTCAGTTTGCAGACACGGTGTTTCGAGCTGTTGGCTCTCGTCAGTGCAAAGTATGAGATCTGATTTGGCAAGGTGAGAGGCTCTGGACTAGGGTCTAAGAAGTAAGGTTTCTCCTTGCGGAGAGTGACATGCCAGCTGTGGCTTGTCAAGGTAAGGAGACTTATTCGCCGTGCAATGCTCCTCTGGGAAAATAATATGCAAATTGCCTCTTCAGAAAGAAAGAGGACTTTTACTCTACAGCGCCACCTATTGGTAGTAGCGATCCTACAAGTCACAATCAACCCTTTAACGAGTCTTGTAGTATGACTTAGGATACAAGCCAAATCAGAATCTCAATTTGCAGACACGGTGTTTCGAGCTGTTGGCTCTCGTCAGTGCAAAGTATGAGATCTGATTTGGCAAGGTGAGAGGCTCTGGACTAGGGTCTAAGAAGTAAGGTTTCTCCTTGCGGAGAGTGACATGCCAGCTGTGGCTTGTCAAGGTAAGGAGACTTATTCGCCGTGCAATGCTCCTCTGGGAAAATAATATGCAAATTGCCTCTTCAGAAAGAAAGAGGACTTTTACTCTACAGCGCCACCTATTGGTAGTAGCGATCCTACAAGTCACAATCAACCCTTTAACGAGTCTTGTAGTATGACTTAGGATACAAGCCAAATCAGAATCTCAATTTGCAGACACGGTGTTTCGAGCTGTTGGCTCTCGTCAGTGCAAAGTATGAGATCTGATTTGGCAAGGTGAGAGGCTCTGGACTAGGGTCTAAGAAGTAAGGTTTCTCCTTGCGGAGAGTGACATGCCAGCTGTGGCTTGTCAAGGTAAGGAGACTTATTCGCCGTGCAATGCTCCTCTGGGAAAATAATATGCAAATTGCCTCTTCAGAAAGAAAGAGGACTTTTACTCTACAGCGCCACCTATTGGCTTCTATTGGAGATTCATTTGCTTCTATTGGAGATTCATCTTCCTCTGCTGTGTACTTAAGCTAAGTGTTTAAAGAGAAGTTGTTGTAGGGGTGTTCTGTAGTACGTGTGTGTTTATCTCCTGGTACCTGTTCCCATTTAGTTTATTCCTCCCTGTCCCTATCCTTCTCCCTATTGTTGGTTGGTGCTTTTTTTCATGATAGAGGTTTTCGTTTATTCCAGTTTTGTCTTTTGTGTCTTGTTCACATTACATTTCTGTCCCAGGCTCCTTGTGGTGGGGAAGGAGACAGATCAAGGATAAACAGGAGCATAGTAAATTTGGAGACTCAGGCCTCTCTAGAGTACCCCTGAGACTGGAATAGTTAGGGTGCCAGTTCCAGGGGCAGTTTGAGGCCCCCCTCCCCTACCTAAGACCGTCACAGTGTGACAGTTTCATAGCACATTTTTAGCCCCATAACATGAAAGTAAGGTTAATAATATAACTTTTATTATGAAATGTTCAGTTTTGCACAACTTAGTTGATGCAAAAATGAAAGCACCACACAAAAAATACAACTACATCTATGATTTTGTATGAACTCCATATTTTTTAAGGACAGCACCAAGTATTCTAGATCTGGAATGAACAAGTTGGCGACATATTGCAACATCTATCTTTTTCCAAATTTCAAGCACAAGCTCTTTCTTCTAGAGTGATGCTCAACTTGCCTCTTCAGAATTCCTCAAAGGTGTTCAGTTGGGATCAGGTCAGGAGATACTTGGCGACTGAATCTCTGTCACCATGTTCTTCTTCAGAAATGCAACACATGTATGTTATGGATTACTGTCATCTTGAAAAGTGCACGTCTACCAAGGGCACGAAGTGATAGTAACATCTTCTCTTTCAATATGGAGCAGTACATCTGTGATGAAACCATCAATGAAATATAGCTCCACGATATAAGCAGTGCTCATGCAGCCCCACATAAGGATAATGCCACCACCATGTTTCACTGTAGGTGCCATACATTTTTTAAAATGTTTTTTTCTAAATCTAAGGTGCCTAATGTTGTATAAAATGCAGTATATCAAATAGCATGAGCCACTATGATAAATTTGGTGACATATTAAGCTTGTGTAGTCTAAGATTGCACTGTCTAAGAATTAGACAGTTTTGATAAAAATGCTCCACTGTGGTAAAATTATCTGAATGGTGTATTATATGATAGTTTAAAAAAATCACTGAAATAAATTTTGTCTTACTTAATAGAAGATGCTCTGAATACATTTAGTTTTAGATTGTTATAAAATGAAATGTCATCTGAGAGCAGTCTGATTTTCAAGAACTGAAAGACCGGAAAAGATGGAGACTTTTTTTCCATCTTCCCCTCAGCCGAAAAAAATCGGATCACACTATGGTCACTCTCTGATCAGAGTATGATTAGCATAATCAATTTGCTTCTCTTGGATGATAGAAAATATGGTGGTGTGACCCTTGCCTACTTTTGCTCCTTCCTGTGCTCCACGCCACTATTTCCATTTTTGGTGCAGAAATACATAATTTTGCACAACTTCGAACAATTTTTCCACAAAAAACCTGGTGGAAAAATTTTCTTTTCTCTGTGGGCATGTGGTAGTTCTTATTGGTGTAAATCTCCAAAGATCCTCCAGCGCCAATGCTCTGAAAGTTCTTCACCAGTCTTTGTTTAGATCCTAAAAGCGCTGATGTGCGCTACCAGTAGCCAATCAGTGGCTTCAATGTAATTCCAGTAAGTATGGTACCAGTGAGGCCATTGATTTGTTGCAGCAGTCACGTGTTGCTATAGCAGGTCATCGCTTGCAGAATCTAAACATAGGCTATCAATAGACCACCATAGCTTGGCCACTGAAACTGTAGGTGATTTACCAAGATGGTAATGTGTTTTTTTTGGATTGATATCTTTTTTTCTTGGATAATTTATGTTTTCATTTAGAAACTGATATTTTACAACAAATATAAAGGTCACATACATTATCAGGAGTTAGAACATGTTTTGTATGCAGACACTTTAATAACAACAGTTTCAGTAAGTAAAAGATATTTCAAATTTCCATCACTCTGTTTTGGGATGACAGAGCACCACCTGCTTGGCTGCTAGTCGTCATATTTTAAAGTCTAAGTTACAGTGATTTTATTGTTGAGCCTAATAACTTTGAAAACTGCTATTTAAAACATTATGACTACTTCAAAAATCTGTCTTGTGTTTGTTAATCAAAGCTCCATCAATCAAAAGCTGTAAGTTAAAATAGCTGGAGGATTCAAAAATCCTTGTCTGACAAGGGAATAGTATTCGGAGAATGAAAGGAACAGATTTAAAGCTGTTCGGTAAAGCAAAAAATATGCAATAAGCGTAACATGTACTGTATAAACCACATGGCCAAAACAATAATATTCAAAAAACAGAAAGTTCTAAAAAATGCTCTTGACAAATATTACTTTTGATCTCATGGGTGTTGAAATTGATATTGTGGGTATCTCAGTATGTGATGAAGTTCTCTTTGTTTTTTGCACCTCAGCCTTGTTCTTCCATAACAAGTTATTTTTTCAGCTATTCTTTGTCCACAAGGTCATTATCATCGAAACGGAAAAGGACCTACCTCTTAAATGCAAAACAGGAAGCATTCTTAAACGGAACCTAACAGCTGACACATGCTTCCCGAACCACAAAAAATTGAAAAATCCAGTCCCTTGCGGCTTCTCCCTATCTCTAACCTCGAGTGACAGATCTCTCACTGTGTGTGTGTATAAGGGTACCGTTACACCTAGCGATGCACCAGCGATCCCGACCAGCGATATGACGCGGTCAGGATCGCTGGTGCATCGCTAGGTGGTCGCTAGTGAGCTGCCACACAGGCAGATCTCACCAGCGACATCGCTGGGGACGGGGGTCGCTACTTACCTGTCAGACGCGGCGATCCTGTGTCCTCCCGCCCGGCTCCACGCGTCGCTCGTCGGCGCCACAGGAAGCGCCGCAGGAAGTGACCGACGAGGAATGGTCCAGGAGCTTCTCGCGTGACCAGAGATAATCAGCGGGGGAGCCGGTCGGAGGTAAGTATCACATGCAGCGATATCACTAGCAATATCGCTGCAACGTCACAAAGTCGGTGACTTTACAGCGATATTGCTAGCCATATCGCAGTGTGTAACGGGGGCTTAAGGAAAGATCTGTCAATTATTGGCAGCATGCGGGGAGAAGCCCCTGGGGACTGACATTTCCGACTAGTCATCATTGTTGCTTTTTCCCCAACGCCTTTTAATATATGTTTTTCGCCCAAACCCCGCAGTGTTTCAGAGTCAAACATACCTGGCAGAAATCATGGACTGTGGATAGGGTAGCACATACCCCCTGTAAGGTTTCCTAATTGTTTTGCATTTAAGAGGTGGACCCTTTTTTGTTTCGGTATGACAATGACCTTGTGGACAAATAAATAGCTTATAAAACAACTGCTCATGGAAAAATTTAACTGAGGTTCCCTTCAAATCTAACATCTAAGTGTACAGTGCAGCAGTACGATTTTCTTTTGCTGGAAGTGAGAAACTCCCGCAACAGACATGTGAAACAGTCAATATTATTTTACTATAAAAAAACGAAAAAACCGAGGAAAATGTCCAATGATTAAAATTTCTTTATTTTATTATTTAACAAACAAATGTATACATTATATATATAATTAAAATAAATTAATAAGGGGAGGTCAATGCCAAAATGAAGGCACAGCCAGGGGACAGCTGTAAATACTTAGTAAAAATGCACCCACAATAATGTCATACAAAATCTAGTGAAAACAAAAATGTATAATTAATGTATAATATATAAATATATAAACATATATATCAAGTGCAAAACTACAGATGATAAGTGCAAGCAAGAAAGAACTGTGTAAAAAAATATATATATATTAAAAAATGTAATATAAAAATAAAACTAAAATAAATATACAATAAAAAAGATTAATTAATAATAAATAATAAATATATTACCACAAATAAAGTGCAATGTGTTGAAAAAAAGTGAATAAAAAAGTGTACAAAAAATCCCTGTATAAATACATATATATACACATATACTTAAGACCAAGTGCTGAAATAATTAATAATAAATAAAAAATAAATAAATAAACTAATAAGCTGCCGCACATAAAGCCCCGGCGAAGGTACGCCGAAAGGCGCGTCGGGGCTGGCACATCCTGGGGACAGAAGCAGCAGAAAGGTATCCACACTGTGTTCACTTTTTTTTTATTATTTATTTTTTACTATAAGCGCTGATTTACCGCATCACCTCATCACCGCAGCACATCGCACTTTATGTGCGGCAGCTTATTAGTTTATTTATTTATTTTTTATTTATTATTAATTATTTCAGCACTTGGTCTTAAGTATATGTGTATATATATGTATTTATACAGGGATTTTTTGTACACTTTTTTATTCACTTTTTTTCAACACATTGCACTTTATTTGTGGTAATATATTTATTATTTATTATTAATTAATCTTTTTTATTGTATATTTATTTTAGTTTTATTTTTATATTACATTTTTTAATATATATATATTTTTTTACACAGTTCTTTCTTGCTTGCACTTATCATCTGTAGTTTTGCACTTGATATATATGTTTATATATTTATATATTATACATTAATTATACATTTTTGTTTTCACTAGATTTTGTATGACATTATTGTGGGTGCATTTTTACTAAGTATTTACAGCTGTCCCCTGGCTGTGCCTTCATTTTGGCATTGACCTCCCCTTATTAATTTATTTTAATTATATATATAATGTATACATTTGTTTGTTAAATAATAAAATAAAGAAATTTTAATCATTGGACATTTTCCTCGGTTTTTTCGTTTTTTTATCTTATTTGTCCGAGTTGTCTTTTTAATATTTTCCATGGGTGCATAACTATGATATTTAGGTGAATTTTATACTGCACTTTCCTTGAGTTATTTTATTTTAATATTATTTTACTGAAGATTCAGACAGAAGGCTTTCAAAGCCAAAATCATTTGTCAGACTGCCAGATGGTGAATTGTCATTCAGTATTCCGCAGAACACATTTCCTTGACTGTAGAGTCCAATGGAGACATGCTTAACACCACTCCAGCTGATTCTTGGCATTGCATGTAATTATTTCAGGCTTGTCCATAAAAAATCCATTCCATTAAAGCTCCCATCAAGCACTTGCTATCTGATTTGGTGACGATAGCTGTCTTTTCAAAGGTAATGCTGCAACTTACAACAGACGTTTAGGTTCCTTATGCATTTCAATAGTTAGTGGGTTTATTCTGTGAGTCTTTTACTTTACTTTTGACCAGATGTTAACCCTAGGTTCTTTAAATTCACATTAATAGCAGTTACAGCTGATAATGATAACATTAACAGTTCAGAGTACCATAAGATAATGTAAGATGTTCCCATATAGTGTGTTTTTTCCAATAACATATCCACCGCATTCACACTATCAGTACTTGTTCAGTATTTTTCCTTACTATTTGTAAGCCAATACCAGGAGTGGAACAATCAGGAAAAGTATTATAGATACACTAGCTGAAGAGCCCAGCGCTGCCCGGGCATAGTAACTAACTACGGTTAGTTATAACAAATTATAATGATTATATCTATATATATAAAGCTGAGTGTAGAGCCCCGCCCACTCCGCATAGCCACATTTATACATAAGAGGCATCGTGATTACTCGCTAATCACGCCCCCTGCACAGTAGCTCTGCCTCCCACCACATCACCACACATAATCCCGCCCCCCACCCCATTACCACACACAATCCCGCCCCCACCACATTACTACACACAATCCCGCCCCCCCACCACATTACCACACACAATCCCGCCCCCCACCATATTACAACACACAATCCGGCCCCCACACCACATCACCACACACAATCTCGCCCACCCAACACATCACCACACATAATCCTGCCACCCCACCACATCACCACACATAATCCCGCCCCCCACCACATCACCACACATAATCCCGCCCCCACCACATCACCACACATAATCCCGCCCCCACCACATTACCACACATAATCCCACCCCCCACCACATCACCACACATAATCCCGCCCCCCACCACATTACTGCACATAATCCCGCCCCCCCACCACATCACCACACACAATCCCACCTCCCACCACATCACCACACATAATCCCCCCCACCACATTACCGCACATGATCCCGCCCCCCCACCACATTACCACACACAATCCCACCTCCCACCACATCACCACACATAATCATGCCCCCCACCACATTGCCACACATAATCCCGCCCCCCACCACATCACCACACATAATCCCACCCCCCACCAGTATTTTTTCTGGGGAGCGTCATGGTCAAAAGGTTCTCATTCCGAGAATACCATTGGACACTAGCAAAAATTGCGATATCCCGTTTAAGTTAACAAGAAAACAATTCCCACTTCGTCTGGCTTATTCCATGACAATTACAAAATCGCAAGGACAAACATTCGATAAGATTGGCATTCTCCTACCTGATCCTGTATTCACACATGGTCAATTATACACTTCATTCTCTAGAGTAACAAGTTGTAAAGGTCCTTCAGTTCAAATTGTACCTGCTAGAAGTCAAGGAAAGATCTTTGAAAATGATGAAAATGACTATACATTTAATTGTGTTTACAGAGAAATTTTAACTTAATTTATGCTTCGTTATGAAATTTGTTTAGATGCTGGAATGAATAAAAAATGTACATCTTACTGAATCCAGTTTGTTTTTGATTTTACACAGTGAATAAAATGTATCATTAGTATTATTCAGATTTTTAATGATTATTATTATTAACTTAATTTCAATTTAATTTACCACCTGTGTAAGCGCTATTGAATGTTGTCATTATTTACTTTAGTTTAGTTCACCCCCAAGGGTGGTTTGCACGTTCATGACCGGGCCAATTTTTACAATTCTGACCACTGTACCTTTATGAGGTCATAACTCTGGAACGCTTCCATGGATCCCGGTGATTCTGACATTGTTTTCTCGTGACATATTGTACTTCATATTAGTGGTAAAATTTCATTCAAATAACTTGCGTTTATTTGTGAGAAAAACGGAAATTTGGTAAAAATTTTGAAAATTTCGCAATTTTCCAACTTTGAATTTTTTTGCCCTTAAATCACAGAGATACGGCACACAAAAAACTTGATAACTAACATTTCCCACATGTTTACTTTACATCAGCACAATTTTGGAACCAAAATATTTTTTTTGTTAGGAAGTTATAAGGGTTAAATTTGACCAGCGATTTCTCATTTTTACAACACCATTTTATTTTTAGGACCACATCACATTTGAAGCCACTTTGAGGGGTCTATATGATAGAAAATACCCAAAAGTGACACCATTCTAAAAACTGCACCCCTTAAGGTGCTCAAAACCACATTCAAGAAGTTTATTAACCCTTTAGGTGCATCACAGGAATTTATTTGAATATTTAAAAAAAATGAACATCTAACTTTTTTTCATAAAAAAAATACTTCAGGTTCAATTTTTTTTATTTTACCAAGGGTAACAGGAGAAATTGAACTGCAAAAGTTATTGTGCAATTTGTCCTGAGTACGCAGATACCTGATATGTGGGGGGGAACGACTGTTTCGGTGCATGGCAGAGCTCAGAATGGAAGGAGCGCCGTTTGACTTTTTCAATGCAAAATTGGCTGGAATTCAGATTTGACGCCATGTCATGTTTGGAGAGTCCCTGATGTACCTAAACAGTGGAAACCCCCTACAAGTGACCCCATTTTGGAAACTAGACCCCCCAAGGAACTTATCTAGATACTACTGTATGGGCACACGTCGGGGCTCGGAAGGGAAGTAGTGACGTTTTGGAATGCAGACTTTGATGGAATGGTCTGCGGGTGTCATGTTGCCTTTGGAGAGCCCCTAATGTACCTAAACAGTGGAAACCCCCCACAAATGACACCATTTTGTAAACTAGACCCCCTAAGGAACTTATCTAGGTGTGTGGTGAGCACTTTGACCCCCCCAGTGCTTCACAGAAGTTTACAACGCCCGGGCGTGAAAATAAAAAATTCGTATTTTTTCCACAAACATGATCTTTCAGTCACCATTTTTTTATTTTCCCAAGGGTACCAGGAGAAATTCGACCCCAAAAGTTGTTGTCCAATTTGTCCTGAGTATGCTGATACCCCATACGTGGGAGAAAACTACTGTATGGGCACACGTCGGGGCTCGGAAGGGAAGTAGTGACGTTTTGGAATGCAGACTTTGATGGAATGGTCTGTGGGTGTCATGTTGCCTTTGGAGAGCCCCTAATGTACCTAAACAGTGGAAACCCCCCACAAATGACACCATTTTGGAAACTAGACCCCCTAAGGAACTTATCTAGATGTGTGGTGAGAACTTTGAACCCCCATGGGCTTCACAGAAGTTTATAACATAAAGCCATACAATTAAAAAATCATATTTTTTCCACAAAAATGATCTTTTCACCCTCAATTCTTATTTTTCCAAGGGTAACAGGATCCTAAAAGTTATTGTGCAATTTGTCCTGAGTACGCTGATACCCCACATGTGGGGGTAAACCACTATTTGGGCGCATGGCAGAGCTCGGAAGGGAAGCAGCGCCATTTGACGTTTTTGGCTGGAATTGAGATCGGACACCATGTCGCGTTTGGAAAACTCCTGATGTACCAAAACAGTGGAAACCCCCCACAAATGACACCATTTTGGAAACTAGACCCCCTAAGGAACTTATCTAGATGTGTGGTGAGAACTTTAAACCCCCATGGGCTTCACAGAAGTTTATAACATAAAGCCATACATTTAAAAAATCATATTTTTTCCACAAAAATGATCTTTTCACCCTCAATTCTTATTTTTCCAAGGGTAACAGAACCCTAAAAGTTATTGTGCAATTTGTCCTGAGTACGCTGATACCCCACATGTGGGGGTAAACCACTATTTGGACGCATGGCAGAGCTCGGAAGGGAAGCAGCGCCATTTGACGTTTTTGGCTGGAATTGAGATCGGACACCATGTCGCGTTTGGAAAACTCCTGATGTACCAAAACAGTGGAACCCCCCACAAATGACACCATTTTGGAAACTAGACCCCCTAAGGAACTTATCTAGATGTGTGGTGAGCACTTTGACCCCCCCAGTGCTTCACAGAAGTTTACAACGCCCGGGCGTGAAAATAAAAAATTCGTATTTTTTCCACAAACATGATCTTTTAGTCACCATTTTTTTATTTTCCCAAGGGTACCAGGAGAAATTGGACCCCAAAAGTTGTTGTCCAATTTGTCCTGAGTATGCTGAAACCCCATACGTGGGAGAAAACTACTGTATGGGCACACGTCGGGGCTCGGAAGGGAAGTAGTGACGTTTTGGAATGCAGACTTTGATGGAATGGTCTGCGGGTGTCATGTTGCCTTTGGAGAGCCCCTAATGTACCTAAACAGTGGAAACCCCCCACAAATGACACCATTTTGTAAACTAGACCCCCCAAGGAACTTATCTAGATGTGTGGTGAGCACTTTAAACCCCCAAGGGCTTCACAGAAGTTTATAATGCCAGGGCATGAAAATAAAAAAATCGTATTTTTACCACAAACATGATCAATTAGTCCCCAATTTTTTTATTTTCCCAAGGGTACCAGGAGAAATTGAACCCCAAAAGTTGTTGTCCAATTTGTCCTGAGTACGCTGACACCCCATATGTGGGATAAAACTACTGTATGGACACACGTCAGGGCTCGGAAGGGAAGTAGTGACGTTTTGGAATGCAGACTTTGATGGAATGGTCTGCGGGTGTCATGTGCGTTTGGAGAGCCCCTGATGTACCTAAACTATTGAAACTCCCCACAAGTGACCCCATTTTGGACACTAGACCCCCCACGGAACTTATCTAGATGTGTGGTGAGCACTTTGAACCCCCAAGTGCTTCACAGAAGTTTATAACACTCGGACGTGAAAATAAAAAAATCATTTTTTTCCACAAAAATGATATTTTTGCCCCCAATTTTTTATTTTTTATTTTCCTAAAGGTAACAGGAGAAATTGGACCCCAAAAATTGTTTTGCAATTTATCCTGAGTAGGCTGATACCCTACATGTGGGGGTAAAACACTGTTTGGGCGCATAGCAGAGCTTGGAAGGGAAGGAGCACCATTTGACTTTTTCAACTCAGAATTGGCTGGAATTGAGATCAGACGCCATGTTGCATTTGGAGAGCCCCTGATGTGCCCAAACAGTGGAAACCCCCAATTCCAACCCGAACCCCAACATGCCCCTAACCCTAACCCTAGCCCTAACCCTAGCCCTAACCCTAACCCTAGCCCTAGCCCTAACCCTAACCCTACCCTAACCCTAACCCTAGCCCTAACCCTACCCCAACACACCCCTAGCCCTAACCCTAACCCTAACCCTAATGAAAAATGGAAATAAATACATTTTTTTATTTTATTATTTTTCCCTAACTAAGGGGGTGATAACGGGGGGTTTGATTTACTATTTATGGTGGTTTTTATGTTTGGCGGCTGTCGCACGCTAAAAGACGCTTTTTATTGTAAAAATAGTTTTTGCATCACCACATATTGAGAGCTATAATTTTTTCGTATTTTGACCCACCGAGTCATGTGAGGTCTTATTTTTTGCGGGACGAGTTGACGTTTTTATTGGTACCATTTTCGGGCACGTGGAATTTTTTTGATCACTTTTTATTCCGATTTTTGGGACGCAGAATGAACAAAAACCAGCGTTTCATGAATTTCTTTTGGGGGGGGTGCGTTTACACCGTTCCACGTGCGGTAAAATTGATAAAGAGGTTTTATTCTTCACATCAGTACGGTTACAGCGATATCTCATTTAGGTCGCTTTTTTATGTTTTTGTCGGTTTTATGCAATGAAAACTATTTTATATAAAAAATAATTATTTTTGCATCGCTTTATTCAGCGAGCTATAACTTTTTTATTTTTTCGCTGATGATGCTGTGTGGCAGCTCGTTTTTTGCGGGACAAGATGACGTTTTCAGCGGTACCATGGATATTTATATGCGTCATTTTGATCGCGCGTTATTACACTTTGTTTGGCGGTATGATAATAAATCATTATTTTTTGCTTGGTTTTTTATTTTTATTTTTTAAGGGGTTCGCTAAAGGGGTTAACTAATGGGACAGTTTTATAGGGCGGGTCGTTACGGACGCGGCGATACCTAATATGTGTACTTTTATTGTTTTTTTTTTTATTATTTCATAAAAATGGATTTATTGGGGGAATATTTTTTTTTTTTTCTAATATATTTGGCGATTTTTTTTAAATTATTTTTACACTTTTTTTTATTTTTTTTTTTTACTTTATTAAATAGTCCCAGGTGGGACATCACTGTCCTGTGACAGATCGCTGATCTGTCACATCACAGATCACTGTGACAGATCAGCGATCTGACACAGGCACTGCAGAAGGCTTCCTCATGCCTGCGCTTTGCAGGCACTGAGGAAGCCAGCTTCCTCAGGCCCCCGAAGGCCCCCGTCGCCATCTTGGATTCGGGGGCCTGGAGGAAAGGAGCCCCCCCGCAGCAGCGCTGCACATTGCGCTGCCGTGGGGGGCTCAGGGAAGCACGGAGGGAGCCCCCTCCCTGCCGATGCTTCCCTTTAACCCCCGGTACACCGCGATCGTGTTTGATCGCGGTGTGCAAGGGGTTAACGTGTCGGGGGCGGTCCGCGACCGCCCCTGACACATTGTGCCGGGTGTCAGCTGTGATAATCAGCTGACACCCGGCCGCGATCAGCGGCGCTCACCACGTGGGCGCCGCTGATCGCGGTAGACGTACTATCCCGTCCACGGTCATACGGGCCCGGGTACCGTGGACGGGATAGTACGTCGGATGTCAGGAAGGGGTTAATCACCAGCAGCGTTAATTAGATAGCAATGAGCGTGCCGAGCGTTAGCTGGCTGGAAACAGCTAGTTCACTATAATATCCCACATCATCCCGTCAGCCAGAGCCACCGGACTACTACCCCTAATATCCCACATCACCCCGTCAGAGCCACCAGACTACTACCTCTAATATCACGCATCATCCCGTCAGCCAGGGCCACCAGACAACTACCACTAATATCCCACATCATCCCGTCACAGACGCCAGATTACTCCCCCTAATATCCCACATCATCTCGTCAGCCAGAGCCACCGGACTACTACCGCTAATATCCCACATCATCCCGTCAGCCAGAGCCAACGGACTACTACCACTAATATCCCACATCATCTCGTCAGCCAGAGCCACCGGACTACTACCACTAATATCCCACATCTTCTCGTCAGCCAGAGCCACCGGACTACTACCATTAATATCCCACATCATCCCGTCAGCCAAAGCTACCGGACTACTACCACTAATATCCCACATCATTCCCTCAGCCAGAGCCACCGGACTACTACCCCTAATATCCCACATCATCCCATCAGCCAGATCCATCCAACTACTACCCCTAATATCCCAAACTATCCCGTCAGCCTGGGGTCAGAACCAGAGCGCTGAGTGGAACAGTCCTAACTTCCATACCAATGATCTCTTTAATAGAAACCTGGGGTGAGAATCAGAGCGCTGAGGGATTTATCCTAACTTCCATACCGGAGATCCCATTAGGAGAGGCCTGCGGTCAGTACCAAAGTGCAGAGTGGATTTGCCCTCACTTCCATACCAGGGATCCCTTTAAGAGAGACTGGGATCAGAAACAGAGTACTGAGTGGATTTGCCATGACTTGCATGCCAATGATCCCTTTAAAAGAACCCTGGGGTCAGAATCAGAGCGTTGAGGGATTTGCCCTAACTTCCATACAGGAGATCCCTTTAAGAGAGCCGAGGGTGAGAACCAAAGCACTGGATGGATTTGCCCTGACTTCCATACCTGAGATCCCTTTAAGAAAGGCCTGGGGTCAGTACCAAGTGCAGAGTGGATTTGCCCTAACTTCCATACCAATGATCCCTTTAAGAGACCCTGGCGTCAGAAACACAGAGCTGAGTGGAACGGTACTAACTTCCATACCAGGGATCCCTTTAAGAGAGGTCTGCGGTCAGTACCAAGCGCAGAGTGGATTTGCTCTAACTTCCATACCAATGATCCCTTTAAGAAACCCTGGGGTCAGAACCACAGAGCTGAGTGGAACGGTCCTAACTTCCATTCCAGGGATCCCATTAAGAGATGCCTGGGGTTAGAACCAAAGCGCTGGATGGATTTGCCCTGACTTCCATACCGGAGATCTCTTTAAGATAGGCCTGCAGTCAATACCAAAGCGCAGAGTGGATTTGCCCTCACTTCCATACCAGGGATCCCTTTAAGAGAGACTGGGATCAGAAACAGAGTACTGACTGGATTTGCCATGACTTGCATGCCGATGATCCCTTTAAAAGAACCCTGGGGTCAGAATCAGAGCGTTGAGGGATTTGCCCTAATTTCCATACAGGAGATCCCTTTAAGAGAGCCTAGGGTGAGAACCAAAGCACTGGATGGATTTGCCCTGACTTCCATACCTGAGATCCCTTTAAGAAAGGCCTGGGGTCAGTACCAAGTGCAGAGTGGATTTGCCCTAACTTCCATACCAATGATCCCTTTAAGAGACCCTGAGGTCAGAAACACAGAGCTGAGTGGAACGGTACTAACTTCCATACCAGGGATCCCTTTAAGAGAGGTCTGCGGTCAGTACAAAGCACAGAGTGGATTTGCTCTAACTTCCATACCAATGACCCCTGTTGTGAGTTCATTTTCCCCTTCACTACTGAGGCCCGAGGAACTCCCTCTTCGGGTAAAGAAAGGTAGTGAGCCTGATTATCAAACACCTGAGTCTGATGATGATGACTGGCTGAGTGGAGTTACTGACTGGATATAAGGCTGCCGACGCCCTTCTGCCCTGCGGGTGATTTCTCTGTGGGATCCTTGGAGACCAGTCTGAATTCCTGCTCCTCTAAAGCTAAGTTTTCTGCTCGGCCTTTTGCATTTGTGCTTAGACTTTGTTTTGCTTTGTTTTTCTGGATTTCTGCCATTCCCTGCTGGGGTGTGCTGAATTCCTTTAGCTCTGTCTTCTGAAAATACCTGAGTGCTGATTTAGTTTTTGAAGCCTAGCTGCTTCAGGGTCTTTTTCATATCAGCTTGTTGGCTTATGTCTTTTATAGGGTTTTGGCAGATTGCAGACAGCAACCTTCCTTTCCTGTTCTGTTTAGCTAGCTTGGGCCCCATCGTTTGCTCAGCCTATCTTTCTATCTGTGTGAGTGTTTTTTCATCTTGCTTCACCGTCATTATATGTTGGGGGCTGCCTTTTACTTTGGGGTCTGCTCTGGGGCAGTTTAGATTTCCTTTTCTGTCTTTAGGCTATTTAGCGCTTCGGCTGTGATCGAGGGGTCTAGGGCATCGTAGGAACCCCCCATGGCTACTGCTAGTTGTGTTGATAGGTTCAGGGGTCTGCAATCTGATAGTTGCCAACTTCTCTGGTTTTCTGGACGTAGCTTCTATTTTTGTGTCTGCCTCCTACGGTGACTCAATCATAACAGAATCACCCGCCATACCGCACATCCTAGGGTACTCAATAGCAGGAAAGAATTGTAAAAAAAAAAAAAAAAAGTGTATATTTTTTCCTCTATATCTCTGAGGCCGTAGGGGGAATTTTTTTTTCTCTCAATGGAGATAAAGCAATTGTCTGATCGTGTGGAGCAGCTCGCTGCGGAAGTGCGGGGAATTTCCGCCTACCTTGCTCATTCACATGCTGCTGAACCAAAGATTCCTACACCTGATGTATTTTTTGGGGATCGGTCGAAATTTTTGAATTTCAAAAATAATTGTAAATTATTTTTTGCCTTGAAGCCTAACTCGTCAGGGAGCTCCGCGCAGCAGGTTAAAATTGTCATCTCTTTGCTACGTGGCGATCCCCAGGATTGGGCGTTTTCTTTGAAACCAGATGATCCTATTCTGACTAATGTGAACGCATTTTTTCAGGCCTTGGGGTTGTTGTATGATGAACCTAATGCCATTGATCAGGCTGAAAAGACCCTGCTGGCATTGAACCAGGGTTGTGATTCTGCAGAATTGTACTGTCAAAAATTCCGAAAGTGGGCAGTACTTACTACCTGCAATGATAATGCCTTGGCTGCTCTCTTTCGGAAGGGGTTGTCAGAAGCCATAAAAGATACTATGGTGGGATTTCCTGTTCCCTCTGGTCTTGACGATTCTATGTCATTAGCCATTCAGGTTGATCGGCGTTTGCGCGAACGCAAAGCTGCACGAGAGGTGTTGCCACCTGTTGAACAAATGTCTGAACCTATGCAATGTGATAGAGTTTTTTCCAGAGAGCAGCGTCAGGAGTTCAGAAGGCGTAATAAGATGTGTTTTTTCTGTGGAGATGCCTCGCATATTATTTCTGTCTGTCCTAAACGAGAGAAACGCTTTGCACACACGTTTTCTGTTGGTGGTGTTCAACCTAAGTTTCTTCTGGCTATTACTCTGATCTGCTCCCTGTCCACATTTTCCGCCAAGGCGTTTGTGGATTCGGGAGCAGCCCTAAACCTAATGGACTTGGATTTTGCTAAACGTTGTGGATTTCCGATGACACCTCTGCAGACGCCTATCCCTTTGAGGGGGATTGATGCTACTCCTTTGGCTAAAAATAAACCTCAGTTTTGGACCCATGTGGTAATGCGGGTCACCCCAGACCATCAAGAAAATTGCAGATATTTGGTGTTGCATAATCTGCATGATACTATTGTTCTGGGGTTTCCCTGGTTACAAATTCATAATCCAGTTTTGGATTGGAAATCTGTGTCTGTGGTGAGTTGGGGTTGTCGGTGTGCCTTTAGTGAGGCTCCGGTGTTTTCCACCTCTCCTCAGTCGCATGATGTTCCTGATTATTTGGCGGACTTTTATGATGTATTTAGTGAGAATGAGTCTGCGTCTCTGCCTCCTCATAGGAGTTATGACTGTGCAATTGAAGTGAGCCCGGGGTGTAAATTTCCCAAGGGTCGGCTCTTCAATCTATCTGTACCCGAGCACGAGGCTATACGATCCTATATTAAGGAGGCGTTGGAGAAGGGTCATATTAGACCATCCTCGTCACCCTTAGATGCCGGGTTTTTTTTTGTAGCCAAAAAGGATGGATCATTAAGACCTTGTATTGATTATCGTGCCCTCAACAAAATTACTGTTAAATATCAGTATCTGTTACCCCTGATTTCTGATCTATTCTCCAGAGTTAAAGGTGCTTGCTGGTTTACCAAGCTTGACCTCAGGGGGGCATATAATCTTATTCGCATTAAGCATGGGGATGAATGGAAGACGGCGTTTAATACTCCGGAGGGACATTTTGAGTACCTGGTGATGCCTTTTGGACTCACTAATGCCCCTTCTGTCTTCCAGTGCTTCATGAACGATATTTTCCGAGATTTTGTCGATAAATTTTTGATTATCTATCTGGATGATATTTTGATCTTCTCCAAGGATTGGGATTCTCATGTGGAACATATTCGGACTGTGTTCCGGATCTTGAGGGAGAATTCCCTGTATGTCAAAGGATCTAAATGCCTTTTTGGAGTACAGAGGATTTCTTTTTTGGGATTTATTTTGTCCCCGTCAACTATTGAAATGGACCCGGCCAAGGTACAGGCCATTTACGATTGGGTTCAGCCCACTTCTTTGAAGGCCCTCCAGAAGTTTTTGGGTTTTGCTAATTTTTATCGGAAATTTATAGCAAAATTTTCTAGTATTGCCAAGCCATTGACTGATTTGACTAAGAAGGGTGCTGATGTGTTAAATTGGTCTCCGGAGGCTGTTTCTTCCTTTCAGGAGCTGAAGCGAAGATTCACCTCCGCCCCGGTTTTGCGGCAACCTGATGTCTCACTTCAGTTCCAGGTAGAGGTGGATGCTTCTGAGATTGGTGCAGGAGCTGTTTTGTCCCAAAAGGATTCTGTAACATCTAAAATGAATCCCTGTGCTTTCTTTTCCCGAAAGTTCTCTTCATCTGAACATAACTATGATGTGGGGAATCGGGAACTGTTGGCCATGAAATGGGCATTTGAGGAGTGGAGACATTGGTTGGAGGGAGCTAAGCATCAAGTCGTGGTCCTCACTGACCACAAGAATTTGATTTACCTAGAGTCGGCTAAGCGCTTGAACCCTAGACAGGCTAGGTGGGCCTTGTTTTTTACACGTTTTGATTTTGTGGTTTCTTTTCTTCCTGGAACTAAGAATGTCAATTCAGACGCCCTCTCTAGGAGCTTCTTTGCTGATTCTCCTGTGGTGACCAAGCCTGCTACCATCTTAGGCGAAGGGGTAGTTCTTTCTGCCATCTCGCCCGATTTGAGACGTGCTCTGGAAGAGTTCCAGGAGGACAAACCTGAGCGTTGTCCCAGTGGAAAGTTGTATGTTCCTGACCAGTGGAAGAAGAGAGTGATGTCTGAAGTTCATTGCTCTGCTTTGGCTGGTCATCCAGGTATTTTTGGTACTAGAGATCTGGTGAGTCTGTCTTTTTGGTGGCCCTCCTTGTCTCGTGATGTCAGGAATTTTGTGCAGTCCTGTGGGACGTGCTCCCGGTCTAAATCGTGTTCTCGCTCTAGTGGGTTATTGATGTCTTTGCCTGTCCCCAAGAGGCCATGGACCCATATTTCAATGGATTTCATCTCTGATATGCCTGTCTCTCAAAGGATGACTGTTATTTGGGTGATTTGTGATAGGTTCTCTAAGATGGTTCATCTTGTACCACTCCCTAAGTTGCCGTCTTCCTATGAGTTGGTGCCCCTGTTTTTACAACAGGTGGCTCGCTTGCAAGGGATTCCTGAGAACATTGTATCTGACAGAGGAGTCCAGTTTGTGTCTAGATTTTGGAGAACTTTCTGTTCCAAGCTGGGAATTCAGTTGTCCTTCTCCTCTGCTTTTCACCCTCAGACCAATGGGCAGACAGAGAGAACAAACCAGACCTTGGAGTCATATTTGAGATGTTTTATTTCTGCTGATCAGGATGATTGGGTTTCATTTTTGCCCTTGGTCGAATTTGCTTTAAATAATAGAGCTAGTTCTGCCACTTTGATGTCACCTTTTTTTTGTAACTTTGGGTTTCATCCTTGATTTTCTTCAGGGCAGGTGGAGCCCTCTGCCTGCCCAGGTGTTGACACTGTGGTGGAGAGAATGCACCAGATCTGGGACCAAGTGGTGGATAAGTTATCTCTCTCCCAGGAAAAGGCCCAGCGGTTTTCCAACCGACATAGGACCATTGGTCCCCAGTTTAAGGTTGGTGATATGGTGTGGTTATCATAAAAAAATATTGCTATGAAGGTGGCTTCTCCTAAGTTTAAGCCTAGATTTATTGGACCTTACAAGATTTTGGAGATTATTAATCCGGTCTCTTTTCGTTTGGCTCTTCCTGTCACATTTAAAATCCATAATGTGTTCCATAAATCTTTGTTGAAGAGGTTTGTTGAACCTGTTGTTCTGGGGGTGGCACCTCCAGACCCTGTATTGGTTGAAGGTAACATGGAATATGAGGTAGAGAAAGTACTGGATTCCCGTCTGGCTAGACGGAGACTCCAGTATTTGGTTAAGTGGAAGGGTTATGGTCAGGAGGATAATTCCTAGGTCTCTGCCTCTGATATTCATGCCAAAAGATTGGTGCGTGCCTTTCATCGGGCTCACCCTGATCGCCCTGGTGGCGTGGTTGAGGGTTCGGTGACCCCTCCTCAAGGGGGAGGTACTGTTGTGAGTTCATTTTCCCCTTCACTACTGAGGCCCGAGGAACTCCCTCTTCGGGTAAAGAAAGGTAGTGAGCCTGATTATCAAACACCTGAGTCTGATGATGATGACTGGCTGAGTGGAGTTACTGACTGGATATAAGGCTGCCGACGCCCTTCTGCCCTGCGGGTGATTTCTCTGTGGGATCCTTGGAGACCAGTCTGAATTCCTGCTCCTCTAAAGCTAAGTTTTCTGCTCGGCCTTTTGCATTTGTGCTTAGACTTTGTTTTGCTTTGTTTTTCTGGATTTCTGCCATTCCCTGCTGGGGTGTGCTGAATTCCTTTAGCTCTGTCTTCTGAAAATACCTGAGTGCTGATTTAGTTTTTGAAGCCTAGCTGCTTCAGGGTCTTTTTCATATCAGCTTGTTGGCTTATGTCTTTGATAGGGTTTTGGCAGATTGCAGACAGCAACCTTCCTTTCCTGTTCTGTTTAGCTAGCTTGGGCCCCATCGTTTGCTCAGCCTATCTTTCTATCTGTGTGAGTATTTTTTCATCTTGCTTCACCATCATTATATGTTGGGGGCTGCCTTTTACTTTGGGGTCTGCTCTGGGGCAGTTTAGATTTCATTTTCTGTCTTTAGGCTATTTAGCGCTCCGGCTGTGATCGAGGGGTCTAGGGCATCATAGGAACCCCCCACGGCTACTGCTAGTTGTGTTGATAGGTTCAGGGGTCTGCAATCTGATAGTTGCCAACTTCTCTGGTTTTCTGGACGTAGCTTCTATTTTTGTGTCTGCCTCCTACGGTGACTCAATCATAACAGATCCCTTTAAGAAACCCTGGGGTCAGAACCACAGAGCTGAGTGGAACGGTCCTAACTTCCATTCCAGGGATCCCTTTAAGAGACGCCTGGGGTTAGAACCAAAGCGCTGGATGGATTTGCCCTGACTTCCATACCGGAGAACTCTTTAAGATAGGCCTGGAGTCAATACCAAAGCGCAGAGTGGATTTGCCCTAACTTCCATACCAATGATCCCTTTAAGAGACCCTGGGGTCAGAACCACAGAGCTGAGTGGAACGGTCCTATCTTCCAAACCAGGGATCCCTTTAAGAGAGGTCTTGGGTCAAAACCAAAGCCCTGGATGGATTTGCTCTGACTTCCATACCAATGTCCCTTTAAGAGGGAAGATGTGCCTATGGAATGGAGGATGTGTGATGGGGATATGGGCAGGGAGAGGGGGAGTCATTTCTGTCATGTGCTCTCTGCTCCTTTCAGGGCGGCAGACAATGGCTGGGAACTTTTGTTCCCAAAGATGCTACATTTCTCTCAGTGTCTGCTGAGGTGTTGTCAAGTGGGAAAAATTGCTCATAGCAACCAATCACAGCTCAGCTACTTTTAACCAGCTCTGGTGAAATGAGATATGCTTAGTGATTGGTTGCAAGGAAAACTGTTGCTCATAGCAACCAATCACAGCTCAGCTTCTTTTAAACAGCTCTGGTAAAATGAAAGATGCTTTGTGATTGGTTGGTGATACACACATACAAATACATACATGCATTCACTTTTATATAAAGAGATGTGCATCACTTCGACATTTTTAACCCACTCCTGGTTTTGGCTTACAGATACTGATATAAAATACTGACCAAATACTGAACCTGTGAACGTGATCTATGGGAAGTGTGTGATTTTGAAGTTGCATGTTCAAGCTCTTGCTTCTTAAATGGGTTGTCAGAGTTTAGCGCGGAAGTCTGCGGTCACTAAATATGACTGCAGACTTGTGAATCCTCACAGTTTATACAGTGCGCAGCCTTGTGTAATTCAGTTGTATTGAGCGAGGTCACGCACATTTAGTTGGAATTTGGCCGGGAGTATGCATATCGCATACTTATGGTCTGTTTTATTAACAATCAATTAAGAAGCATTGAAGTGCAATGCAATACATACAGGAGCAGTTAATGCAAAAAAGACAATGGCCTATAGACCAGGTACATTGGAATTCATAAGAAAATATATGCATAAATACCATTCCAGTAGTCCATGTATAAAGCTTTTTTTAAGGAAAATACTTCTAATAGAAATAATTCCTAAATTAATGTAAGAAGGACTATATCCAAAAAGTTTTACATATAAAGCCCGCAGGAGCCAATAGATCATAGAGCGGCAGGGCCGGACTGGGACTAAATTTCAGCCCTGGCATTTGAAGTTACACAGGCCTACTATTAACATGGTGACTATATAATATCTTTGTACACTTGTAAGTTACAAGAAGTGAGAGGAGATTAACACGACTATATAACATGTAGTCAGAGCTGTGCCAAGTATTTCAGCTCAGTCCTATTTATTGCTTTTAGGTACAGTACAGTTGGGCATATTACCAATTCGGGCCTGTAGAGCGTCAAAAATGTATATACACTAATCAAAAAAATTTTGTTTCATACAAAGTGCAAGTAAAATGTATTCAAAATATGTCCATATTTAAATTGCCTACAAAGATAATGGCATGCAGCACATAGAATAAATTCTCAATCTCTAATGATGTAAATATTGAATTTACAGCATAATGCAGTAAGCAAACAGGCTAGAAAAAGGGCATAGTGCCGTCATAGGAGCCCAAAAAAACGCCTGCATATAATATAATACAAGGTAAATCGAAAGAGAAGCTGAGAAAAGGGTTAAAGGCTGCTGCTGGGCAAATACTGTACCTGAATGGCCAAGGCACCCCTGATGTGTGTTTTGCGGTAAGGCTTTATCTCAAGGGATCGTGTACAGTATTTGCCCAGCAGCAGCAGCGCCTAGAGCAGCAACACCAGAAGCAGCAGCAAGTATAGCAGGAGACAAATCAACTCCTGATGCAGCAGATCCAACAGCAGCAACAGCAGATGGAACTCCTGGCAGGGGATGTCCACAGCAGAGACACCGCCCCACCAACAAGTCAAGGTGATGACACACATGTCCATAAAGCGGTAAGACAAGTGATGCAAAAGACCCTGGGGAATGATGTGGAAGCATTTTTGACTGTTTTTGAGCGGGTAGCAGAGCGGAAGAAACTGCCACCAGATCAGTGGGCGGAGGTGCTGTCCCCCAATTTAACTGGCAATCCCCAGAAGGCTTATTATGACGTGGCCTTACAAGATGCCTTGGGATATATCCAAACTAAAAACTGAGACACTGGCACACTCAGGAGTAACCATGTCTGTCCGAGCCCAAAGGGTCCAGCACTGGGCGTATTGCAGTGATAAACCCCCTCGCTCCCAAATGTTGGATTTGCTGCATCTGATACAGAAATGGTTGCAGATGGAGTCCTCCACCCAAGCCCAGATGGTAATAATGGACAGATTTATCCAAATCCTTCCTAAGGCCTGTGCAGACATGAGTTGCCCAAGGGGATTCCCGAAATGCAGATGACCTGGTTGGCCTAGAAGAAATGTATCATGTGGTGGAGAGGTCCTTAAGTAAGCCGGGTGGTGTTGCATCCCCATACTGGAGTAATTAGAGAGAGCCCAAATCCCAAAAGAGGGGTAGTAGAGTCACCACTGGGAGGGAAGCAGAAGTCCCAAGGAGTTGCTGATGGGTTGCCAAAAGCCTCTGATAAAGACTTGCTATGCTGGAGATGTCATGCCCCTGGTCATATAGCCTCCCGTTGTCCTATGTCCTACAAACAGATGGATTGCAGCATGGGGAGACGCTGTTCGTAATATGCCTACCCCTCCTGCAGTGTGGACTATCAGTCCGGTAAGGGGCCACAGGCATGTTCTAGAACAGTAAATGGGGTACTGATGTCAGGACTCTTAGATATGTGGGTGTCCGCTGTATTCACGGGGACGTCAAGGACTACCCTGTTACAAGAGTGCATATAAAAATGAACTGTGGGGCTGAGACCTATGAGTTCGGGGTGGTTGACGTCCTACTACACCCAGTGATAATAGGTAGGGTTTTAGCTTATTTTGGGACTTATGGAGGAAGGTGGACATACCAAGTGACTAAGACAGGAGCCCGTTCCACCATGATGACTCTCCATCGCAGTCGAATGCAGATGAATTTCTCCTGTATGTCCTTGCTGGTGACAAGGGCAAGAGTGACAAGAGCAAGATGGTGACTAATGAGGCTGAGATTCCCGAACTGAGGGTTTCTGGGGGAATTTTTGAGACTGCCCAAATTTGGTATCTTACTCTAAAAGGGGCATATGACACTGTAACTGTGATAAATGTGGTCAATCAAAAGCTGACACCAGGTTTCCCAAAAACTCTTTCAGCGGAACTGGGACCTGTTTTCGGAGTTGCCAGGATGTAGTCAGAGGGTGGAGCATGAAATCCTGACAGAACCGCATGTGTGGGTGAACCAAAAGCTGTATCAGATTGCCGAAGCCTGCTGTGAGGTGGTCTCCAAAGAGATGAAGAGAATGTTGAGCCTAGGTGTTATTGAGGAGTCAAAGAGTGGCTAGTCCAGTCCCATTGTCCTTGTGCCAAAGCTGGATGGAAAGAGGCGTTTCTGTAACAACGACAAGAATCTAAATGAGGTATCCAAGTTCGACTCATATCCAATGCCCCGGGTTGATGAGCCAGATATATCACCACCGTAGACCTAGCAGAAGGGTACAGGCTGTCAGGAAAATATGAGTTATCGTGTAATAACTGAAGCATCCATCCAGAGCTGCCTACTGCATCTCCTTGGTTTGTGATTGACATGCTGCCCCACCCCTATTAGGTTTGTGCAGTGTAAACACAAAGCCCCATGTGCAGGCACAGCTCACAAACATCTCCCTCACAGCTGCCAGACCCCTCAGTCTGCCTGGGTAACTCTATCCCTTTCTTCCCTCCCTCCCTTCCTCACAGCAGCTAGCCAATACTCATGACTAGTTAAATCCAGTTCTTCCCGTCAAGGATCTAAATGTTCCTTTGTTTATTTCAGATCGAATTTAACAACACACAATAAGCCCAGAGACAGGAAATATATATTTTCTGGATCGTCATAATTAAAGCAACAGGCAGCAGCGTTTTGCAGCTTGTGCGTCCACCAGAAACCGAGAAAAGGGTATATACCTTCCAGCCATACATAGACATATGGTGCTCAGTCTTAAATGAAAGAGAAATTCGTAAGAAAACATATGATACCCCTGTCGTCTCTCTGTGAGCTTCCCAACCCGATATATGGCCCGCAGAAGTTTATTGATACATTTCTAAAGGGGGCAAATCCGGCCCACCCTGTGAGGTCAGCGAGGAGGGAGACCCTTGGTTTTGGACAAAGATATAAAGCTCAGATGCTCAAACAAAGGGGGGGTCATTTGCCCAGAGAAGCAGCTAGCAGGAGGCTGTGCTTATGTACCATTTTTCCTTGGGAAGAATCTCTTCCCCTCATGCACACATCATGCCAGTGACTGAGATGTAGTAAGTTCTTATCTTAGCCCTCTTTTATTTCGTAACTGTTTTGTATATACCGTATTCTGTCTCCTTTTGTAATATCTTTTGTATTTTTGTAAATACTGCCTATATTTTCAGGAGTAAATCTATAAAATGTACTAATTTCATTTCCTTGCTCTATGAACGAACTGCCACGTCCTCTGCGCTAAACTATGCTATCGTGTGAGTGGGCTCCTGACCCGATATTGGTTTTAATGTCAAATGAGTAGCTGGTGGCAGCAAAGTGTTCTGAGGGATTTGGGAGTCCCTGGCAGTGACGGAAGGGAGGATTATGTGTGTGATCACCTTGAAACGTTATCCCCATTGCTACTTTCCAGAGGGCCATAGATTGGATCCTTTTCTCTCACAGAAAGTATGCTGCAGCTTATCTGGATGACATCATGATCTTCAGCCTGAATTGGGGAAGTTACCTATAGAAGGTCCAGGTAGTACTGGATGCACCAAGGAAGGCAGGGTTACCATAAACCCAAAAAAGTGCGTTATGGGATAAGAGGCAAATAATTGGACTACATTGTCAGCAGGGACAAAATAAAGCAACAAGTGAAGAAGGTGGAGGCAATCCAGAATTTCCTGCAAGAAACTTGCCCTATGCAAACAGCCGGTCTTGGTCACACCTAACTTCACTAAGGAGTTTATGGTCCAGACGGACGCCTCCGAGGTCAGTTTGAGAGTTGTATTGTCTCAGTATATCTGCGTCGCAAACTCTCCTTCTATGAAAAGAACTATGCCATCATAGAGAAAAAGTTCTTGGCCATGAAATGGGCAAATGACATGCTGAGGTACTACCTGTTAGGTGGGAAGTTCAGGCTAGTGTCAGATCATGCGCCACTAAAATGGATGAGGGAAAGGAAAGAGAAGAAGGTCTGGGTGACCAGGTGGTATCTAGCACTCAAGGACTTTAGTTTACATGTGGAGTACAGGTCCGAGAAGCTACATGGTAACACAGATGCCCTATCTAGACAGCTCTGTTAAGTGAGTGAAGGTGCCAAAACCCCCGGCTTTGGACAGAGAGGGGGGAGGATATGTGACAAAATCACTGGCAAAGTGCTGGATGCAAGATATGGTTTCCCAGAGGTTTGCTCCAGCACGCTATGTGTTCAGACAGGTTAATCAGCCATTTTAAGGGCTGGGTTTTTGTGGGCATCCATAGAGTGGGTGGGAGGTTGTCCACCTTATCTCCACCCCAGGGTGTTGTCTGGGGTTTAAATAGCCTTCTCAGGCATTCATGATTCGGTCGGCCTGGAGAGTGGAACTCTAGTTCTATGTGTCCTGACAAGGAAACTGAACCATGAATCATAGATTGTAAGCTTGCGAGCAGGGCCCTCATTCCTCTTGGTATCTGTTATGATCTATGTGATTATTGTTATGCTGTAATGTCTATTGTCTGTACAAGTCCCCTCTGAAATGTAAAGTGCTGCGGAATATGTCGGCGCTATATAAATAAAATTTATTATTATTATTATTATTATGTGAATTCCCTGAAAGGACGGAGCAGTATGAAAGGCCTTGTTTATTTTTGCTAACTCTGCACTTGCTTATGCAGCACCCTTAATAAGCCAGTGAGTGTCTTATAGAGACAGTGAACCTGTGTCTACCTCCATGATGCAGCTGTGTGAATCGATCTACCACAATGTCTAAACAGTATTGCAAATTATAAATGGTTGCAGAAATTGCACAACGAATTTGGTCCTCATTCAGTGACAACTCAGTGAAAAAAACGCGGCAAAAACGCTAAAAATCCACAACATGCCCACATAGCCTAAGAGCTCAGTCTTACTCTTGTTCAGAGCCATATCTCTAACAAAATAATTCAGTTCACCCTGTGTGGTTCAGTTGAGGTTGCTGACAGAAGATCTGAGTAGTGAGAGGAAGATGCTTCATGACACCAAACGATCTCTTCTTCCTCATTTGACTCAACTGAAAATGTTTTTGATGCTTTTGGAACCGGCAGTTTTTCTGTATGTGGTACTGGTCATATTTCAGATGGAATGTTTGAATACTGTAAAGTCCACTACTTCTTCCTTGAAACTCCTTTCATATTGGGGGGCATTATGCAGAAATAGCAAGTGGTAGTGTGATAGGTTAGGTCTCTCCAAATCACTGGCACTGCAAAAGGCATATATTGCCTCTTCTCATGCAACCACTGGGTAAGATGTGATGCATATCTATTGCAGCATATATGTGGAGCTCAACTCTTGTCCCGATCTCCTATTCTGTAGCCAAAATACAGGTTGTAGGCTTTCCTTATCATGGTAGACTAGTTTTTCCTTTGCAAATGTGACTTCTCAGCATGTGGCCAAAACTATCTGCTTTTTTAATGAAAGATTGAGGTATATTTAAAAAAACATGAAGAAACATGCCAATATGCTAAGAAACTAAGCTAATTAATCCTAAAACTGTATACTTTACACAGAGAGCATCTATAAAAGTAGGTGATGCTACTTTAGTTAGAATTACATCATCGAAGCTGAGTTGCCGTTTTTGATTGGTCACCCTAAGATGATTGAATACTGAAGGCTCAATAGACTAAATAGATGATGTAATAGACTAGCTACTACCAATGCAATAATGATAATAAAATAATAAAGACTCCATTTTTCTATAAGCCTGCATGAAAGGTGTCCTAAGCAATTACAACCTCCTCTGGATCTTGAAAATTAGAGCCAAACAGCAAATTTAAGCATAATATTCATTTTCAGCACAACAAAATTAGTTGATTACAACTGTTTTTGTCTCTGAACCAATTTGACTGTAGAAGTAATCAGATCATGCACACCCATACAAGTCTATGAGTGTTTGTGAAACATCGGACTGCACTCGAATGTCAACACAGTGCAGTCCGACATCTACAGACAGAGACAAAGAGAAGATGGAAAATTTAAGTTCTCCATCTTTTCCACACCTGTGATGTCCCAGCACATTAAGATAAGATTACACATGGCTCAAACGCTGAAGAAGTTTGAGCCGAGTGTCATTAGCATAGTCGGCCCGATTCTCTCTCATGACCATGGCCATATTGAACAAATGACAAGACTGATGACTTAGGGTCCCGTTTCACATAGCGACGCACCAGCGATCCCGACAACGATATGAACTGGTAAGGATCGCTGGTGCATCGCTTCATGGTCGCTAGTAAGCTACCAAACAGGCAGATCTCTTCAACAACGCAGCAATCTGACGGCGATCCGTATAACGACCTCGGTGGTCGTTGGTACCTTGTCACACAGCAGCTTTTCTGACAACTCACGCCTGCGTCCCTGAGTTCTGCGTCGCCAACGAGGTCGCTCGTCGGCGATAAACACAGCGATGCGCGCTGGCCAGCGGGATGCCAATGATGAAAAAATGGCCCAGGACATTCAAGCACGATCAGCGATATCCAGCAGGAGGGGCTGTCGCCGCTATGTGTCACATGTAGTGAGATTGCTGTTGCGTCACAAAATTGGTGACGCTTCAGCAATCTCGCTAGCGATCTCGCTAAGTGAGACAGGGCCTTAAGACAAGTAAAACACAAAAAAATTTACCTGAATACTTTAGGTTCCGGAAGGACTTACTCATAGACAGTAAAAGCATTAATACAAACAAAGAGATATATGAGGTCAAGCAGACTCACTGATATAGTTCAGATAAAACGAAGGAATGTCAACCTTATACAGTGGAATACAGATAGGGTGGTATTACATGGATTGCAAACTCAAATGATGACAACACGTTATGAAATACCTTTTTGTAGATGCACAAACCTATCATAAACTGACTTGTCTGTGTTAGACCTGAATACAGAACTATGCCACCCAAGAACTGGTTGGCAGTTTGTAGATAAAGGAAGCCCGGACAGGGCTAAAGAGAACCTGTCAGCAGCATTGTACTATGTAAAGAAAAGGCAGGGCCATATTGGCGCTATCATACTGATTAAAATGATATCTCAGGTGAAGAAATTCATTTTGTAGACTTTCCTTAATCTTTGTTTGAAGTTTTTTGTATTCATATCTTCCTGTATCGGGGCAGGCCTGTGAGCTCAACTGTGGGTATGGTGTTCAGCTTTGTTTTGTCTCCTCCACTGTGTCTGTTGTCTTTTATTCTTTATTTAAAATTTCCCGCCAGCGCCCTACTAGCCACGGTCGGCGATTGCACAGATTGAGCTCTTGGAAGTCTTCAGGAAAATGGTGCCAGTGGCTGTGTATGCATCGATTGTTAAGTGCAACTGGTACCATCATACTGAAGCCCACTATTAGTCCTAGCCACAGGCAGCACTTGCACAGATTGATCTAATGGTGGGCTTCAGTATAATAGTGTTGGTGGCACTGAGCAATCTACGCATATGTAGCCACCAGTTCCATTTTCCTAAAGATTTACAAGAGTTGGATCTGCGCAAGCGCCGCCCATAGCTAAGGTTGTGCAGACGCAAAATTTTAAATAAAAAAGAAGAGACAATCAGACACAGCAGAGGGTACATAACAAAGCTGAAAACCCTACCCACAGTCTCGACCACAGTCCCGTCTTGATGCATGAAGATATGAATAGAAGGAAAATTCAAACAAGGATTAAAGAATATCTACAAAATGGATTTCTACACCTAAGGTATAATTTTAATCAGTATGACAGCATCAATATGAACCTGTCTGTACTTTACTTAGTAAATGGCTCTGCTGAGTCGCTGACTGGTTCTCTTTAAAGGCTGTGAACACTTTAAGTGTACAAGGATACAGAGAGAGAGGAGGGATAGAGACAGATTCACTAACCATGGGACCCAGAGGGATCCCCAGACATCTGAGTGTTATCCGATAGGTCGTTGACAACATGAGTGTCCACCTCTACCCTTATTTTCTAGATGCAAACAGACTATGACCCACTTACCACAACTCAAATCCAAATCAAAGGGGGGCCTCCTATAGATTGCTAGTGGACACCAGGGCAACCAAGTCAATAATGCACTCAACATGGATTCCAGCACACCGTCAATTAGATGAGTTAGCAGTGAGCGTGGCGCTGGAAGACCTACAGTGGGGGAAATAAGCATTTTATACACTGCCGATTTTGCAAGTTTTCCCACCTATAAATAATGGAGAGGTCTGTAATTTTTTTTGTAGGTACACTTTAACTGTGAGAGACAGAATCTAAAAATAAAAACTAGAAATCACATTGTATGATTTTTAACCCCTTCATGACCCAGCCTATTTTGACCTTAATGACCTGGCCATTTTTGGCAATATTGACCAGGGTCCCTTTATGAGGTAATAACTCAGGAACGCTTCAACGGATCCTAGCGATTCTGAGAATGTTTTTTCATGACATATTGGGCTTCATGTTAGTTGTAAACTTAGGTTGATAATGTTTGCATTTATTTGTGAAAAAAATGGAAATTTGGCGAAAATTTTGAAAATTTTGCAATTTTCACATTTTGAATTTTTATTCCGTTAAACCAGAGAGTTATGTGGCACAAAATAGTTAATAAATAACATTTCCCACATGTCTACTTTACATCAGCACAATTTTGGAAACAACATTTTTTTTGTCGGGAAGTTATAAGGGTTAAAAGTTGACCAGCGATTTCTCATTTTTACAACAAAATTTACAAAACCATTTTTTTAGGGACCACCTCACATTTGAAGTCACTTTGAGGGGTCTATATGGCAGAAAATACCCAAAAGTGACACCATTCTAAAAACTGCATCCCTCAAGCTACTCAAAACTACATTCAAGAAGATTATTAACCCTTCAGGTGCTTCAGAGCAACTAAAGCAATGTGGAAGGAAAAAAATTAACATTTTAATTTTTCCAACAAAAATTTTCTTTTAGCCTCAGTTTTTTCATTTTCACATGGGCAATGGGATAAAATGGATCCTAAAATTTGTTGGGCAATTTATCCTGAGTGCACTGATACCTCATATGTGGTCATAAACCACTGTTTGGGCACACGGCAGGCTCCCGAAGGGTAGGAGCACCATTTGACTTTTTGAATGGAAAATTAGCTCCAATCGTTAGTGGACACCATGTCGTGTTTGGAGAGCCCCTGTGTACCTAAACATTGGAGCTCCCCCACAAGTGACCCCATTTTGGAAACTAGACCACCCAAGGAACTTATCTAGATGTGTGGTGAGCACTTTGAACCCCCAAGTGCTTCACAGAAGTTTATGACGCAAAGCAGTGAAAATAAAATATTTTTTTTTCCTCAAAAATGATTTTTTTAGCCCGCTATTTTTTATTTTCACAAGGCTAACAGGAGAAATTGGACCACAAAAGTTGTTGTGTAATTTGTCGTGAGTACACCGATACCCCATATGTCAGGGGAAACCACTGTTTGGGCGCATGGGAGAGCTCAGAAGGGAAGGAGCGCGATTTTGGAATGCAGACTGATGGAATGTTCTGCGGGCATCATGTTGCGTTTGCAGAGCCCCTGATGTGCCTAAACAGTAGAAACCCCCCACAAGTGACCCCATTTTGGAAACTAGACCCCCCCAAGGAGCTTATCTATATGTGTAGTGAGCACTTTGAACCCCCAAGTGCTTCACAGAAGTTTATAAACACAGAGCCATGAAAATAAAAAATCATTTTTTTTTGCTCAAAAATGATTTTTTAAGGCTGGTTTCACATTAGCGCTTTTTAAGCGCACGCACGGCCGGGGGTAGCTCCTCCCCCGAGCCGGCTCTCTGCCCGGCGTGCCCGCCCCTTGCTTGTAGCGCCGCCTCCTAGCGCACAGCGGCGCCTGCGATCGGCGCACCCTATCTTTAGCATAGGGTGCGCAGATCGTGCGCAGGCCGTGCGCTAGTTGCGCTTTGACCTGCACTGCGCACTTTTGACGGTGCGCCGTGCGCGCCAAAATCAAACTTTTCGGATTTTGGCGCGTACGGCGCACCGTCAACAGTGCGCAGCGCAGGTCAAAGCGCAACTAGCGCACGGCCTGCGCACGATCTGCGCACCCTATGCTAAAGATAGGGTGCGCCGATCGCAGGCGCCGCTGTGCGCTAGGAGGCGGCGCTACAAGCAAGGGGCAGGCACGCCGGGCAGAGAGCCGGCTCGGGGGCGGAGCTACCCCCGGCCGTGCGTGCGCTTAAAAAGCGCTAATGTGAAACCAGCCTTAGCCCGCTATTTTTTATTTTCACAAGGGTAACAGGATAAATTGGACCCCTAAAGTTGCTGTTCAGTTTGTCCTGAGTACGCTGGCACCCCATATGTGGGGGGAACCACTATTTGGGCGCACGGCAGAGCTCAGAAGGGAAGGAGCGCCATTTGACTTTTTGAATGGAAAATTAGCTCCAATCGTTAGCGGACACCATGTCGTGTTTGGAGAGGCCCTGTCTGCCTACACTTTGGAGCTCACCCACAAATCACCCCATTTTGGAAACTAGACCCCCTAAGGAAGTTATCTAGATACATAGTGAGCACTTTGAACTCCCAGGTGCTTTACAGAAGTGTATAACGCAGAGCTGTGAAAATAAAAATCTTTTTTTTTTCCTCAAAAAATGATTTTTTAGCCCGCAATTTTTTATTTTCACAATGGTAACAGGAGAAATTGGACCCCAAAAGTAGATGTCCAGTTTGTCCTGAGTACGCTGGTACCCAATATGTGGGGAGGGACCACTGTTTGGGCACACGTTGGGGCTCGGAAGGGAAGTAGTGACGTTTTGAAATACCGACTTGATGGAATGGTCTGCGGGCGTCATGTTACATTTGCAGAGCCTCTGATGTGCCTAAACAGTGGAAACCCCCCACAAGTGACCCCATCTTGGAAACTAGACCACCCAAGGAACTTATCTAGATATGTGGTGAGCACTTGGAACCCCCAAGTGCTTCACAGAAGTTTATAACGCAGAACCGTGAAAATAAAAAATCTTTTTTTTTCCTCAAAAAATGATTTTCTAGCCCACAATTTTTTATTTTCACAAGGTTAACAGGATAAATTCGACCCCAGAAGTTGTTGTCCAGTTTGTCCTGAGTACGCTGGTACCCCATATGTGGGGGTAAACCACTGTTTGGGCACACGTCGGGGCTGGGAATGGAGGGAGTTCTGTTTGACATTTTGAACGCAAAATTGGCAGGAATAAATCGTGGCGCCATGTCACGTTCGGAGACCCCGTGATGTGCCTAAACAGTGGAAACACCTCAATTCTAACTCCAACTCTAACCCCAACACACCACTAACCCTAACCCAACCCTAATAATAACCCTAACCACAACCCTAACGCCAACACACCCCTAACCCTAATCCCAACTCTAACCCTAACCACAAGCCTAACCCTAATCCCAACCCACCCCTAACCCTAATTCCAGCCCTAACCCTAATTCCAGCCCTAACCCTAATTCCAACCCTAACCCTAATTCCACCCCTAACACTAATTTTAACCCTAACCCTAATTTTAACCCTAACCCTAATTCCAACCCTAACTCTAATTCCAACCCTAACCCTAATTCTAACCCTAACCCTATTTCTAACCCTAACCCTATCTATAACCCTAATTCCAACCCTAACCCTAATTCCAACCCTAACCCTAGTTTGAACCCTAAATGGAAAAAAAATATATTTTTTTTATTTTATTATTTGCGCCTGGCTATGGGGGTGATAAAAGGGGGGTGTATTTACTTTTTTTTTCATTTTGATCACTGTAAGAGTGTATCACAGTGATCAAAATGAAAAAAGAAACGGGCAGCCGGCAAATTCATGGGCGCTGCCATCTTGGACAATGGCAGGCGCACTGCGCATGCGGCCGCTATTTTGCAAGATGGCGGCACCCATGATCCGGAAGGTGGGACGCTGGGAGCCACGGTGGGATACCGGGAGCACCATCGGAGGTACTGGGGGGATCGGAAGGTGGGAGGGAACGATAGGAAGGGGAGGGGGAGCAGATGATGACGGCGGCGACCGATCACCGCCGTCCATCGGTGGCAGGGGCCGATCGGCCACTCCAGTTGGTGTGGGGGGGTCGGGTGTCGGTGTCCAGCCATTTCTGGATTGTAATATTTCACCAAATTTCATTGGTGAAATATTACAAATCGCTCTGATTGGCTGTTTCACTTTTAACAGCCAATCAGAGCGATCGTAGGCACGTGGGGGATAAACCGTAGAGTGTCTTCTGTGTGTGGGTCGAGTGACCTTTCAGTGACCCCGGTCACCCAACCAGCAGGGGGGCTATTTATAGCATGACACCTACGTAGGCGTCATGGGTCGTTTAGGCACGACTTTTCATGACGCCTACGTAGGCGTCATGGGTCGTGAAGGGGTTAAATAATTCAATTGCATTTTATTGCATGAAATAAGTATTTGAACATGCATCAACTATCAAGAATTCTGCCTCTCACAGACCTGTTAGTTTTTCTTCAAGAAGCCCTCCTTTTCTACACTCATTACCTGTATTAATTACACCTGTTTGAACTCGTTACCTATATAAAAGGCACCTGTTCACACACTCAATCAATCACACTCCAGCCTCTCCACCATGGCCAAGTACACCAGGGACAAAATTGTAGAACTGCACATGGCTGAGATGGATTACAAGACAATAGATAAGCAGCTTGGTGAGAAGGTAACAACTGTTAGCGCAAATTTTAGAAGCTGGTAAAAACACACGATGGCTGTCAATCTTCCTCAGTCTGGGGCTCCATGCAGGCTTTCACCTCATCGGGTAAGGATGATTTTGAGAAATGTCAGCAATCAGCCCAGAACTACATGGGAGGACCTGGTTAATGTTCGATCAATTACACTTCAACCTCTACACCATGGTGAAGACCAAAGAGCTGTCTAAGGACACCAGTGACAAAATTTTAGACCTGCACAAGGCTGGGATGGGCTACAGACAATAGGCAAGCAGCTTACTGAGGAGCCAACAACTGTTGGTGCAATTGTTAGAAAATGTGAGAAGCACAAGGTCAGGAATCACCTCAGAACGACACGGGAGGACCTGGTCAATGACTTGAAGAGAGCTGGGACCAGTATCAAACATTACTGTTAGTAACACACTACACTGTCATGGTTTAAAATCCTGCAGGGCATGCATGGTCCCCCTGCTCACATCAGCACATGTGTGTGAGGAGGAAGAGAGAGCAACTAGGTGGTTATAATACAATATATCACTTTATTAAACAATTCATTATCAAAAAGTACAATGTATCAGAAGACCATAGCAAGATAATCCAGATAAACCACAGGGAAGTAGCAGTGCCCCTTGATAAAGTGGTGCATCCAGCACACAAAATGTGCGTTGGGGCGTTCCATACCCTGCCCAGGGCTGCCTGCAGTGTCCCCCAGATTTTGGTGAGTTTCCTGCCATCTGGTTCTATACTTTTCATGGACGGTTTTGTCCATGCTTTACTTTCTTTATGGACCGCTGCTTGGAGCTCTCCTATATCCATGAAGCAAGTCAGGCACTAGCTTTTTTATTCAATCCTATGATCCCATGCCATTTGCATGCATGATAGGGCACTGCTACTTCCCTGTGGTTTATCTGGATTATCTTGCTATGGTCTTCTGATGAGCGGGTGTTCTTTTTCCCTGGTGTGGGATTATTGGTATCCCACCAATTGGCACCGTCTATGCCACTGGGTTTTATGTGTACATCACATCAGCACATGTCCAGGCCTTTTTGACGTTCGCCAATGACCATCTGGATGATCCAGAGAGAAGGCCATGTGTTCAATTGAGACCGGAATAGAACTTTTTGGTATCAACTCCATTTGGCGTGTTTGGAGGAAGAAGAAGGATGAGTGCAACTCCAATAATACTCTCCAAACTATGAAGCATGGTGAGGAGAACATCATACTTTGGGGATGCTTTTCTGCAAAGGGGACAGGACGACTGCACCGTATTGAAGGGAGAATGGATGGGATCAAAAATTGTCAGATTTTGGGCAACAACCTCCTTCCCTCATTAACAACATTGAAGATGTGTTGTGGCTGGGATTTCCCGAAGACAAGACAATAAGAAGTACGGTATTTCAAGAACCTGGAGTGGCCTAGCCAGTCTCCAGACCTGAATCCGAAAATCTTTGGAGAGCTGAAACTCAATGTTGCCCAGCGACAGCCCCGCAACACGTGAGATCTGGAGAATATCTGTAAGGAGGAGTGGGTAAAAATCCAGGCTCCAATGCGTGCAAACTTGGTCAAGAACTGCAGGAAACATCTGACCTCTGTAATTGCAAACAAAGGTTTCTGTACCAAATATTATGTTTTGTTTTATATTGCATCAAATAATTATTTCAGGAAATAAAATGCAAATAAGGCTAGTTTCACACTAGCGTTTTTGAGCGCAGCGACGGCCTGCGCACGGCCGCCGCTAAGCCCCACCCCCTGCCGCACCTCCGCCGGTAGCTCCGCCTACCGGCACATGACGCTGCATGCGTCCTGCGTCCCCTATCTTTATCACTGGGGGCGCAGGCCGTGCGCAATATGCGTTTGGCGGCGCATGTGCCTTTTGACGGTGCTCCGACCTGCGCCAAACGCAACCTGCTGATTATCAAATCATGAGAAAAGGTATTGCAAGTAGTTCTCCTATTTGATTCTCCTATGAAGAGTGGCATCATGGGCTCCTAAAAAACAACTCTCAAATAATCTGAAAACAAAGATTGTTCAACATAGCTTTTCAGGGGAAGGATACAAAAAGTTGTCTCAGAGATTTAACCTGTCAGTTTCCACTGTGAGGAACATAGTAAGGAAATGGAAGAACACAGGTACAGTTCTTGTTAAGCCCAGAAGTGGCAGGCCAAGAAAAATATCAGAAAGGCAGAGAAGAAGAATGGTGAGAACAGTCAAGGACAATCCACAGACCACCTCCAAAGACCTGCAGCATCATCTTGCTGCAGATGGTGTCACTGTGCATCGGTCAACAATACAGCGCACTTTGCACAAGGAGAAGCTGTATGGGAGAGTGATGCGAAAGAAGCCGTTTCTGCAAGCACGCCACAAACAGAGTCGCCTGAGGTATGCAAAAGCACATTTGGACAAGCCAGTTACATTTTGGAAGGAGGTCCTGTGGACTGATGAAACAAAGATTGAGTTGTTTGGTCATACAAAAAGGCGTTATGCATGGAGGCTAAAAAACACAGCATTCCAAGAAAAACACTTGCTACCCACAGTAAAATTTGGTGGAGGTTCCATCATGCTTTGGGGCTGTGTGGCTAATGCCGGCACCAGGAATCTTGTTAAAGTTGAGGGTCGCATGGATTCAACTCAGTATCAGCAGATTCTTGACAATAATGTGCAAGAATCAGTAACAAAGTTGAAGTTACGCAGGGGATGGATATTTCAGCAAGACAATGATCCAAAACACCGCTCCAAATCTACTCAGGCATTCATGCAGAGGAACAATTACAATGTTCTGGAATTGCCATACCAGTCCCCAGACCTGAATATCATTGAACATCTGTGGGATGATTTGAAGCGGGCTGTCCATGCTCGGCAACCATCAAACTTAACTGGAATTGTTTTGTAAACAGGAATGGTCACAAATAACTTCATCCAGGATCCAGGAACTCATTAATAGCAACAGGAAGCTGTTAGGCATCAGATTCCTGATGCTGCACAGCGGGAATCCAGAGCCAGACATCTGGTGGTCCCCCATTCCGTTCCGACCGCTCGGACTCCTGCTCAGCAATCACGGCGAGCCAGGCATTCTGCCCAGACTCGTTCTGTGTGCCTGGATGTTGCTGCCACCTCTGGTGCAGCAATGGTAGCACAACCTGCTCTGCAGAGAACCGCTCCAGAGGCTAAGTCCTCGTGCCGTGCTACTGGGCATGCCCGCAACTTGTCCTCTCAGTGGAGAGCAGGGGTCACATGTCCAGGTCCTGCGTCGGATCTGATTGGTTCTTTCCAGGATACTGGAAGGTCCCGGAAGCGCATGGCTATAAAAAGCCCGCATGGTGGCTCGGCCATGCGCTAGTGTAGACCTACTATGCTATGTGTGAATGGTGATGGATGCATGTTCTGGTGGATGACTTATTATGAAACCCCTACCCTCTGATATTACGAGTGGTGACAGAGTGTGTATAGTCAGCTCCAGGTAGTGGCTAGCTATTTGCCACTGTGCTACCGCACCTAGCACTAGTGCCCGTCGGTGTCCGCCTGTCGGCACCGTCGTCTAGCGGCGTGAGTTACCGCCGTGCCTGCGCTTAGCAGTTCTGCCGCGCTGCGCTTAGCAGTCCACTGGCGTTCGCGGTTGCGATGCCCCCGCTGGTTACCTTGTGCGTTTAACAAGGCCAGCGTTTCTGTATTTATTTGTTAAAAGGTTTTCTGTGCGTGAACAGAGCCGGCCTTAGCTGCTCGGGTGACGTTAACCCGAGCGCACTACTTCACTCATTGGAGTATCTGTCATTGTCCAGCAGCGGTCTTGTCATCTACCGCACGGTGGACCCCGGGCGGCGAACGCACCTGGTATTATTTTTATTAGGTGCGTTCCGCCGACCATAACATTACACTAGCGCCAGGGTCTGGCTGGTAATGGCAGACCTGCAGCAGCTGCAGCGATACATCCGGCAGCTGGAGAGCAGGTTGACGGCTATCGAGAGCGCCAACTCAGCTGCGAATGCTGCACTAGCTGCTGCCCAGACAGTCGCAGAGGCTGTCACACGTGTGCCCACAATCTCGCCCACGCCGACAATCTCTTGCCTCCCGCTCCCCGACAAGTTTTCGGGTGACAGCGCCACCTGTAGGGGATTCGTCAGCCAGTGCTCTATTCAGCTGGAGTTGCTGGCTGCACGGTTCCCTACAGAGTGGGCTAAGGTGGGGTTTATTGTCTCCTTGTTGTCTGGCCGGGTATTACAGTGGGCCACGCCACTGTGGGAGCGTGGTGATCCCGTGGTTCAGGGTCCTGCTCAGTTCCTTGCGGCCCTGATGCAGGTCTATTTGGGACCATGGATCACGCACGATACCTCACTCCAACTACTATCCCTAACACAGGGCTCACTCTCGGTTAGCCACTATGCGGTCCGGTTCCGGACACTGGCTTCCGAGATAGAGTGGCCGGACAAAGCATTAGTCCCGGTGTTTTGGAGTGGGTTAGCTGAGCACGTGAAAGATGCTTTAGCCACTAGAGAAGTTCCCACAAGTCTGGAGGAATTGATTGCAGTTTCCACCCGCATTGACCTCCGGTTCACGGAGCGCGGGTTGGAACGTGCACAACCCAGACGAAGGGTTGATTTGGCTCCCACATTCTCCGAGCCGCTAACTTATCCGGCTCAGGAGCTTTCGCCCTCCGAACCCATGGAGGTGTCTCGCACCGGCTCTAAGCCACGGCCGATGCGAAGCTCGGTACGTTGTTATCAGTGCCGCCAGTTTGGTCACCCGGCCAGCACGTGTCCTCTGCGGGCGAAAAAACGCCCACGACTAGTGGCCGTAGGTGGTGGGCAGTCCAATATGAAACCCTTCTCATCCAAACCAGTATTCCGGGGTATTTTAGACAGTGGGTCTTCCACTTGGGAGGCAGAGGTTACCGTGGATTCTGGGGCCGAGGGAAATTTTATGTCCTCTATCTTCGCCCAGAAACATGCTATCCCCCTGGTATTATTACCACAGCCTCTGACCATCAGGGTGGTTAACGGTGCCCCGTTACCCTCTCAGGTGACCCATCAGACAGCTCCACTCGGGCTCTCTATCTCACCCTCTCATCGTGAGATTCTGTCCCTGCTCATTCTGCCAGATGGCATCGACCAGGTGCTTCTGGGAGTTCCCTGGCTCCGTTGCCATTCCCCTCACATTGATTGGGCTTTGGGGAATATACTGGGATGGAGCAAGGACTGTGAGGGAAGGTGCCTGAGGGGCAGTGTTCAGGCGGCTTCCACTGAAGTGCCTGCGGATGTCTCCGCGCTCCCCAAGCCCTACCACCAGTACGCGGACGTCTTCTCTAAGAAGTCTGCGGAGACGCTCCCGCCGCACCATCCCTATGATTGCCCGATTGATCTCCTGCCAGGCACAGAACCTCCCCGAGGCTGTGTGTATCCTTTGTCACTCCCTGAGACAGAGGCTATGTCTCAATATATCCGGGAGAACCTGGCTAGGGGTTTTATCAGAAAATCGGTGTCACCGGCTGGCGCAGGGTTCTTCTTCGTACAGAAGAAGAACGGAGAGTTACGTCCCTGCATTGACTACAGAGGTCTCAATGCTATCACGGTTAAAAACAAATACCCTCTACCGTTGATCTCTGAGTTATTTGACAGGTTGCGGGGGGCCCGGATCTTTACAAAATTAGATCTGCGGGGGGCATACAACCTGATCCACATTCGTGAAGGAGACGAATGGAAGACAGCTTTTAATACCAGGGATGGCCATTATGAATACCTGGTTATGCCCTTTGGCCTTTGTAGTGCGCCAGCTGTCTTCCAAGATTTTGTCAACGACGTCTTCCGCGTCATGCTCTCTACATCGGTGGTGGTCTATCTCGATGACATACTCATCTTTTCGCCAGATTTGGCCACCCACCGGAGAGACGTCTGCAGGGTCTTCGACCGTCTGCGGGCGAACTCTCTATTTGCCAAGCTGGAGAAGTGTCAGTTTGAGCAAGAGTCCTTGCCGTTCCTGGGCTATATCATCTCGGCCCAGGGGCTGGCCATGGATCCTGCCAAACTACAAGCGGTAATGGACTGGCAGGAACCCCATTCCCTCAAAGCGGTGCAGCGCTTTTTGGGGTTCGTGAATTACTACCGCCAGTTTATACCACATTTTTCCACACTGGTGGCTCCTTTGGTTGCTCTCACCAAGAAAGGAGCTAACCCCAATGCTTGGTCGGAACAGGTCTCCAAGGCTTTCTCGGCTATAAAATCGCATTTTGCCGGCGCTCCCATATTACATCATCCCAATGTGAATAAACCGTTTATTCTGGAGGTAGATGCCTCTTCCGTCGGTGCAGGAGCAGTCCTTTTCCAGAAGGACGCTCAAGGTCGGAAGCATCCATGCTTCTTCTTCTCAAAGACCTTCTCACCGGCGGAGAAGAATTACTTCATGGGTGACAGGGAGCTACTAGCCATGAAGTTGGCCTTTTCAGAGTGGAGACATCTCCTGGAGGGGGCTCGGTTTCCCTTCCAGGTATACACAGACCATAAAAATCTGGTCTACTTGCAGACGGCCCAGCGCCTGAACTCCTGTCAGGCTAGGTGGTCGCTTTTCTTTTCTCGCTTCCGCTTCACCCTGCACTATCTCTCAGGAGAAAAGAACGTCCGTGCGGATGCTCTCTCCCGCTCGGTGGTTTCAGCGGAGGAAGGAGAGGCTGAGCCTCGGTTAATTCTCCCGCCGGAGAGTTTTACGACCGTGGCTCCAGTCGCTCTCGAGTCAGTGCCACCAGGCAAGACCTTGGTGCCTCCTCAGCTACGGCCAGAGGTCCTCGCCTGGGCACATGCCTCCAGGGTGGGTGGTCATTTTGGCAATAAACGGACCACTGAACTCCTGGCAAGGTCATACTGGTGGCCACATATGGCTCGAGATGTTAAGGAGTACGTGCAAGCATGTGTCTCGTGTGCTAGGAACAGACCCTCTAGACAGAGGCAGGCAGGGCTGTTGTATCCCCTGCCAGTGGCGGATAGACCTTGGGAGATGGTTGGCATGGACTTCGTGGTTGGCCTGCCCAAGTCTGGTGGCAGTACGGTCATCTGGGTGGTCACCGACCATTTTTCCAAAATGGTGCATCTGGTGCCACTCGCACGGTTGCCTTCCGCTCGTGGTTTTGCCACTTTGTTCATAAAGCACGTATTCCGGTTACATGGTATGCCGGACAAAATCGTGAGTGACCGAGGCCCCCAGTTTGCGTCTCGGTTCTGGAGGGAGCTCTGCAGCTTACTTAGCATCGAGCTCAATCTGTCCTCCGCTTACCATCCCGAGACGAACGGCTTGGTCGAGAGAGTCAATCAGACCTTGGTCACCTACCTACGGCATTTTGTATCTGCCAGACAGGATGACTGGGCATCCTTGTTACCTTGGGCTGAATTTGCCCTAAACAATGCAGTGGCTGATTCCACGGGTCAGACGCCTTTCCTCCTAAATTACGGCCAATATCCTCGCGTCCCTGTCCCGATGCCAGTGTCCTCCGCTGACTCCAGGGTGGCAGACTGGGCAGTGGAGGCACGGGACATTTGGGACCGCACTCAGGATGCTATCCGTGCCTCTAAGGAAAGGATGAGGGCGTCCGCTGACACGCACCGGCGACCCGCTCCAAGCTTCTCCCCTGGCGACATGGTGTGGCTCTTCACCCGAAATATCAAACTACGGGTCGAGTCCCCCAAGTTCGCGCCGCAATATATTGGACCATTCAAGGTCCTTGAGCGACTTAGCTCGGTGGTCTACCGCCTGGCTCTTCCTCCACATTTAGCCATTTCAGATGTGTTCCATGTGTCCCTCCTCAAACCAGTTCACATGGCCCGGTTTTCCGAGTCATCGGCCGGGTCGTCAGACTTGTCATCTGACGAGTTTGAGGTTAATGCCATCGTGGGGCGCAGGTTTGTGCGTGGCAAAAAGTTCTATTTGGTGGATTGGAAGGGTCACGGTCCCGAGGCTCGGACCTGGGAGCCGGTGGAAAACATCCACGCACCGCTTCTAATTGCAGCCTTTGAGCGCAGCGAGGCGGGGTAATGTTAGGCGTCGGATTCCTGACGCTGCACATCGGAAATCCAGAGCCAGACATCCGGTGGTCCCCCATTCCGCTCCGACCGCTCGGACTCCTGCTCAGCAATCACGGCGAGCCAGGCATTCTGCCCAGACTCGTTCTGTGTGCCTGGATGTTGCTGCCACCTCTGGTGCAGCAATGGTAGCGCAACCTGCTCTGCAGAGAACCGCTCCAGAGGCTAAGTCCTCGTGCCGTGCTACTGGGCATGCCCGCAACTTGTCCTCTCAGTGGAGAGCAGGGGTCACATGTCCAGGTCCTGCGTCGGATCTGATTGGTTCTTCCCAGGTTACTGGAAGGTCCCGGAAGCGCATGGCTATAAAAAGCCCGCATGGCGGCTCGGCCATGCGCTAGTGTAGACCTACTATGCTATGTGTGAATGGTGATGGATGCATGTTCTGGTGGATGACTTATTATGAAACCCCTACCCTCTGATATTATGAGTGGTGACAGAGTGTGTATAGTCAGCTCCAGGTAGTGGCTAGCTATTTGCCACTGTGCTACCGCACCTAGCACTAGCGCCCGTCGGTGTCCGCCTGTCGGCACCGTCGTCTAGCGGCGTGAGTTACCGCCGCGCCTGCGCTTAGCAGTTCTGCCGCGCAGCGCTTAGCAGTCCACTGGCGTTCGCGGTTGCGATGCCCCCGCTGGTTACCTTGTGCGTTTAACAAGGCCAGCGTTTCTGTATTTATTTGTTAAAAGGTTTTCTGTGCGTGAACAGAGCCGGCCTTAGCTGCTCGGGTGACGTTAACCCGAGCGCACTACTTCACTCATTGGAGTATCTGCCATTGTCCAGCAGCGGTCTTGTCATCTACCGCACGGTGGACCCCGGGCGGCGAACGCACCTGGTATTATTTTTATTAGGTGCGTTCCGCCGACCATAACAGAAGCGACTAGAGGCTCTTATATTTGCAAAAGGAGGATCTACGAAATATTAATGTCACTTTTATGTTGAGGTGCCCATACTTTTGCACCGGTCAAATTTTGTTAAAATGCAGATTGCACATTTTCTGTTAGTACAATAAACCTCATTAGAACCCAGGAATATATCTGAGTCCATCAGTTATTAGATATATGAAACTGAAATAGCTGTTGCAAAAACCAAAATTGTTATAAAGAAAAAAGGTTAACATTAATAGGGGTGCCCAAACTTTAACATATGACTGTACCTACAGTAGTGTTCAAAATAATAGCAGTCTGATATGACTAACCAGATTAATCAGTGTTTTTGGTATAAATTATATCACCACACGTCAAACTATTTACCATTTGGTGCCGTAGATTCTAAGAAAACCACCAGACTCCGCTTTCATGATCTGCAGGCTTTTGAGTCTATGTATTAGAATTAATTGAAAGGAGGATGTTCAAAATAATAGCAGTGTGGAGTTCAATTTTAGTGAGGTCAATCATTCTGTGAAGAAACGGGTGTGAATAAGGTAGCCCTTAATTAAGGGTGAAGCCAGGACATGTTGTACATGCACTTCTCCTTGAAAACCTGAGAAATATGGGTCATTCAAGACATTGTTCAGAAGAACAGGGCACTTTGATTAAAAACTTGATTGGAGAAGTTAAAATTTATAAAGAAGTGCAGACAATGATAGGCTGTTCATCTAAAATGATCTCCAGTGCCTTAAAATGGAAAGCCAAACCAGAGAGACGTGGAAGAAAACAGTAGACTACCATTGAAATAGATGGAAGAATAGCCAGAATGGCAGAGGCTCATCCAATCAGCTCCAGGATGATCAAAGACAGTCTCAAGTCATCTGTGAGGACTGTGATAGTTACAAGACACCTATGTGAAGCTAATTTCTTAGCTTGAAGTCCCCGCAAAGTCCCACTGTTAAAAAAAAGACATGTATTGAAGCAGGTACAATTTGCCAATGAACACATGAACTAGCCTAAAGAGAAATGGAGAAACATTTTGTGGACTGATGAAAGTAAAATTGTTCTTTTTGGGTTCAAGGGCCACAGACAGTTCATCATGCGACCACCAAAGGTTGCATTCAAGCTACAGTACACTCTGAAGACAGTGAAGCATGGTGGTGCAAGTATCATAATATGGGCATGTTTCTCTTACTATGGTGCCAGACCTATTTACCGCTTACCAGGGATCATGGACCAGTTTGCATATATTAAAATACTTGAAGAGGTCACGTTGCCTTACGCTGAAGAGGATATGCCCTTGATATGGGTGTTTCAACAAGACAACAGCCCTAAACACCCCAGTAAACTAGCAATAACTTGAAAATGACTTTCCAACGTTCACCATCCAACCTGACGGCACTGGAGAGGATCTGCAAGGAAGAATGGAAGAGGATCCCCAAATCCAGGTGTGAAAAACTTGTTGCATCATTCCCAAGAAGACTCATGGCTTTACTAGCTCAAAAGGGTGCTTCTACTCAATACTGAGCACAGAGTGTGAATATTTATGACCATGAGATATTTCGTTTTTTCTTTATTAATAAATTTGCAAACATTTCTACATTTCTGTTTTCTTCAGTCAAGATGGGGTGCAGAGTGTACATTAATGAGAGAAAAAAATGAACTTTTTTGCATTTACCAAATGGCTGCAATGAAGCAAAGAGTGGGAAATTTAAAGGGGTCTGAACTAGTAGCGTAGCTACCGGGGGGCAGAGGGGGCAGTCGCCCCTGGCCCCGAGCTCTGAGGGGGCCCACCGGAGCTACACTACTGTAACTGTATCGACGTGCACAGCACGCCCATACAGTTACATTCTGCGGCAGAGCAGGGAGAATCGATCTCCCTACTCTGCCGCCCAGCCGCTATGGGCCCCTGAGAAGGCGGTGGGAGGCCCCGGTGCCAGAAGTGCGCCCCCCACCTCACAGCCAGCAATGTCATCCTGGGCTATTCTGTGCACACAGGACCTGTGCTGAGGTCACGGGAGGGGCGGAGTCAGGGGGGTCACATGATCAGGGGCTTCGGCTGCAGGGCTCTGCTGTGCTGGTTGTCATGGTGCTGGATGAGGTGAAGTACAGTAAGTTTCTGTTTGGGCTCAGGAGGGGTTTACAGGGTGGATGTAGCAGACCTGTGTGTGTATGAGGTGTACAGAGCGGAGCGTGTGTGTAGAAGGTGTACGGAGCAGAGATATGCATGTATGAGGGGAACAGAGGAGTGGAGCCGCATGTGTATGGGGTGAGCTGAGCCATTTGTGCACGGAGCGGAGCCAAGTGTGTACGGGTCGGGGTGTACAGAGCAGAGCCATGTGTGTTCAGGGTGTATGGAGCAGAGCCGTGTGTGCTGGGTGTACGGAGTGGAGCCGTGTGTGCAATGTGTACGGATTGGAGACGTATGTGTATGAGGTGTATGTTGCAGAGCCACGTGTGTACGGGGTGTGTGGAGCAGAGCCGTATGTGTACAAGGTGTACGGAGCGGAGTCGCATGTGTACAGCGTGTACGGAGCAGAGCCGCATGTGTACAGCATGTACGGAGCAGAGCCACGTGTCTACGGGGTGTAAGGAGCAGAGCCGCGTGTGTACAAGGTGCACGGAGCAGAGCCACATGTGTACAAATGCACGGAGTGGAGCCAGGTGTGTACAAGGTGTACGGAGTGGAGCCACGTTTGTACAGCGTGTACGTAGCAGAGGCGCATGTGTACCGAGTGTACGTAGCAGAGGCGCGTGTGTACAGCATGTACGGAGCAGAGGAGCGTGTGTACAGCGTGTACGTAGCAGAGCTGCATTTGTACAAGGTGTATGGAGCAGAGTCGTGTGTGTATAGGGGGTGTGAAGCAGAGCCATGTGTGTATAGGGGGTATCAGGTGCAGTAATAAGGACACATATGGCAGTAGTGGCTCAGCATTGGCGTATCAGGTGCAGTAATAGGGACACATACGGCAGCAGAGGCTCAGTATTGGGGTATCAGGTGCAGTAATAGGGACACATACGGCAGCAGAGGCTCAGTATTGGGGTATCAGGTGCAGTAATAGGGACACATACGGCAGCAGTGGTTCAGTATTGGGGTATCAGCAGGATGAGTGGTTTGTGCAGGTTGGAGATAGATGGTGATGGGGCTGGAATATGAGAAGTGAAACATGTCATTGTTGTATTCTCTGTAGCAGAGTCCTGACTGGAGGAGTTGTCATGTCGGTCTGGGCCAGATGGAAAAGACGTGAAAAGTGACCGATTCCATCAGAAAGAATGTCAGCGGTAAGACACCAACTATACCTGTGCACTAATCACATATGTTTTGTATGACTGGTTTTTACCACTGACCATATTGCGGTAATATCCATGTTGGTCTTTATATAGGGATTATTTTCAGTAACAGCGCAGTCTTCTCCTACATCCACTCAGAAGTTTCGCCCCCCCCCAAACCGAAACCCTAGCTACGGCTCTGGTCTGAACACTTTCCGTACCCACTGTACATGGTTAAGCATAGAGTGCATGTGCATGGAGGGATGACAACAGCAGCAGACTATTGTTTAGGGTGCATCATCAGCTTAAAGTGAACCTGTCTGCAGGATTTCGCTAAGTAACATGCAGACACTGTCAGGTTGGCAGTGTTAAAATTTTACCTGGGGTGAATAAATTTGTCTTCTGTTTCTTGTGTAATCAGTGTTAGAAGTTTGCAGATAATGATATGTCCTTTCTCTGGACCCGCACCAAAACAAAAACTGTCTGCTTTGTATGATGAGGAGCATGAATGTGCTTGGGGCAGCCTGTGGGCAGGACTCTCCTTGGTTTCTCTGGCTTAGCACAAGATAGAGCAGGAAGTTAAAACTCTGCCTACAGTCCCACCCCGATGCATGGGCATCTCATTGGCTGCAAACTTTTAACACTGATTATACAAGAACCACAAGATGGATTTCTTCACCCGTTAACATTTTAATCAGTTTAGCACCATCAACCTGATAGTGTCTGTAGTTTACTTAGCAAAATTCTGCTGACACATTCACCTGAAATGTTAAACCTTGAAAAGATTTTCTTAAGCTTAAAGGAAACCTGTTGTAACAACCCTGCTGGCGTCACTGCATGGCCTCCCATGCCGCGCACATCAACTTACTCATGCTGTGAATTCTGTCTGTTGCCAGTCCTGTGCTCTGTGCCTCTGCTCTCCTGTATGTTTCCTGGCTATGTGTGTATAGGGGGACGGCACCAGAACTCTATGGTTCTTATGCAGTCAGGGTGCACCGGTCTAATCTGTCCCTGACCAATCACCTAGAGCCCTTGACTATTTAGTTCCGCCACACCCACTGAAACATTGCCTGTGCAATGTCTAAACTCAGTTAGCTCCTTGCTGCTGAGCTAGCCAGGCCCTGTCCTATGTCTTGCCTTCTCTGAATGCTCTTATTGCGTATTCCTGTGTCTTGGTACCTTGCCTAGTACTTCTCTGTCCACCTGCCAGGAGGCAGAATATCCTGGTCCTTGCGTCTTTGTCCTTGTGTCTCTGTCTGAACTCAGTCTTACCTCTGTCTGTCAGTCTCCTTGTCTGTGGTTCCTTCTCTGCTGTGTCTTTCCTTGTGTCCTTCCTATCTGAGGCTCTGCTCTCTTGCAGCTCCGTCTGCTCTGCTCTCTTGCAGCTCCGTCTGCTCTGCTCTCTTGCAGCTCTGCCTGCATGGCTCTCTAGCCGCTCTGCCTGCTCGGCTCCCTAGCTGCTCTGCCTTGCCGGCTTGCCCAGTGTCTCCAAGCCGTGCCCGCTTGCCCAGTGTCTCCAAGCCATGCCCGCTTGCCCAGTGTCTCCAAGCCGTGCCCGCTTGCCCAGTGTCTCCAAGCCGTGCCCGCTTGCCCAGTGTCTCCAAGCTGTGCCCGCAAGCCCAGTGTCTCCAAGCCATGCCTGCTTGCCCTGTGTCTCCAAGCCATGCCTGCCTGCCAGTGTACCAAGCCGTGCCTGCTTGCCCAGTGTCTCAGCCTGCCTGTTAGTCACACCTGTCCAAGTGACTTGTCTCCGAGTGGAATCAGCAGCCACAGCCAGACTCCACCCTGGAGTGGCACTCGACAGCTACCTGCCGCACAAGCCTGACCTCACCATCAGAGGCTCCAGTGAAGACCGAGGTAGCTGTCGTAGTCACCCGCCTTCCAGGGTAGCCTGGTTTGTGGCACAGTGGGGCCACAACCCCCCGGCTCACGCCATTCAGCCAAGGCGTGAGTGTGACACCTGTCACTAAATTCATGCTCATCAAACCGATATAGAAGGGTCCACCTCAGTAAAACTTGAGGGAAAGCCCACCTGGATCCACGCCAGTCACTGCAAGAAGGTCCGTTCAACAGCAGAATGACTGTACTCCTCATCACCTTGATGGCAGTTACAGGATTACTGCACTCTACAGAGACACAGGATAAACTCTTAAATGTTGACTGGGCCAGCAAAGTTATTCAATATCATGTTCTTCTTATAAAAGACATGGAAGGACAGAAAACGAAAGACTGTTGGATCTGTACACACAGCCCAGTATCTGCAAGGACTATGCCGTACTTAGCCTTACCTCAGGAGCCATGGGAGGTATTAACCCCACACTGCATACTCAATGAGACTTGGACTCAATCTAGGTTTTGGGGAAAAGATGTGCCCCGTGATATATCTGCCACATTGGCTTTAATCAGATCGGCCGCTAATCCCTGGTTTCAGTATAAAATAATGCAGCCTAAGGTACAAATGTGGTGGCGGGAATATGATTCAGACATCGGAAATATGGTCGACAGGAGGAGGACTGAAATCCCTCACTCAGACCTCTTTCCCAATGATGAACTGTGGTTCAGTCTTCAACACACTGGAGCAAATACCTGTGGTGAGGACAATAATTGCTTCATGATCAAACACTGGTTAATGAGATGGTGTACCAAGATGGTGCTGAAGGCTGTAAAGCATCTACGGGTAAAATAATAAGGAAAGAAAGGGGTAAATGTACATTTGGTATAAACGGAAAACAAATGAATAATACTTGGTGTGCCCATAAGCCTATGTTGGGACTTTTGAATTCATACCAATGTATACAGACCCCTGGTCACGTTTGTGTTCTCCCAGAAGGAGTATTCTTAGAGTGCGGACATCGTGCCTACAGGTGGGTGAACCCAGACATAAGAGGGCTTTGCACTCTTGCTAAACTAACACCAGCCACTTTCATAGTTCCTCATAGTAAAAAAGACACAGCAGCAGTTCCAATTCATACTTTGTATAGAAGGGCTGCAGACAATAAGCCCCGTCCAAATGGTAGGCCGCATCTATTAGAAATGGGGATAACAAATGAAATATTCAGTAGTATGCTAATTTACACAAATGTGGGATAAATTAGTGGAAGCTACCGACTACCTGGATGATCAGATTTTCCAGATTCTTGAAGTTCTTAATGAAACTAATACAATACAGAGACAATTAATCATAGTTACTAACCAACATACTATAGTACTAGATTACCTGACAGCAAAAGAAGGAGGAATGTGTCAAATAATTGTTCCACCTGTTGTAATTATATCGACCCTGCTGGCAATCTCCAGATCAGGGCCAGTATAGACAAAATTGGTGAACTTAGAGACCAATGGTTAAAACAACACAGTGCAAACAGAGACTCCTGGTGGGGTACACATTCTCTTTTTTTAAATCCAGCAAATTGGTTTAATGGCTAGCAGGATGGATTTTTGGCATTGTACAGACTTGTATACAAATTTTGTTGTTTTGTTTATTGTTTTATGTAGCCGTACAAGCGCTAATATATGTATTTCCTAAGCTATTGAATAATGTATTTATTGGAAAAGAATCTAAGGCTGAACCTTCTGTAGTGTATCATAGACCCCAGGTGGCCATTGCTGATGGGGAAAGTGAGTGTCCACACTGAGGGTGGATGAGCGAAACAGGTAGGAAGCCCCCTTATGGGTACTAGACACATGAGACAGTAGCTCATTTGTGGACATCAGCTGACCCTGTGGCAAAGGTTATACCATTTACAAAAGGGGGAAATTAATATAGAAGGGTTCATGGTTTGCCTTTAATTGCCTTTTGCCTTTAACTGCTAGAATTTATTCTTATGACACAGCAGTTTTGCCAGTCTCCTCTTCAAGGAAACTATGCTTCTTATCATATATATGTTCTCAATAGTCAGCCACAATGTGTTCTGGGTACATGGTAGACAAGGTATGATGCTGAGGTGACGGTGGGGGCTACATGAGCTCCACAGAGTAAGATATTTGTTGTAAATGGTATAAAAGATTGCCTTGTGTTTCATTATGTCAGATAAAGTAATTTGCCCACAACCTGTGTGCAGTCTCCTTTGTCTCCAAGCGCTTGTAAATTAAGGGCATAAACTCCTAATTTGGCCTCACTGGTAATCTGGCATATCTGACTCTGGGTCAGAACGAAAACAGCTGCAACAAAACCATGCACAGAATGAATCAGAGCCTGACTGCAAGATTGAAAAAAGGCATGTTTTATTCTAAAGTTTAGCTGTAATTCAGAGAAAAAATAGTTAGAAAATATGGCCAGGGACCATAGTGAGAAATGTGAGTAGTCCAGCATGGCCCCGGCTTCTCCATACCTCCCTCTGGGTGATTGACAAGTCTTCCTTAAGCAGCCAAGCTCTGACTCATGCTTCATGTGGTTTGGGCAGCATTAATCTAGTCACAGGTTCCTGTCCAGCAAGGCAAATACAATAGGAGATGAAGGTGGAGCACACCAAACAAACTGAACACAGAAGTCTCATTCCTAAGACATGGATGTGTGACTTAGTGGACCTTAAAGGGAACCTGTTAGCAGAATGGTGCACAGTAACCTACAGACAGTGTCAGGTTGGCGCCTTTATACTGATTACAATGATACCTGGGTTGATGAAATCCGTCTTGTGGTTGCTCTTTAATCTTTATTTTCAGTTTTGAGTTAATGATATGCTTGTGCTCCGGGGTGGCCTCTGGGGGGGGGTTTCATGTGGTGCTCTGATTAGGAATTCATACTGAAGACTGCTGACAGGCCACTGATCCCTCACTGACCTGCCCCCTAGTTTACATAATGAAAATAAGTACATACTGCAAAAAAAAAACCCTTCAGCAGGCAGGTGCCAGCCATTGTACCTTCGCTGCCACATAATGTGTAGTTAATAAATGTGCTTAAAGTTTTCCTGAGGAGTATAAAAAAAACAATTTTAAAATGGTGCCTGCTATGCCTGCACAGTAGCAACTATCGGTGTTTATAGAGGTGATCCTATAGCTGCTATTGTGTAGGCGCCGGCGGCGCCATCTTGCTAGAGAAGAAAAAAAAAATTTCCTCCTTCAAGATGGCACCGCCCGTGCCTGTGCAGCAGCAGCTATCGGCGATCATAGGCTGCATTATGAATAACTAATCAGAGCACCACATGAAAGCCCCGGAGTACGAGCATATCATTAACTCAGAACTGAAAATAAAGATTAAACAACAACCACAAGAAGGATTTCATCAACCAAGGCATCATTGTAATCAGTATAACGGCGCTGACCTGACACTGTCTTTAGGTTTTTGTGCACAATCCTACTGACAGGATCCCTTTAATAGGCCTAGGGAGATGAGGTCACGCTGTTCAACTTGCAAAGTCTGATGTGGTGCACAACACAAAGCAGTAGGCCAAGGGAAGGGAAGGCAAACGAAGCCTGGGATACCCAAGCCAGGTGGGAAACGCCGCATAAAAATCAAGTTCTCACACAGCTCTTTCAACAGAAAAATAAAAAGTTATGGGTTTTAAAAAATGACTTCACATGACAAATTATATACGAAGTTCTGAAGTTTTTTTAAACACCAAAATATTTTTTAATAATAAAATAATTATTACACTGACCTGAAGAATCAGATTGTCAGGTGATTTTTACTGCAGACTGTACTCCTTTAATAGAAAAGCCAAAAAACAGTGTTGCAATTGCATTTATTGGTTCAGGTAAGATGTCCAGAGGGATGTCACTCAAGGAGCAATGAGTCTGCCAAGTGACAGAGCGCCATGACTGCTCAACACTACAGCACCGTCCTGTTATGATTGAGTCACCGAGGAGGAAAAAACAAAACACAAGCTCAGCGCAGAAAATCAGAGAGGTTGGATACTAACGGATTGCAGACCCCTAATCCTATCACACAACTAGCAGTAGCCGTGGAGTGTTCCTACGGTGATCCTAGACACCTCGTCACAGCCAGAGATCTACATAAACCTAAAGAGAGAAAAGGGAAAAACTGACTGCCCCAGAGCAGACCCCAAAGCAATAGGCAGCCCCCAACATATAATGACGGTGAAGCAAGATGAAAACACTAACACAGATTGAAAGATAGGCTGAGCAAACGATGGGGCCCAAGCTAGCTAAAAAGGACAGGACAGAAAAGCTGCTGTTTGCAATCCAAGAAAACCCTGCCAAAATTATTACCAACACAACTGATAAGCAAAAAGGACCCTGAAGTCACTAGACTTCAAACCCTATATCAGCACTCAGAATATTCTGGAAGCAGAGCAAAAGAGAACACTGATCAAGGAAAAAGAATCCAGCACACCCCCGGCCGGGGATGGCTGAACTCCAAAAAACAAAGTAAACAAAACCAAAACTAATAAGTTCAATAGCAGAGCAAAAACTTATCTTTGGGAAGCAGGAATCAGACTGGTCTCCAAGAATCCAGCAGAGAAATCACCAGCGACTCAGGAGGGCGTTGGCTGCCTTATATCCAGTCTGAAGTTCCCATTACCCAGTCACCATCTACCTGATCAGGTGTTTGGTTCTTTCATCTAAATCAGCCTCACTACCTTCCTTCACCAGAAGAGGGAGATCCTCGGACACAAAAGATGAATGAACAGATGAGCTCACAACACCGTCCCATGACATATTACTTCTCAGTTATAAGAAGAAATAGATAATATAATCAGGACCTGCTCTGAATGTTTCTTAACCATACTACAGTATCAGGCCATTGGTTTAATTACTGAAAATGATTTGGTTTCTGTTGGAATATGTTTTATGCAACAACTGCATTCCTGTCTATGAGTGTTTAGTTGCTAAATTTGTAAGCTGTTTATAAAGTTAGAACTAAAAAAACTCCCAGAGGCTTACACAGGGAGAGCATGTGACTGTATTTCCTGTGTCTGTGTATGAGAGAAGCAGCCTGCTGTAGATTCTGCACAGATAGAGACACACAAATGATTTATTCCTGATCTATTAAGCTTATCAAATATTGTTCCTGATTGTTCCTGAATAAAGAAGCTCTGCTGTCACACGCTTGGAGAGTATCCTGAAGAATCCGCTGCCAACAGTTTCTTTTAGGCCAGATTGAGACAGACATTTTTTGAAAAATGGATCAGTCATGTGTCAGATAGCTGCCAATATTTACCTTTGGAGAATTCATGCACATGTTTTCAATAGGTGTGACTGAAACATCTGCTTTTAATCATTTGAAAGGTTATCCATTTATGTTTGCCCATATACTCGTAGTTGGACTGTAATTTTTCAACCACGTATAAGGCTGGTCATACACACTGGATACAACTTGACCATACTCACAAAAGATCATACAGTATATGTATATATGGAAACCTTCTGACCCTTCCCCCACTGCCGGGAAAAAGAAGGATCAGGCATATTAGTTTCAACATGCCCAATCCTTTATCTTCGCAGCAGTTTGAAAGCAGCCATCTTACTTGTATTCCTTACCTAACTACATGATATGTAACATGCTAATGTTTATACGTATAAATAAATGAGAAAATACATTAACTGCATGTTTTCTGTAAAAATTTTGATGTACAGGCTGAGCAAATCTTCTAGTATGAAAGGTTTCCAATGTTATTTGCTTATTTACCCAAACACGGTTATTTTAACAGCAGGGGGCTCGTGTTGTTTTTTTTTTAAGACTCAGAAGGAGAATGAATCCTCAGCTCATATGGATGATGCGTTGGACATTACAGCTACAGCTCCATGTGTCTCATCACATATTCCATTTGATCGTCACTTGGCACGCTTAGTCATGTCTGTGTAGGTGGACGTCTACTGCCAAGTTGGAAATGTTGGAAAGAAGAATCTTAACAAGTGAAGCGCACAGTCATAAATCAAGCAGTCTGCTATGATAAAATATTAAACTGTCCATTGACTTACATATTTTTTCATGTTAATTGTATTCTGCAAATCAGCTTGTGGTCAACTTTTCATTTATAAAGGAAGATTATATACTGTGTGAATTGAAGCATTGTTCTTTCCAATTTACTGAACATGTAAAAAAACCCCCAAAAATGGAGGCCATTTATTAAACCTGGTGCCTCATTTAGGATTTACGTCTTGGTCAAATTTTTGCAACTCTATTCATCCAGTCTAGTTGGTTTCCACACCAAAACCGTGTCCCTACCACAAGCCCGTTCTCTAAATGTGGGCAATAATGGAAGAAAACAGAAAAAAAAAAGACAGAAATTATTGCTTAGATTTGGCGTTCGACAAAATGATTATTTTTTTTCAGGTAGAAAACTGGCATACAGATGTTATTAGATTCCTCCTGCCCTGTATGTTTAGGAGGATGCACCGGACTCAGACTGTGGTTTTATTTGGAGAAAGAGGCAGGTAACAGCGTGCAATGTTTCAATTCATTACGGAGCTTTATCAAGCATCTGTTCAATGGAGATGAGAAACTAGTCAGCGTCACGTGTAGTATGCAATTTAGTGTTCTCGGTTGCCATTTGATCACATTGCAAAACAGAAAAATTGCAAAACTATTCTGCAACCTGGAGTGTCAAATTTTGCAAATTTTGGAATTTTCAAGCCAATTCAGTCGAGATCTGTTAAAGTAGGAGGACCATGGATGGGGACAATTTCTTCAAATGTTACGCTGCTTTAGTGTCATACCATATGCCAAAATGGAGTAACATAGGCGAGGTTCTAGGAGGAGAACTCCACTGATAAAATGGGGTGCACCCATTAATGAATTGCTCCCTACCCATGTAAGCCCCACTATTAAGACTGGTGTATGAAATACAGCGGTCGCTATTTTGCTAAATCTGCAAATGGCAAATACAGATTTTTGAAAGATTCGAGTACAATTCAATTCAACTTGGATTTCTTCGCTCATTTCTATTCAACAGCTGGAGATGGAAGGAATCATTATGAGATTCACCTGCAAACTGATAGATAGTGAGGATAACTATACTCATATTTCTTGTATCATTTATTTCTATATTTAGCATTCCTTTAAATGGCAATAGGAAAAAAACAAAATGAGAGAATGTTTTTCTGCTACAATTTTAACGTTCCTTTCCATCTAGAGGAGCAATATTATCTCAAAGAAAACAAAAACCTACATATACAGTACATAAAGAGCATCAGGTAAGTAGGCCAAAAGTGCACACGCATAGAAAGAGAAAACCTATAAGAAATAAGTGCAAGGCACATAGAGTACATGGGTAAAATTGATTTTTATTGAAAATTAGATAAAAAAAATAAGAAGTACAAGACATACAGTGGGTATGGAAAGTATTCAGACCCCTTTAAATTTTTCACTCTTTGTTTCATTGCAGCCATTTGGTAAATTCAAAAAAGTTCATTTTTTTCTCATTAATAATAATAATAATAATAATAATAATAATTTTTATTTATATAGCGCCAACATATTCCGCAGCACTTTACAATTAAGCAGGGACATGTACAGACAATGAATTCAATACAAGTTAAGACAATTCAAACAGTGACATTAGGAGTGAGGTCCCTGCTCGCAAGCTTACAATCTACAAGGAAATGGGGGGACACAGTAAGTGAGAAGTGCTTGTTAATTCAGGTCTGGCAATTATAATAAATAGGGATTTTCATATAAAGCTGCATGATCCGGTCATCAGCCCGTGTGTTTAAGTGCAATAGACAAGTATCAAGTGCAGTTATCGTGTGCATGGAGGATGTGGAGACAGATGAATAGTAGGGTGCAGATTTAGAATAATATTTGGAAGGAGGGAACAGGGCATAGTTAGTTTGCTGAGTAGTTGATGTGGTAGGCTTGTTTGAAGAGATGAGTTTTCAAAGCGCGCTTGAATAGGTCAGGGCTAGGTATCAGTCTGATCGTCTGGGGAAGTGCATTCCAGAGAGCTGTAGCAGCACGAGAGAAGTCTTGGAGACGGAGGTGCGAGGTTCGGATTACGGGGGATGTTAGTCTTAGGTCATTTGTAGAACGGAGGGCACGTGTAGGGCGATAGACAGAGATGAGAGAGGAGATATAAGGCGGTGCAGAACAGTGGAGAGCTTTGTGGGTGAGAGAGATGAGTTTATACTGGACCCTGTAGCGAATAGGTAGCCAGTGTAATGACTGGCACAAGATAGAGGCATCGGTGAAGCAGCTGGACAGAAATATGACCCTGGCTGCCGTGTTCAAGATGGATTGGAGAGGAGAAAGTTTGGTAAGAGGGAGACCGATCAGAAGAGAGTTGCAGTAGTCCAGACGAGAATGAATAAGAGCGACAGTAAGAGTCTTAGCAGTTTCAAAGGTGAGAAAAGGTCGGATTCTGGAGATGTTTTTAAGATGCAGGTGACAAGAGCGACTGAGTGATCGGATGTAGGGAGTAAAGGAAAGTTCAGTGTCGAATATGACCCCAAGACAGCGGGCATGCTGCTTGGGAGTTATGGTTGAACCCTCCAGGGTTATTTCGATGTTAGGTAGAGTGAGGTTAGTAGAGGGGAGAAACACAAGAAGTTCAGTTTTGGAGAGATTTAGTTTCAGATAGAGGGAGGACATGATGTTAGAGACAGCAGACAGGGGTGATGTCAGGGGAAGAAGTGTATAATTGGGTGTCATCAGCATAGAGATGATACTGGAACCCAAATCTGCTGATTGTTTGTGCAATAGGGGCAGTGTATAAAGAGAAGAGGAGGGGGCCTAGGACTGAGCCCTGCGGGACCCCGATAATAAGGGGACGAGGAGAGGAAGAGGAGCCGGAAAAAGATACAGTGAAGGAGCGGTCAGAGAGGTAGGAGGAGAACCAGGACAGGGCTGTGTCCTTGAGGCCTATAGAGCGGAGCATAGTGAGGAGGAGCTGGTGATCCACAGTGTCAAATGCGGCCGAGAGATCCAGGAGAATCAGCAGGGAGCAATGACCTTTTGATTTAGCTGTTATTAGATCATTAGAGACTTTAGTGAGGGCAGTTTCAGTAGAGTGTAAAGAGCGGAAACCAGATTGTAAGGGGTCGAGAAGAGAGTTATCCGAGAGATAGCGGATTAGACGGGAGTGGACCAAGCTTTCCAGGAGTTTAGAGATGAAGGAAAGGTTAGAGACAGGTCTGTAGTTAGCAGTGCAGTTCTGGTCCAGGGATGGCTTTTTAAGTAAAGGGGTTATGATGGCATGTTTAAATGAGGAGGGAAATATACCTGGAGAAAGAGAGAGGTTAAATATTTTAGTCAGGTGAGTGGTGACCACTGGCGAGAGAGACTGCAGGAGCTGTGAAGGAATGGGGTCACTGTTGCAGGTTGTAGGCCGAGCAGAAGCGAGGAGCTTGGAAACTTCTTCTTCTGAAACAGGCTCAAAGATGTCTAGTGAGCTTGAGGTGCAGCAGGGAAGGGGATCCAGACACTGAGGAGATTGGGCTGAGATATCCTGATGGATGTGGTTGATTTTTTCTAGGAAATAAGTGGCCAGATCCTCACCGCTGAGGTTGGTGATGGGGGCCTGTACTTTAGGTTTCAGTAGGGAGTTTAAGGTTTCAAAAAGTCGTCTTGGGTTGTTGGATAGTGAGGTGATGAGGGTGGTGAAGTAGGATTGTTTGGCCAGATGAAGGGCAGAGTTATAGGTTTTGAGCATGAACTTATAGTGGGTGAAGTCTTCTGCTAAGAGAGATTTTCTCCACTGCCGCTCTGCACACCTTGAGCAGCGCTGAGGAAAGCGTGTTTGCATTGTGTGCCAGGGCTGCCGTTGTCTGTGTCGGGTCTTTCTGCATATAGAAGGTGCTGCTTCATCTAGGGCATTCTTCAGTGTATTATTGAAGTGTGACAACGCTATGTCTGAACAGGAGAGGGTGGAGATGGGGGCTAAAGATGTGTGGAGATTGTCCATAAGCTGTTGGGTATTAATGGTACGTGTATTCCAATAAGTGTGGTAAGTGGGGGTGTCCCGGGTGAGGAGACAATTCTTGACTGAGAAGGAAAGAAGGTTGTGGTCCGAGAGCGGGAGAGGTGAGTTAGTAAAGTCATGCAGTGAGCCAGGACGGGAGAAAACCAGGTCCAGAGTATTCCCGTCCTCATGTGTAGGAGAATTAGTAAACTGTGAGAGGCCGAATGAAGAAGTTAGAGAAAGAAGATGAGAGACAGACTGGGAGAGCGGATCATTGATGGGGATGTTAAAGTCTCCCATGATCAGGGTGGGGATGTCACAGGATAGAAAGTGAGTAAGCCAGGTGGCGAAGTGGTCTAGAAACTGGCGGGAGGAGCCTGGATGGCGATAAACAACCGCCACTCGTAAGGAGAAGGGCTTAAAGAGTCTGATGGCATGGACTTCAAAGGAAGGAAATGTAAGTGAGGGAACCGGGGGGATGACCTGGAAAGCACATTGTGATGAAAGGAGCAAACCAACACCTCCACCCTGTCTGTTCTCAGGTCTGGTGGTATGTGAAAATTTCAGCCCACCAAACGAGAGAGCGGCAGCAGCGGTGGTGTCTGAATGCTGGATCCAGGTTTCTGTAATAGCCAGAAGGTTAAGGGAATTAGAGAGAAAAAGATCGTGAATGTAAGTCAGTTTGTTACACACAGACCGTGCATTCCAGAGAGCACATTGGAAAGTGATAGGAGAAGGCCTGCACTGAATGTTAATAAGATTAGCAGGGTTTCTATATGCAGCTGGAGGAGAGTAACGTATGCTGGTGGAGGGAGGCCCAGGGTTGGGGGAGATGTCACCTGCAACTAGTAAAAGGAGAAAAAACAGAAAAAGCAGGTGGTGGGATGATTTGTATGAACGTTTTGAGTGCTGCATGGAGGTTTTGGATGGTTTGGTGTGGGTAAGAAATGTCAATAGAGCCTCAGAGTTAAACATGGGAGAGGGGAAAAGGGAGGGGTGGATATGCAGAGAGTGCACAGAATGTGTAAAAGGGCAGGCGAGTTGTTAAAAAGCAGAAGTGAAGACAAATAAGCAGCAGGTTGATATGATCAATGCATATGTAGTACGACTGACCAAGAAGCAAGCGTGCATGAAAAACTTATGCACCTTACCTGTCTCCTGCCCTGCCCAACTGCATTGTCTAACTGCAAAACACTTGATCCTGTTGCACTTAATATCTGTTGCACGCGTGAGCCCGCACGCGTGCTATCCCAGCCAGAGCTAAATATATATGAAATGAAATGTCTGCTAGCTTCAGCCACCAAAAGGCCACAATCAGTAATTAACCAATTAGCACAAGGCCAGAGCAGGCATTACTATGCAGGGTAAATAACTAACGCTGGACAAGGCCATCAAACAGAGAAAGGGAAAAAAAAAAACAAAAAAAAAACAAAAAAAAACAAAAAACCTTTCTACACTTCAAAGCAGAAACCAAAAAGAAAAAAAAGAAAGACCCACCACAGGAGTGATGGAATTAAATACCATGAAAATATCTTGCAACATATGATGCAGTTCACACTTGTCAGACAGCACACATGGATGATGGAATTAAATACCATGAAAATATCTTGCAACATATGATGCAGTTATTTTATTAATGTACACTCTGCACCCCATCTTGACTGAAAAAAACAGAAATGTAGAAATTTTTGCAAATTTATTAAAAAAGAAAAACTGAAATATCACATGGTCATAAGTATTCAGACGCTTTGCTCAGTATTGAGTAGAAGCACCATTTTGAGCCAGTACAGCCATGAGTCTTCTTGGGAGTGATGAAACAAGTTTATCACACCTGGATTTGGGGATACTCTACCATTCTTCCATGCAGATCCTCTCCAGTTCGGTCTGGTTGGATGGTGAATGTTTGTGACCAGCCATTTTCAGGTCTCTCCAGAGATGCCCAGTTGGGTTTAGGTCAGGGCTCTGGCTGGGCCAGTCAAGAATGGTCACAGAGTTGTTCTGAAGCCACTCCTTTGTTATTTTAGCTGTGTGCTTAGCGTCATTGTCTTGTTGGAAGGTAAACCTTCGGCCAAGTCTGAGGTCCAGAGCACTCTGGAAGAGATTTTCATCCAGGATGTCTCTGTACTTGGCCGCATTCATGTTTCCTTCAATTGCAACCAGTCATCCTGTCCCTGCAGCTGAAAAACACCTCCATAGCATGATGCTGCCACTACCATGTTTCACTGTTGGGATTGTATTAGGCAGGTGATGAACAGTGCTTGGTTTTCTCCAGACACACCACTTAGAATTATCACCAACAAATTCTATCTTTGTCTCATCAGACCAGAGAATCTTATTTCTCATAGTCTGGGAGTCCTTCATGTGTTTTTTAGCAAATTCTATGTGGACTTTCATATGTCTGGCACTAAGGAGAGGCTTCCATTGGGCCACTCTGCCACAAAGGACCGACTGATGGAGGGCTGCAGTAATAGTTGACTTTGTCGAACTTTCTCCCTTCTCTCTACTGCATCTGTGGAGCTCAGCCATAGTGATCTTGGGGTTCTTCTTTACCTCTCTCACCAAGGCTCTTCTCCCACAATTGCTCACTTTGGCTGGACGGCCAGGTCTAGGAAGACTTCTGGTGGTCCCAACCTTCTTCCATTTAAGGATTATGGAGGCCACTGTGTTCTTAGGAACCTTTAGTACTACAGAAATGGATTTTTACCTTGGCCATATCTGTGCCTTGCCACAATTCTGTCTCTGACCTCCTTGGCCAGTTCCTTTGACCTCATGATTCTCACTTGGCCTGACATGCACTGTGAGCTGTGAGGTCTTATATAGACAGGTGTGTGCCTTTCCAAATCAAGTCCTATCAGTTTAATTAAACACAACTGGAGTCCAATGAAGGAATAAAACCATTTCAAGGAAATGGACAGCATGTGACTTAAATATGAGTGTCTGAGCAAAACGTCTGAATACTTATGACCATGTGATAGTTCAATTTTTCTTTTTTTTTCCCAGTGGCATGTTACAATATTACCAATCCATAAGAACTGCTCCCGAAACACGTTTTGCACCTAGTTTCGTCAAAGGGTAATGGTAGACTGCATATCCAGGCTATGTATATGCATGAGAACCAATCAAACAACGTTGGTTATTTACTGCACATGTGTCAAAGGGGAAGGATACCATTGGGGGGCGGAAGTGATGTCCGAAGGAATAATAGTGACAATTAAATAGGAGGAGTGAATGTGATCACATGTAGATGGTTGCTATGGGGATAATAAACACTAGGGAGCAAGAGGAATAGTCAGAGCAATAATCACATAATTAAATAGTAAAGATGATGTACGTGTGACAAGGATGTATGATAACAATAAGGATGCAAATATGTGCATATAAAAATACACAGAGGAGATAAATATGAATACAATGATTATATAAATATCATAATAGTGGAAATAAATGATCATAACATTTGTGTAAGAAAAAGAAAAATACATGCAAAACATATAAATGGTGAAATGAGACACATACAAAAAAGTGTACGTGCAAGTGATAAAAAAGTGAATGAGTGAGAGTGCTCAAATGCACAGGTGTGCAAGTGAATATTAATATGTATATATATATATATATATATATATATATATATATATATATATATATATACAGGGTGGGCCATTTATATGGATACACATGGGCGAGCCATTTATAAAGTTGCATCCAAAATGGCCGACTTCAAAATGGCCACCATTGTCATTACCCATCTTGAAAAGTTGTTCCCCTCCCATATACTAATGTGCCACAAACAGGAAGTTGATATCACCAACCATTCCCATTTTATTTAGGTGTATCTATATACATGGCTCACCCAGGCGTATCCATATAAATGGCCCACCCTGTATATATATAAAAAGCCTAAATGAAATGTGTTACTCCAGAAGATAAAAGTACAGTAACATGAATGATCACATTAAATAATATATAATTGCTCACAATAATGACAGAAGATAAAAAATCTATAGGCAAATATAAAACATAAAATATTGTATACAATATAGACTCCAACAATAGTATCCATCAGCAATAGGTAAGCATGTATAGTGGGGGAAATAAGTATTTGATCCTTTTCTGATTTTGTATATTTGCCCACTGACAAAGACATGAACAGTCTATAATTTTAAGAGTAGGTTAATTTTAACATTGAAAGATAGAATATCAAAAATAAAATCCAGAAAATCACATTGTATAAATTATGTAAGTTTATTTGCATTTTGCTGTGGGAAATAAGTATTTGATCCCCTACCAACCATTATGAGTTCTGGCTCCTACAGACCAGTTAGATGCTCCTACTCAACTCGTTACCTGCATTAAAGACAGCTGTCTTACATAATCACTTTTGTGAAAGACTTCTGTCCACAGGCTCAATTAATCAGTCAGACTCTAACCTCTAAAACATGGGCAAGACCAAAGAGCTTTTTAAGGATGTCAGGGACAAGATCATACACTTGCACAAAGCTGGAATGGCTACAAAATCATAAGTAAGATCCTGGGTGAGAAGGGGGCAACTGTTGGTGCAATAGTAAGAAAATGGAAGAAATACAAAATTACTGTCAATTGACATCAATCTGGTGCACCATGCAAAATCTCACCTCGTGTGATATCCTTGATCATGCGGAAGGTGAGAAATCAACCTAAGGCTATGTGCACACGTTGCGGATTCCGCTGCGTTTTTTTCAGCGCGGAAACGCAGGTCTGCGGTTTTGCTCTGCGGTTTCACACCTCTACTATGGTAGAGGTATGAAACCGCTGCAGAAACCGCACAAACAATTGACATGCTGCGGTTTGTAAACCGCAGCAAAAAAGAGCGGAAAAAAACGCAGCGTCAGCACAGCGTTTTTGAAACCCCATAGGGTTTCATTGTACTGTACTTGGTCAGCGGAACTGCTGCGTTTCCGCAGGGGCAAAACCGCTGCGGAAACGCAGCAGAAACCGCACCGTGTGCACACAGCCTAAAACTACATGAGGGGAACTTGTTAATGATCTCTAGGCAGCTGGGACCAGAGTCATCAAGAAAACATTGCTAACACATTATGCCGTAAAGGTTTAAAATCTTGCAGTGCCCGCAAGGTCCCCCTGCTTAAGAAGGCACATGTGAAGTTTTTTTCCAATGAGCACCTGGATGATTCCGTGAGTGATTAAGAAAAGGTGCTGCGGTCAGATGAGACAAAAATTGAGCTCTTTGGCATTAACTCAACTCGCTGTGTTTGGAAGAAGAGAAATGCCTAAGATCCAAAGAACACCGTCCCCACTATAAAGCGTGGAGGTGGAAACATTATGTTTTGGGGTGTTTCTCTGCGAAGGGTATCAATGGGCGAATGGATGGAGCCATGAACTGTAAAATCCTTAGTGACATCCTCTTTCCCACCATTAGGACATTAAAAATGTATCGTGTCTGGTTCTTCCAGCAAGACAATGAACCAAAAGATACAGCCAAGGCAACAAAGGAGTGGCTCAAAAAGAAGCACATTAAGGTCATGGAGTGGACTAGTCATTCTCCAAACCTTAATCCCATAGAAAACATATGGAGAGAGATGAAGCTCCGAGTTGCCAAGCGACAGCCTCAAAATCTTAATGATTTAGAGATGATCTGTAAAGAGGAGTGGACCAAAATTCCTTCTGACATGTGCGAAAACCTTATCATCAACTACAAAAAAGTCTGACTGCTGTGCTTGCCAACAAGGGTTCTGCCACCAAGTATTAAGTCTTGTTTACCAGAGGGATCAAATACTTATTTCCCACTGCAAAATACAAATACATTTATCTAATTTATACAATGTGATTTTCTGGATTTTATTTTTGAAATTCTATCTCTCAATGTTAAAATTAACCTAACCCTAAAATTATGGACTGTTCATGTCTTTGTCAGTGGGCAAACTTACAAAATTAGCAAAGGATCAAAGACTTATTTCCCTCACTGTATGAATAGTAACATATAAAAACAGTATCCAGGGGGCGTGGCGATGCAGAGGAGCTGAGAGGATGTGCTTAGGCAGAGCTCCTACGATCCTGACTCAAATCCTGCCTTTATATCACCTGAAAGACCCACCTTGATAATACTGTGGACTCCCTGGGCTCTGGGGTACCTCTGGCTCCTGAGGAGGTGCGGAGTGTGGCTCCGGTGAGGGTAGATCCCAGGAGACCCAGACAGAAAGCAGAGCCTGGTGGCAGCCATTTTCTACTGCGTGCTCTGTAACTGAGACGCAGCCTGGAAGACTTCACCTCAGGTGCGGCGGGTAGGACGGAGCGCAGGACTCATAAAGAGGTACACAGGAAGGTACGCACGGTGCGTGAATTCTGAGAAATGAGACTCGTGCGCCCTCATTCAAGTTATATGCTGCCCGCTGGAGCCCGCCATCTTGATTACATTTACCGCTCTCATCACCTCTCGGTTGCTTGGGACTGGGGCTGTGGTCTCCGCGGCAGTTTGCTGACAGCACACTTCATCTAATCGCACGCCGGGGTCTGTTGTAGGACCTTTATAATACGATCTCCCTGCCCAGAAGCTAAGGTCGTATTGGGTATTATACCCTGCTGATAAAACAATATAAGAGATTGTGCTGGTATCTCTGTACTTTCACTGTCAGTTCTACAATTCCCTGAGGCTGGAAGGGTGGTAACACAGTGACTTGCTGACAAAGCAGCATATTATCATATTATAGCTATAAAAGAGTTGCACAATGCACAACTGACCAGATAAGTTTGGTTGTTCTGTCTCACTATAGTAAATTCAGGCAAATTAAGCTCCTGCACTACAAGAGAGCTTGCTATAAATTAGGGGCAAAGGAAAGGGACAATTTACTTCACCAACTTGCTATAGCACATAAATCTTAACCATGAGCCTGCTTTAGAGTTCAGGGGCAATTGAAATATTAAAATAATTTTCAAGGCCCGACCCTCTGATAATTCAAAATTCTGCAGAAATACTCCATCAAATGTTAAAGTTGCGGACCAGTGTAAAAATCGCAATCCTGATGGCGGAGAGGGAGGGAATCAAGAAGACTTGACTCTAAGGCAAGCGTCTGAACAATTAATGTAAGCCATATCTCTAACTAGAACATTCCTGACGGGGAAAATAGAGGAGGTACATTCGGAAGTGGATCGTCTTCGGCAGGATACGCAAGCTATGAGAGGGCACATTATGGAAGTTGAAATTAGAGTCTCCAGCCTGGTAGATACCCTTACGCCCTTGGAAACAAAACTGACAAAAGTAGCTGGCTCCATGAATGGCTGGAGGCAGAAAGAGGACGACCTGGAAAACAGGTCGCGCCGGAATAATATCCGAATCATTGGATTGCCAGAACACTCTGAAGGTCAACGGCCGGAGCAATTTTTGGAAAATTGGCTTAAAGACACTCTGGGAGATGAGTTCTCTTCAACTGTTTCTGTAGAAAGGGCCCATAGGGTCCCAACAAAATCTCTTCCCCCCAGGCAGTCTGCCACGTCCTTTTTTGGCACGTTTCCTAAACTGCAGGGACAGAGACGCTATCCTCCGCATGGTAAGGCAAAAAAGCCTATTAAATTTAATAATGCCACAATATCAATTTTTCCAGATTTCTCCATGGAGCTAAAGAAGCAGCGGGCTCAATTTATGGAGATCAAGACACAACTCAGAGAAAGAAAAATCTTATACTGAATGATTTACCCAGCTCAACTCCCTATTGTTTACAAGGGCTCTTCTATATTCTTCAAAACCCCGGCGGAGGCCGTGGAATGGCTGTGGTCCCATACATGAGCGACTGGAACGTCACCCTGATTTGACTGCTGCCATCCCCTATATAGGTACATAGGGGGAAAAAGGGGCTCTTTCCGCCAACATTCAATGAAACACTGATACCGGAGGGTACCCTCTTTTTTGGAATATGACAGGAGCTTGGGATTGTGCTCCTCTTTAATAATCTTAATAATAATCTTTATTTTTATATAGCGCTAACATATTCCAAAGCGCTTTACAGTTTTGCACACATTATCATCACTGTCCCTGATGGGGCAAACAATATAAATTCCCTATCACTATGTCTTTGGAACTTTATTTTGTTTTTTCTTGTTTCAGTATTGTTAGTTGATGTTTATATAGATACTACTGCCAAGATACTAATTATGCTGCCTGTAAGGTTTAGTCTGCATGACACTGTATACCAAATTAGGACAAGGGACCATAGGGTCTGAATTAATATGCATGACTTGGAATGTGAGAGGTCTTGGGTCTCCCCGAAAGAGAATTAAGTTTTTTTCCCAGATTAAACGTCATCATCGTCACATTGTGGCCCTGGTTGAAACACACTTGACCAGAGATTCGGCTTGTTATGTGCAGAAACCATGGGTACAATGGTCCATACATGCATTCCATACCAGTTACTCTAGAGGAGTTTCTTTGTTAATCCATAAGGACACTAGATGGGAGGTCAAGGAGGCTCAAAAAGACCCTGAGGGATGCTTTGTTTTTGTGCATGCGTCGATAGATTTGAAAGACTATGTCATAATGTGTGTCTATAACCCACCCCCAGCCAAAATATCAGTCTTTAAAAAGGCGGTAAGCTTTGCCTTAAATTATCCAGATGCATTAGTTATGTGCATGGGAGAGTTTAACCTTGTCATGGATAACGGTCTTGATAGACTTAGACTAGATGAAGAAGTATCCGGGATGGCCTGTTCTTCATCTCCGCTATCATTGCTTAATGAGGGCAGTGGTTGGTTGGATTTGTGGAGGATATGTCATCCTGACGTGAGAGAACATACCTGTCACTCGTCCATTAGACGCACTCTATCTCATATAGATTATATATTTGGTTCCAGCAACCTGGCATTGTGGGTGGGGGATGTGGAACATGGGAACAGGGGCTTCTCAGATCATAGCCCAATAATACTTACACTTAGATTTGGCCAAAGGAGTCGTAATCTATTTTGGAAGTTGAACCCATTTTGGCTGAAATTAATAGGTCCCAATGACAGAACCCTAGACCAATTAGACTGCTTCATTTCGTCTTAACCTGAACTCCAGAATATTAACTTGTTTTGGGACGCCCTTAAAGCGTATCTAAGGGGATGTTTGTCTTCCACAATTTCCTATATTAAACAGGTGACAGCTAGGGAAGATGATGAGATGGAGAAACGATTGAGGGATTTGGAAGCAAATTATATAGCTAACCAAACAAATGAAAATAGAAGTGAGTGGCAAAACTCCCATAGATTATATACTCAATATATGAATACCAAATCTAAACGTAAATTATTTTTTACTCGTCAGTCATATTTTGAACTAGGAAATCAGTCCAGCAAATTATTGGCATTTATAGTGCGCCAACACAACACATCTAATACCATACTTCAAATTCGGAAACTAGATAACTCAATAGTAACCTCAACCGGTGATACACTCCAGATTCTCCATGGTTATTATAAAACGTTATATAGTTCCAGAGGGTGATTTAGCACTTCGGACTGCCTTGAGTATTTATCAGACGTAAAGTTTCCCACACTGAGTCCCGGTCAACAAACCTTTCTGGATGCAGACTTCACGATAGAGGAAATAAATGAAGCCATAGCGGATATGGCCTCTGGGAAGGTGCCTGGGCCGGATGGATTTCTCATAGAAATGTACAGGAAATATCGGGATGTTTTGGCACCACTCCTTCTGAGGGTGTTTCAGAGCACCTGGGAGGAAGGTTCTTTACCGGACTCCTCTTATGAGGCAAATATAATAGTGCTTAGGAAGGAGGGGAAGGATCCTCTTGAATGTGGATCATATCGCCCGATATCATTGATAAATGTGGACTATAAGATCTTCACTAAAATCCTGGCCACTAGATTAAATTCGGTGATACTAGAAATAATACATCCAGACCATACCGGTTTCATGCCCTGGAAAAATACATCTATTAATATTAGGAGAGTTCAGTCAGTGGTCCAATACAGTTACTTAGTGCCAGATGATGAATGGGCCTTGGCTTCGCTGGATGCAGCTAAGGCCTTCGATTCTCTTGAGTGATAATTTTTATCTGCATGTTTACAAAAATATGAAATCGGTTCCAAATTTAGGAAGTGGATATGCGCGATGTACATGAAACCAAAAGCCTGAATAATAAATAACTTTGTATCTGAATTGTTCTCTTTGGCAAGAGGAACACGCCAGGGGTGCCCCCTTTCCCCGGCCCTTTTCGCGCTTGCAATCGGAGCGTTGGCGATCTGTAGAAGGTCCACTCCAGTCATTAAAGGTATAGAAATAGTGGGCCATTTAGATACAATTGGCTTATATGCTGATGATATGGTGATATCTATGGATAAAGCAGAAGAAACACTATCCCATGTGATTGCTACTATAGACAAATTTAGTAATTATTCGGGATTATACATAAATTGGGATAAATTCGCCTTGATGCCTCTCTCCATTGGTCCAATGGATCACCTTGAAACATTATCCTCATTGCCTGTTGTAACCAACTTTAAGTACCTGGGAATAAATATTTCAAAATATAGTAGACTCGACTTAAAAATGAATATTCTCCCGCTGTTAGATCTTGTTAAACTTAAATTTGCTATCTGGAGTAAATTGCCATTATCTGTCTCCGGACGTATTAACCTGATTAAAATGATCCTACATCCCAAACTCAGTTGCTCCCTCCAGCATAGTGCAGTACTGATCCCTAAATGTTTTTTCTCAGACCTAAATTCATTAATCTCATCCTTTATATGGGGGAAGACAAGACCTAAACTCAAATTGTCTACCTTACATAGGTCTAAACAGTTGGGTGGGGCGGCATTGCTGTATTTCTTTTTATATTACTTGGCTGGGCAAGTCAGAACCTTGAGTAGATGGATGCCTAATAATTGTTTGTCTAAGAGAGAGAGACATCTGGCTCATGCTGCAGGGACTGATTGCTTGTTGGGGTCTTTAGAAGTAGACAAACCTAACGTCTCTGGATTATTATCTTTACTCCGGTTGGCAAGGTCAGTCTGGAGACAACTTAAACGAGTGGTTAGCTTTGCTGACGTTATAGCTGAAATGCCATTATGGAATTATTCCTATTTCCCGATGCTATTAAACCACCCGTCCACTCAATTCTGGATTAATGATTTATATGATCACAATGTCCTAATATCCTTTGAGCAAATGCAACTTAAACACTGTATCCCGAGGTCCCAATTTTTTCGATACCTACAGCTTAGATCAGCAATTCAATCACACTTACGTAACAGAAATACAACCCAAGTAATATCGTCCTTTCCTTTGATTGTTATTCTCAAATCACAAAGCCCCCAGGGTCTCATTTCTACCTTATATACTTATATGTTGTCCGCGGGCTATGACTCTGCTTTATGTTCAGTAAGTGAGGTGGAGGTCTCCATTTCCAGATAGCCAAAATGAAGATTGGAAGGAGGTCCTTGGCTCTCCAACTGGGGTGTCTCTATCAGCCAATAATATAATGACTCAAATGTATATAGTGCACCAGTCATATCTGACCCCACTACATCTATTTAGGATGGGGTGGTCCCAATCCTCAGAATGTTTAAGATGTCATACAATGGATGCGGATTTTATACATATGGTGTGGGGATGCCCAACTATTCTATCTGTTAGGAGCGAGGTGACCTCATTGTTAAGCTCCCTCATACAGTTGTGGCCAAACGTATTGACACCCCTGCAATTCTGTCAGATAATACTCAGTTTCTTCCTGAAAATGATTGCAAACACAAATTCTTTGGTATTATTATCTTCATTTAATTTGTCTTAAATGAAAAAACACAAAAAGATTTGTCCTAAAGCCAAATTGGATATAATTCCACACCAAACATAAAAAAGAGGGTGGACAAAAGTATTGGCACTGTTCGAAAAATCATGTGATGCTTGTCTAATTTGTGTAATTAACAGCACCTGTAACTTACCTGTGGCCCCTAATAGGTGTTGGCAAAAACTAAATCACACTTGCAGCCAGTTGACATGGATTAAAGTTGACTCAACCTCTGTCCTGTGTCTTTGTGTGTACCACATTGAGCATGGAGAAAAGAAAGAAGACCAAAGAATTGTCTGAGGACTTGAGAAACCAAATTGTGAGGAAGCATGAGCAATCTCAAGGCTACAAGTCCATCTCCAAAGACCTGAATGTTCCTGGGTCTACCGTGCGCAGTGTCATCAAGAAGTTTAAAGCCCATGGCACTGTGGCTAACCTCCCTAGATGTGGACGGAAAAGAAAAATTGACAAGAGATTTCAACGCAAGATTGTGCGGATGTTGGATAAAGAACCTCGACTAACATCCAAACAAGTTCAAGCTGCCCTGTAGTCTGAGGGTACAACGGTGTCAACCCGTACTATCCGTCGGCGTCTGAATGAAAAGGGACTGTATGGTAGGAGACCCAGGAAGACCCCACTTCTTACGCCGAAACATAAAAAAGCCAGGCTGGAGTTTTCCAAAACTTACTTGAAAAGGCCTAAAACGTTTTGGAAGAATGTTCTCTGGTCAGATGAGACAAAAGTAGAGCTTTTTGGGCAAAGGCATCAACATAGAGTTTACAGGAGAAAAAAAGAGGCATTCAAAGAAAAGAACACGGTCCCTACAGTCAAACATGGTGGAGGTTCCCTGATGTTTTAGGGTTGCTTTGCTGCCTCTGGCACTGGACTGCTGGACCGTGTGCATGGCATTATGAAGTCAGAAGACTACCAACAAATTTTGCAGCATAATGTAGGGCCCGGTGTGAGAAAGCTGGGTCTCCCTCAGAGGTCATGGGTCTTCCAGCAGGACAATGACCCAAAACACACTTCAAAAGGCACTAGAAAATGATTTGAGAGAAAGCACTGGAGACTTCTAAGGTGGCCAGCAATGAGTCCAGACCTGAATCCCATAAAACACCTGTGGAAAGATCTAAAAATGGCAGTTTGGAGAAGGCACCCTTCAAATATCAGGGACCTGGAGCAGGTTGCCAAAAAAGAATGGTCTAAAATTCCAGCAGAGCATTGTAAGAAACTCATTGATGGTTACCGAAAGCGGTTGGTCGCAGTTATTTTGGCTAAAGGTTGTGCAACCAAGTATTAGGCTGAGGGTGCCAATAATTTTGTATGGCCCATTTTTTGAGTTTTGTGTGAAATGATCATTGTTTTGCTTTTTGCTTCATTCCGTTTTGTGCTTTTTCATTTAAGGCAAATGAAATGAAGATAATAATACCAAAGAATTTGTGTTTGCAATCATTTTCAGGAAGAAACTATTATCTGACAGAATTGCAGGGGTGTCAATACTTTTGGCCACAACTGTAACACCACCCTGATGACTGAAAGCAAGCAGCTGCAGGGAGAATATAATTTCATTTTCTGCCTGTAGACACTGCTCACAGGATCTAAATACTATTTACCTGCAGATGAACCCAATATCTGCAGGTAAATAATTTTTCTAGAGCTTATAGATTCCCTTTAAAGGGTGTTATAATGTTGCTGCAGTGATAACATTTCGTTTCACCATGTTAACACTTACATATATTGTCAGTGCTGATTTATATGATCAAGTTCTTGTTAGTTTTGTTGTTGTTTTGTATTTATACGAGTAAAAAAGTAAGTCTTCTTCAAGACATTCAATAATGGGGTGCTGAGTGTTAAACTTTCTCCAATCGGATATTGATGACTTATTACATCCTAGGACTGTGTTATGCTAGTGTAGCAACTCATTCGGGATAATAGGTAAAGCTAAAAACTGTAACTGATCCTGCCGGTTTCTGTACAGACTAGAGATCCTGACCCGGCAGTTCCTAGTGGTGCTTGCGTTGAGTTGAGATAGCACAAAACACAGTCTAGATCGTGGCAACTTGGACTTATTGTCATGATCCATGCTGGATCATGACAGATAAATGCACAAAGTAACCTTTTTTTCCTTGAGCTGTGTGCTCGGAGGTAGTTTTGCCCCCGGTGGCCAGTATGGTCATTGCTCTGTGTGCTTTGAGATAGTTTTGCCCCGGTGGCCAGTATGGTCATTGCACTGGTGTTTTCAGTTCTAGTTTGCCCCGGTGGTGGTGAGCATCATTGCACTCTGGTTCCTTTGGTTCAGTTCATGTTATTATGTAACAGGTGTGATTGCTCTATAAGAGAGTGTCAGGTGTGTCAATCACTGTTGGTGATTAGTCCTCAGTTACAAGCAAGCCAGGGTGAAGGATGGAGATGAAGGAGAGTTCTTGGCAGCTCAGTGAGAGTCCTGGAGTGGCAGCTATGGTGTCTGCGAGGAGGGCTGGCATAGCTTAGTGGAGTTGCAGCTATGGTGTCAGCAAGGAGTTCTTGCATGGCTTGGTGGAGTGGCAGCTATGGTGTAGAGCTGCACTCAGTTGCTGGACTTTTTGGCTGAAAGCTGCACTCAGGTGCTGGATCCGTTGCTCAGGACAGCTCAGTCAGAGTCCTGGAGTGGCAGCTATGGTGTCAGTGAGGAGTTCGTGTAAAGCATGATGGAGTGGCAGCTATGGTGTCTGCAAGGAGGGCTGGCTTGGCTTGGTGGAGTTGCAGCTATGGTGTCAGCAAGGAGTGTTATGAATGGGTCACCGAGGAGAAAAAAACAAAACAAGCTAAGTCACAGAAAACCAGGGAGGTTGGTAACTATGCAGATTGCAGATCCCTGATCCTAACCACACAACTAGCAGCAGCCGTGGAGCGTACCTACGATGGTCCTAGACGCTTCGTCCCAGCCGGAGGACTAAATAAGCCTGAAGCAAGAAAAGGGGAAAACTAACTGCCCCAGAGCAGACCCCAAAGGAAAGACAGCCCCCACACATGTATTGATGGTGAAACAAGATGAAAGCACAAACACAGGCAGGAAAATAGGCTGAGCAAACGATGGGGCCCAAACTAACTAGATAGGAAAGGAAAGACACTGTCTGCAATCTGCAAAAAACCCTACAAAAATAAAGTCCAACACTTCTGATAGCAAAATTAACCCTGAAGTCACTAGACTTCTCCCACTATATCAGCACTCTGAAATATTCTGAGACAGAGCAAAAAGAGGCCAATCTAATAAGGGACAAAAAGCAAATTGGCAAATACAGATAAATAAGAGTGGAAATTTAGCGCAGTTCCAGTCGGGGCTGGCTGACCACACAAAAAACTGAATAGATGAACAAAATCAAGTGTGAACATTAGCAGAAAAACTTAGCTTTAGATGACTGGAACAGAGCTGAAAACCAAGACCTGACAAGCCAGAAGGAATCACCAGCACCAGACTAGGGCGTCGGCTGTCTTAAATCCAGTCTGAGATTCCTGAGGTCCAATCATCATCCTCATTATCATGTGGCAAATTTCTACTGATTAAATCAGTCTCACTACCTCCAGTTACCACCAGAGGGAGCCTGGAAGGAGAACTCACAACTGGTGGACCGAAAAATGAACTCACAACAAAGGAGTTCTAGCACAGCTTGGTGGAGTGGCAGCTATGGTGTAGAGCTGCACTCATGATGCTGTAATCGGTTGCTGAAAACTGGACTCAAGATGCTGGACTCTTTTGCTGGAAAGCTGGACTCATGATGCTGGACTCTGTTTCTGGACAGCTGCACGTGGGTGGTGGACTCTGTTTGCTCCAAGGCTGCACTATGATGTTGGATCTGGTTGGAGGAAAAGATGCACGCAGGTGGTGGGCTCTGTTGCTGGGAGCGTAAGCAACAGAGCAAAGCTAAGTGGTGTTTCCCTGTTTTGTCTCTTTTCCTTATGTGTGTTTTAGTGCAGTGGTGGGATTAGTTTCTGCACCGTCCACTTCACTAGTGAGGGTTTAGGTGCAGGGCGAGCTAGGGATATTAGGTATCCTGATCGGCACCCGGTGCGGAACCGGCCTAGGGAACGTTAGGAGTGTAGAGACACTGACTCAGGGGAGTGTAGGAGGTCTCCACTTCCCCATTTCCCTATTGCAGGGCCACCATTGTTATTTGTTACCCAGGTTTTCCCTTTTATTGTCTTGTTGTATTAGTTACCGGCCTGCGGGCCATGTCACACTGGACAATTACACGTGCTGTGTCCTGTTGTATTAGTTACCGGCCTGCTGGCCTTGTCACACAGGACGGGGCACGTGACACCTATGCTGCCTGAAAGGCCATCGAGCGCTTCACGTTCCTCTTAAAGAACCTGAGGAAAGAGTAGCGTGTACATTAGCTACAAAAGGGAAAGTGTGCTAAAGAAAGTAAAGATCCCAGAGTTAGTAAAATAAACCTCTAAATACAAATTTAAGTATAAATTAAGTATAAAGTATATACATTTTGATAATATGCCAGCTACTTCCCAAAAGAAACAAGCTGGGTCCAGGGAAAAGAAGCAGAAAAAACAGGGATAAACCTAGCTGGAATTTCACTGACTGGCTTTAAAGGACAACTGAATGGCTAAACATCTAAATGAGACTATCGCCAGCAGGAAAAAAGAATATAAAGCTGCACCAGAAAAGTGAAAGTGCAGACAAATGAAAACACCTGTGTTATGCTAAAAAGACTGCAACCAAGATAACAGAACCTAAATACCCAGAGAAAATGTGTGTTTTGTGTGGCTCACCCCACAGAGAAGCCGAGCTAAAAACACAGGCTCAAGGGTTTGAACCCAGAAGAATGTCAGACTGGAGTTATAGATGGCAGGAAAACAGTGAGTTATATGTAGTACTGAAAACAAAGATTTCATACTGTCTGTAACATCACCAATCTATAAAAAAGGGTCTGGAATAATGTAACAGATATTGATTACTTAGAGCTAAGTCAACAATATCATAGTAATGGACAGCACTTTTAATACCAAATAATAATCAACACATGTTTTAAAATATCACATCAAAAACTTCTGAGGGTCAGTATGGATTCCAAAGATCTTCTTTGCACAAACTTAAACAACCTTAAACACCGCAAAACTGTAACTCCAAATGTTGTTATCAAAGTTTTCTATGTTGTCTATGTTATTATTACTGGTGGTGTGGTACATCTACTCTTTAGATTTTTTTAAAATAATGTAATGCCCCAGATCTGATTGCTCAGTTGTTGTAATGAGAACATAAGAGAGACATTCGGTTTCTTGGTGAAATGAAGACAGTAAACAATGAAGGAGTCACATCATAAGATCTATTATTCTATCATGTTTGGACAGGCCGTGATGTTATGGTTACGACCGTCATATAATCAAATCAATCTATTTAATTCTTCATAGCTTTAGGAAATGGAGCGTGCACAAAAGAGGTGTAAAACTAAAACAAATAAATACTGATTTCCATCAGCAGCTACAGTTTCTACAGATTTGTTTCTGCTTGTACCAATTATTGACAGTCAATTATCCATAACATGATTATCTCTGTGTACTTTGCACTGCAATATTTCCTTTCAGGTGTCATATCAGATAGTTGTCCAAGTCTCATATCATACTTAAACTATTTGCTATATGATACTCTTTCTTTTGTTGACACCTAAAAGCATGATTGCAATGAAACTAGTATCAGTAAATGTTCAGCTAGAGCAAGCCAAGAGGGGAAAATGCATCTGCCAAATATTGTCCAAAGTTCAAACTTTACAATTATTTTTCTTTAGGAAATTTTTATATTATTATTATTATTTATTTATATAGCGCCATTAATTCCATGGTGCTGTACATGAGAAGTGGGGTTACATACAAAGTTATAGATATCGTTAACAGTAAACAAGTTTCCACAACAAATTTACAATGACAGACTGGTACAGAGGGGAGAGGACCCTGTCCTTGCGGACTTACATTCTATGGGAAAGCGGGGAAGAGACAGGAGGTCGGGGGTGCAGCAGCTCTGGTGGTTTTGAGGCAGCGGCTCGTGCGGTGGTGAGGCGGCAGAATGGTTATTGCAGGTTGTAACCTTTCCTGAAAAGATGGGTTTTCAGGTTATGTTTGAAGGATCCGACTGTGGTGAATAATCGGACGTGTTGAGGCATGGAATTTCAAGTGGTTAGGGGATATTCGGGAGAAATCTTGGAGGCGGTTGTGTGAGGAATGAATAAGTGTGGAGGAGAGTAGGAGGTCTTGGGAGGATTGAAGATTACGTGAGGGAAGATATTGGGAGATTAGTTCAGAGATATAGGGAGGGGATAGGTTGTGGATGGCTTTGTAGGTCAGTGTTAGTAGTTTGAACTGGATGCGTTGGTGATTTGGGAGCCAGTGGAGGGATTTGCAGAGGGGAGAGACAAGGGAGTTGCGAGGAGAGAGGTGGATTAGTCGGGCAGCAGAGTTGAGGACAGACTGGAGTGGTGCAAGTGAGTTAGAAGGGAGGCCACAGAGGAGAATGTTGCAGTAATCAAGTTAGGAGATAATGAGGGCATGTACAAGAGTTTTAGTAGATTGAGGGCTGAGGAAGGGACGGATTCTGAAAATACTTTTGATTTGGAGGCGACAGGAGGTGGCAAGAGTTTGGATGTGTGGTTTGAAGGACAGGGCAGAGTTGAGAGTTACTCTGAGACAGCGGATTTCAGGTGCAGGAGAGCGTGATGCCGCTTACCATAATAGATAGATCGGGGAGGGAAGATACGTGAGATGGAAGAAAGATAATGAGTTCAGATTTGTCCACATTGAGTTTTAGGAAGCGAGAGGTGAAAAAGGAGGATATGGCTGATAGACACTCCGGGATTCTGGACAGCAGAGAGGTGACATCTGGGCCAGAGAGGTAGATCTGAGTGTCATCTGTATACAGGTGGCACTGGAAGCCATGGAACTTTATGAGTTGTCCTGGGCCAAGAGTATAGATGGAAAAAAGTAGGGGCCCCAGGACAGAGCCTTGCGGGATGAGGAGGTAGTGTGGGAGTGGGAAACGCTGAATGTGTGGTCAGAAAGGTATGAGGCAATCCAGGACAGGGCAAGGTCTTTGATGCCAAGGGAAGAAAGAATTTGTAGCAGTAGGCAGTGGTCGACTGTGTCGAAGGAAGAGGACAGGTCGAGAAGGAGGAGGATGGAGAACAGTCTGTTAGCGTTGGCTGTGAGTAAGTCATTAGTAATTTTGGTCAGGGCAGTTTCAGTGGAATGGTGGGGGCGGAAGCCAGACTGGAGGATGTCAAGGAGAGAGCTAGATGAGAGGTGGGAGGAAAGTTGAGCATGGACATGCTGTTCAAGGAGTTTGGAAGCAAACGTGAGCAGTGATATGGGGCGATAGCTGGGCATACCTGTTGGGTCAAGGTTTGATTTTTTGAGGATGGGTGTTATGGTGGCATGTTTGAAGGCAGAGGGGACGGTACCAGAAGATAGAGATAGGTTGAAGAGATGGGTTAGGGCTGGAATGATCATGTTAGTGAGGTTGGGGAGCAGGTGGGAAGGGATGGGGTCAAGTGCACAGGTGGTGAGATGTGATTTGGAAAGGAAATGAGTAAGCTCTCCTTCAGTAATTTTGGAAAGGGAGGTTATTATGGAAGGGCAGAGGTCTGGTATGTGGAGTGGTTATATGATACCTCTCTAACCTATGTCATTCTATATCTCTTCAAAAGCTTTTATTTTTTGTTTCATTACTGTATTTTAGAAGAAAACAATAAATGGATGTTCTGCGCTGCTGATGGAGAGCTGAAAAAAATGGTTCAGGAAACAAAGTAGACTTGATGCCATTTTATTTATTTTTTTTAAACCAATATGTTTATTGAATTTCAGAAATGTTTTGAACACACAAAAGATCAAACAAAACCCTAAACACATACTGTCAGGAACACCGCACTGCACTTGCTCACTGAGCCAGTGCATGTGTCCTGAGTACAAAGACTGTGCACAAAGATACCTGCTGAGTGGGGTCTCAGTGGTGACGATGCAAGCTCCAAGCTCACAGGACCTGAAGCACGTGACTGCTGGGGGCATGGCCTCAGCTCCACAGAGCCAGGAGGTGCAGGGAAACTCCTAGAAAGGTAACTACAGGGCAATGTTGCCAAGGGGCATAGACAGAGACAGAAACCAGATCCAGCCAGGTCAAAGCATGAGATAGCAATACAGTACCAAATGGATAGACAGAATGGATAGTCAGGACGTAGCAATAGATCAGAAAACCAGAACGGGCAATAGACGGTACAATAGGGACAAACTGTAATGGAGTACCGATAGCCAAGCCAGGAGGTCAGAGCCAGAAAAGACAATAGTACAAAAACGAGAAATGGAGTACAGAGTGAGGGAACGGACCGGGTCATACACGGGAAGCAAACAAGCAAAATCCAAATGTGTCCATGGTCTATCCGGAATTGACAAAGGCACCAACTCCCCGGCCGGCCGGACCTGAGAACTTTTAGAACGAGCGCACACCCCACATGCAGTCACAAACTTTTTAATATCTGTTACCATAGAGGGCCACCAGAAACCCCTCGCAATTGCCCCCCCGGGTAGCTGCAATCCCAGGATGAGCACTCAACATAGAATCGTGAAATTCCTGCATAAGTTCAAGACGGAAATGTTCTGGTACAAACAATTTACCCGGGGGTTTACCACCCGGAGCCCGGGCCTGGGCCTCCAAAATCTCTCTCTTTAACTCAGATGAGATTTCGGCCACCACTACTCCTGGCTGAAGAATGGAGGAGGGAGGTTCTGGAGGGGACACTGAATCAAAGCTTCGGGATAAGGCATCAGCCTTGATGTTTTTAGATCCCGGGCGGAATGTGATAGTAAACTGAAATCGAGAAAAAAAAAGCACCCACCGAGCCTGTCTGGGGGTCAATCTCTTGGCAGACTCGATATAGGCCAAATTTTTGTGATCAGTGATGACTGTAATGGGATGAATAGCCCCCTCCTGGAAATGCCTCCATTCTTCAAAAGCCAACTTTACCACCAACAACTCTCTATTGCCGAAATCGTAATTTCTCTTGGCAGAGGAAAATTTTTTAGAGAAGAAGGCGCAAGGCCTCAGATTAGTAAGGGTAGGAGGGCCCTGAGACAAAACTGCCCCCACCCCTACTTCTGAGACGTCAACCTCCACGATAAAAGGTCTTGACGGGTCGGGTTGTACCAATACAGGGGCTGAAGAAAAGCACTTTTTTAATGTCATAAAAGAATTTTTTGCAGCTACAGACCAATTTTTAACATCAGCTCCCTTGAGAGTGAGGTCCGTTAGAGGCTTTACCACCTGCGAGAAGCCCTTAATAGATTTCCTATAAAAGTTAGCAAAGCCTAAAAATCGCTGCAACCCTTTCAAGTCATGAGGCTGCACCCAATCTGTAACAGCCTGGACCTTCTTAGGATCCATGCGGAACCCCTCCCCTGACACAATCAACCCCAGAAAGGATACTTCTTGCATGAAAAATGAGCATTTTTCCAACTTGGCATACAAATGATTCTCCCTCAGTCTCAGGAGAACCATCTGCAAATGGTGCAAGTGAGATTGACTGTCCACCGAGTACACCAGAATGTCATCCAAATAGATGACCACAAAACGACCAATTAAATCAGAGAAAATTACATTAATAAAATTCTGAAAAACAGCATGAGCGTTGGTGAGAGCAAAGGGCATAACCAAGTTTTTGAACAGCCCTTCAGTCGTCAGGAATGCTGTTTTCCATTCGTCCCCCTCCCGGACTCTTATAAGGTTGTATGCCCCACGTAAATCCAGTTTAGAGAACCACTTGGCCCCGGTGAGTTGGTTACATAGATCAGGAATTAGGGGGAGAGGGTATGTATTTTTCACAGTAATTTTGTTTAATTCCTGAAAGTCGAGGCATGGCCGCAAACCACCATCTTTATTCTTAACAAAAATGAAGCCCGCCGCCACAGGTGAAACACAGGCCTAATATGCTAGATGTTCGGGCCCGGACAAATTGAACAGGCGAGCCTTGGGTAACTCGGCTCCAGGGACTAGATTAATGGCACAATCAAAGGGTCTATGTGGTGGTAGCGCCTCAGCCTCACTTTCAGAAAATACGTCTTCAAAATCTTTCAGGTACTCCGGAATACCTTCTAGATCAACAGACGACACTGACACAGATTTTACTGCTGTGACAAGAGTTGTCAAGTTACAACATAGACCGTTAGCCATACAACCCCACTGAATGATCTCCCCCGTGACCCAGTCAATAGTAGGATTGTGACGTTGAAGCCAAGGCATACCCAGTACCAGTCCAGCCGGCATATTATTTAGAACAAAACACCTTAATTTTTCCACGTGAGTGGAACCCACTTTCAGCGAAAAGGTATCAGTCATGAAACAAATTCCCTCCTGGGTGATAGGAGAAGAATCAATTGCCACAATTTTAACAGGATCTTTTAAGCTGACTGTCCCTATCTTATGAAAAGTCACAACTTTGGCATCGATCAGATTAATAGAAGAACCACAGTCAACAAAGGCTGTAGTCCCAACCGGACCGCCTGAAAGTTCCAGTTCCACCGGAAGCAGAATTTTAGTAAGTGAGGAAAAGGGTACCTGGGAGTCTGGGCAACCTCCTTGATTGTTACCCAGACTCAGTCGTTTTCCTGACGGCTTCACTGAAGAAGGGCAAGAAGGACAGTTCCTTCTCCAATTTCCAGCGGATCCAAAGTAAAAGCACAATTGGTTGTTTCTAAGGCGTCGCCTCTCTTTTTTCTCCAATGATGTGGCACCAACCTCCATGGGCTCAGGACTAGATGCAGAGTCTCTCAGATTGGAGAATAAAGGGGTCTCCTGCAGCATGACCCCTCTTGCCCGCAGCCTACGGTCCATGCGGACAGCCTGGATCATAGCGTCCTTCAAAGAATCCCGTGGAGGATGAAGGGCTAGGGCATCTTTCAAACGTTCGGACAGGCCTCTACAGAACAAACTCCGGTGGGCAGCATCATCCCAGGAGACCTCCACTGCCCAGCATCTGAACTCAGAGCAGAACCATTCAGCAGAGTGCCTCCCCTGTGTCACACTTATCAACATATCCTCTGCCAGACACACTCTATCAGGCTCATCATAAATGTGCCCCAGAGCCTCAAAGAACAAATTCACAGACATACGTTCAGGAGCAGAGGAAGAGAGAGTTTAGAAAGCCCATGCCTGTGGAGCCCCCTGAAGTAGGGAAATGATGACCCCCCACCCTCTGGAACTCATCCCCGGAGGAGCGGGGCCTCAGAGAAGAAAAAAGCTTGCATCCTTCTCTGAACGACCTGAACTCCCTTTTATCCCCTGAGAAAGAGTCTGGCAATTTGACCGGAGATTCAGGGGATGCCAATGACACATCTCTATCCCCAGCACTAGGAGCCCCTGCAGCGACAGCCCCCTGCACAGTATCCACCAACTGTTGCTGGGTATGGGCCATCGTGCGCTGTTCCACATTAAGTTTGTGGAACATTTGGGTCAGGTGCTTGACCTGATCAGTCAAAGCTTGTATGGGATCCATGAGGATAACACACTTTTTTTTTTCTCTTCAGAGGAAAAAAAAATGAAATTGTCAGCTATAATGTCAGGAACACCGCACTGCACTTGCTCACTGAGCCAGTGCGCGTGTCCTGAGTACAAAGACTGTGCACAAAGATACCTGCGGGTCTCAGTGGTGACGATGCATGCTCCAAGCTCACAGGACCTGAAGCACGTGACTGCTGGGGGCGTGGCCTCAGCTCCACAGAGCCAGGAGCTGCAGGGAAACTCCTAGAAAGGTAACTGCAGGGCAATGTTACCAAGGGACATAGACAGAGACAGAAACCAGATCAAGCCAGGTCAAAGCACGAGATAGCAATACAGTACCAAATGGTTAGACAGAATGGATAGTCAGGACGTAGCAATAGATCAGAAAACCAGAACGGGCAATAGACAGTACAATAGGGAGCCAGGAGGTCAGAACCAGAAAAGACAATATTAAAAAAACGAGAGACGGAGTACAGAGTGAGGGAACGGACCGGGTCATACACGGGAAGCAAACAAGCAACGCAGAATACACGCACACCAGGGGCCAGACACACCAGAACAATAGCGGTACTTTATCTATGCCAATCTGTAAGACTCCCAGATTGGACTGCACCTCAAGTACCTCCCATATCAGATCACCAATATCCACCCAGAATTTGGCTACAGCCAGTCATGACCACCACATATGACCTAGTGTCCTCCTTTGCCCACAACTTCTCCAACACTCCTGAGATTGATTAGGGCCAAAATGAGCAAACTGCATTGGACATTGGTACCACCTTAAGTGCACTTTTTTTTAACTGTTCCAGGTGATTTAGTCAAGATGACACTCTTTGCACCTCTCTTAAACCCTCCCTCCATGTCTCCCGGTTCAGTGATATGCCCAGCTCCCCCTTCCAACAAATCATGCATGGTAATTTAGTATCAAAATTACCCTTCATGACCGGCTTTTTTTGGTTTTGCGTTTTCGTTTTTCGCTCCACTTCTTCCCAGAGCCATAACTTTTTTAGTTTTCCATCAATATGGCCGTGTGAGGGCTTATTTTTTGCGGGATGAGTTGTACTTTTGAACAACTCTATTGGTTTTACCATGTAGTGTACTCAAAAATGGGAAAACATTCCAAGTGCGATGAAATTGCAAAAAAAGTGCAATTCCACACTTGTTTCTTGTTTTTTTTTGCTAGGCTCACTAAATGCTAAAACTGACCTGTCATTATGATTCTCTAGGTCATTAAGAGTTCATAGACACCAAACATGTCAAGGTTCCCTATTGTCTAAGTGGTGAAAAAAATTCCAAAATTTGCTAAAAAAAAAAAAAGTGCAATTTTCCGATACCCGTAACGTCTCCATTTTTCGTGTTCTCGTGTTGGGTGAGGTCTTATTTTTTGCATGCCTAGCTGACACTTTTAATGATACCTTTTTGGTGCAGATATGATCTTTTGATCGCCCGTTATTGCATTTTAATGCAATGTCGCGGCGACCAAAAGAACTAAATTCTAGCGTTTTGAATTTTTTCCTCACTATGCCATTTAGCGATCAGGTTAATCCTTTTTTTATTGATAGATCGAGCGATTCTGAATGCGGTGATACCAAATATGTGTAGGTTTGATTTTTTTTATTGTTTTATTTTGATTGAGGCGAAAGGGGGTTGATTTAAACTTTCATTTATTTGTTTTTTTTAATTTTTAAACACGTGATCAGCTCTGCTACACATAGGCGATGCTCAGATTGCCTATATGTAGCAGAAATACAGCATTGCTATGAGCGCCGACCACAGGGTGGCGGTCATAGCAATCTGCTGGCAACAACCATAGAGGTCTCTATGAGACCTCTGGTTGTCATGGCAACGCGTCCTGACTCCAAATCACGTGACGGGGTCAGCGATGCGCTCATTTCCAACCGGGCGCTGGAAGTACTAGTTAAATGCCCCCCGTCAGCGTTTGACAGTGGGATTTAATTAGCTAATAGGTGTGGGCAGATCGTGATTCTGCCTGCGCCTATTGCGGGCACGTGTCAGCTGTTTATAACAGCTGACATGTCGTGGCTTTGAGGTGGGCTCACCGCTGGAGCCAACCTCAACGCGGGGGATACCGACCATTGATGCAATTGTACGTCAGCGGTCGTTAAGGGGTTAAACCCTCCCTCCATGTCTCCCGGTCCAGTGATATGCCCAGCTCCCCCTCCCAATGAATCATGTATGGTAATTTAGTATCAACAGCTGGGATATTCAATGTGCTATATGGGATGGAAATTCCTTTAGATCCCGACTCCGGTATTAGAATATACCCATTATGGTCCAAGGGCGTCTTAACGAATGATGACTCTGGTGATGTGCGGATCAAGTGTCTAAGTTGCAAATACTGATAAAATAAACATTGTATACCTGAATGTTTCAAAGGGGAGGATTAGAGTGCCATCCATCAAGTTCTGAAGCGTTTCAACTGCTGCATTGATCCAATTCTGAAGACTGATGTAAGGGATATGCGGCTCAATAGCTTTCAAAAACACATCGGTGAGAGGGATTTTTAATAACTTCGAGGCTATTTGTCTCCAATAGTCTATAGTAGCTGCCATCGTCGGAAGACATGGGGTATACAAAGTTTTCTTGACCGTCTCAGTTTCTAGTGTAAGCCAAGTTTAGCCCCCTACTAGCATAAAATGCTTCAATCTGTAGCCACTTATGAGCATTATCTATTAACCACCAGTCTCTTGCCCCAACAAGGACTGATGCCCTATAATATGCAAGCAAGTTAGGGACTCCCATTCCTCCTGTGTCATACGGGTAATACATCAACTTACTAGCTACCCTAGGTCTTTTATGAGGCCAAATAAAATTATTAGCCATTTTTTGAAGGGACAAAAGAAATCTAATAGGAATTCTGACTGGAATACACCTAAAATAAAATAAAAGCATCATAATTTTAAAAATATTGATCCTGGCTATCCATTCTGCATGTCTCATCTTTTGTTTCCCGACCTGCCTCGAAACCAACCTGATCCGGGGAAATTAATATGGGAATAATGTGATGCAATCTTGAAGCTAACATTTTAGAGAAAATTTTAACATCGCAGTTTAGGAGTGCAATAGCGCTAAAGTTGCTAGGGCACGTTGGAGATTTCCCTGGTTTTGGCAGAGTATTGATTGTAGCTTCTAAGATAATTTTAGATATAGACTCTTTATCCTGCCATGATGTATACAAATGTAGACAAAGGGGGTTAGGAATTTTTGGAACTGACCATAGTACTCATTTCATAACCCATCCGGACCCGGAGCCTTATGACCTTTGGTGGACCTAATGATGGTTCAAATTTCCTCTTTAGTAAAGGGCGCATTAAGGAAATTCAATTGTTCCTGGGAAACCTTAGGTAAGTTAATGCTTTGCAAGTACTTATCATCTGCCACTGGGGAGGGCTTGGGTGTATCAGGATCTTCCCCTAAATTATAAAGTTGAGTATAATATCTAGCAAACTCATTCACAAGCTACATGGGGTTTCTGATATGTTTACCCTGGGGATCCACCAGATGATCAATTCTGGATCTTACCTCTCTTTTCTTGACCTTACGAGCTAAAACAGCACTGGCTCTGTGCCCAATTGCGTAGAATTTGATTTTAAGTTTTTTAAGGTTATGTTCATACACCGACAGGAGATTCTCTCTCAATTTAAATCTGATATTTTAACTATCTTCTGACAATGCCTGAGAAGGTGATGATTTATTTAGAAAATCGAATTGCTTGAGTTGGGAAAGGAGGCTGTCTCTACATTTTTCTCTGTTGCATTTCAAATAGGACGTTTGCTGTAAAAAGATCCCCCTTATAACAGCCACATGCGCTGACCACAGGGATTCATCAGCTACCTCCACTTTATCATTTACATGGAAATAATGTGTCAGTTCTGCCGACACTCTCCTTATTATTAAAGAATAGAAGGTATAATCCTTCTCATCAGCATGGGAATATCTCCAAAAATCATGTAAATTGTATTCATTTATTATTTCAACTCTCTCCAAAATCGGACTGTCCTGTTGGAACAATCTGCATCTCTGTCTACTGGAATATTTAAGTCCCCACATATGATTCTCTCACCCTGGGCTAATGCAGATGTTTTCTGGAAAACATTACGGATAAATGGGTATTGTGCTTCATTTGGGGGCATATAATACTACCAGAGTGTATAACTCTCCATTTAAGGAGCAAAGTAATATAAAAAAATCTGCCCGCCGGGTTATGAAGACTTTTAAAAGCAACCGTAATTTTAATCATTATACAGATCCCTGCTTTTTTACTCTTATTGTTAGCAAAAATATATGAGGGAATTGCAGATAATGTATCCTGCTATTATCAGCCTCCAACAAATGCGTCTCCTGTAAACAGATAATTTCGGCCCGTGACTTCCGCACCTCCCTCCAAAACATTGATCTTTTCACCGGTGAGTTCAGTCCCCGTACATTCAGGGATAAAATTTGAACACTCATGATAAAACACAAAATTTCCTATGTATATTCATCTGAAACACAATTAACACTCCCAGCGTCCCCACTGTCGGGACTCGGCTATGTGCACAAAAGCCGACCCGACATATACAGTGCGGTGTGAAGATGTCAAGTACCAAAGGATAGTAAAAAAAAAAACCCGCAACGAAAATAAACAAACATGTAAAACAAAAACAAAAAACAAAAACATGAACCAAAAAGCAGGGTGAAAAAATTCAGATGCATCCTACAAACATCAGTTATAATCCGCAGACACAATAACTGCATGAGGCAAGTGAGCTCTTCCAACTCCACCTCCTCTCTCAGCGAAGTTGCTCACAGTCCTGGATTATAAAAATAGTAACCCTCCACAAGGCTCCAGAGAAATGGACCATGTTCCTCCCTCCATGTCAGGTTGGAAACCATTCCTTGGTAATCTTTTTCCCTTGTGACTGCTGCCTAGGAACGAAAGAAATTTTCCAACTTGTGAGTTTATCTTCTACTTGTTTAGGGGAATAACAGACCACCATCTTCCCATCATATGGAATCAGCAGCTTTACTGGGTTAAACCCCCATCTATATCTCGTACCATCATCTCGAAGGGCTTTACACACGTGTGCATATTCTCTTCTCTTAGCCAAAGTCTCAGCAGATAAGTCTGGGAATACTTGGAAACTCTGCAACTCTGCAGCTCCTCAGGCAACGTTGGGCTTTTTCTCATCCTTTGCATGAATATATCCTTGGTGGTAGAAAAGTGCAGTCTTGCCAATGTATCTCTGGGAAGATAGAGATCCTGATCCACATGTCTCGGCTTGGGTGTTCTGTGAACTCTGTCTACCATCAAATATCTGGTGAGTAATTAAGGAAGAACAGCCTGAAGATGTTTTTTATGGAAAGGCAGGCAGCTCTTTATCAGTGATCCCCTCCGGTATACCCCTTTTGCGGATGTTGTTCCTATGAGATCTGTCTTCAAGGACATACACTTTATCACTGACCCGTGACAATTCCTCTTTGAGTGCCTCATTTTCATCCACCAGAGCATTAAACAATATAGTGTACTCAGCCATTTTATTTTCTACGTGGTTGCTGAGCTCTCCCAGGGCTGATACCTCCCTCTTCATGTCCTGTAGCAAAACATGCATGTCTTCCTTCAAGGAGGCCCTTAGGGAAATGAGAAGACTCTGCATGTGCTCTCTAGTTAGTGGGCTAGCACATTGCTGCTGCTGTTCTCCCACTTCACCTGCATCTCCCCCAGAGCCCAGCGAGGAGCGTGTGGACTTCGAGGAGGACACCTGCGCCATTTTACCTGCAGTCCCCATGGGCTTTCCCCTGGCGAAGAAGTTGGGCAGTCTTGGCGGGGACCTGTGCATCTGGGCTCGGCCGCGTGTCGTCATGTGCCCCAGGCAGTGTAGAAGCTGATGTCACTTGAGTGGAGGAGCAGGGAGGTCTATAAAAACGGATTTTAGGTCCGATGCCTCAGGAGCTCTTCAGCTAGGCAGCCTACATGTTCAGCTTGCAGGCCACGCCCCATTAGTGCCATTTTATAATCAACTTGTTTCGAAGTCTTCAGAGTTTTCATCAGTATACAACCACATACACAGGACATAGCTTCATAGTAACATTCGTAAAGAGGTTGTCTACTACTTTTACTTTGATGACCTGTCCTTAGGATAAAATTGCAAATCATAATGCCACCAAGGCTCCCCTATACACAGTATGATGGCTTTCACTGTTCTCCTATACCCCCTATGTACAGTATGATATACCCATGATGGCCCTAACAATAGTTCTGACACAGTATAATAACCCCAAAGTCCTCGTACATACAGTATAATCCCTCCAAACACACTCAAAAGCCCCTTATAAACAGTTTACATTCCAAAAGCCCCATGTACACAGTATGATAGCCCCAACAGTAGGTCTCACACATAATAATGCCCCCATATCCACCATTTCACACTATGATGTACCAACACTGTTATCCCCCACGCCCCTCACCCTGACATAGTATAATGCCCCAAGAGGCCCATATACAATAACTTCTATTCAGAGTATAATGCCCCTAAAGCCTGCCTATACACATTATGCTGTCCCATCACCATCTATACACAATAGAATGCCCCCATAGCCCCTATATACAGCATACTGCCATCCACTCTACAGCTGGACCCGCACTCTGTCATGCACCTATACTTCTTCCTACACTGTATGATGTCACCAATATTCTCTACAAGAACTATTAGGTCATGTGAACACGTTGCATTTTTGCCACACAGATTTGTCACCTAAACCTCAAGCAAATCCTGATGCCAGCAAAGTGAATGAGAATCCTGAAGTGTCATGCGCATGTTGCTTATTTGTGACTTGCAGATTTGGTGCAAAAAAATAATCTGCAGCATGTCAATTCTTTCAGTGTTTTCTCACACCTTGACTTCAATGACGTCAGTAAAAAATGCCACAAAAACGCAGGTCTAAAAATGATGGCATATTTTCTGCTTTTTTTTTTAAGTGTGCTTAGACAGTTCTCTTCTCCTCTTTATGTTCTCCATGATTAGTGTGGCACACACACAGAAACAATGCAAAGATTGAGTCAACATCTCCCCTTTTTATCTGCTTTCAGGTGTTATTTTCATATTTTCCACACCTGTTACTTGCCACAGGTGAGTTGGAATGAGCATTACATACTTGAAACAAAATTGTTTATCCAAAAGTTTAGAAAGGTGCAAACAATTTTGTCCAGCCCATGTTTATGGTTTTGCGTGAAATTATGTCCAATTTTCTTTTTTTTTCTGTGTTTATTTCCAATACACACAAGGAAATAAACAGGTGTATAGCAAAACATGTGTAATTGCAATCATTATCTGGGAGAAATACTTCATTTTCTGGAACAGTGTCAAGGGTGCCAACTAGTGATGTGTGGACGTGCTTGGATAACGTGTTATCTGTACATGCTCAGGTGTTATTCGAGTATCTTGGGTGTGCTCATATATTATCTTTGCGTCCCTGTGGCTGCATGATTTACAGCTGTTAGACAGCCTGAACACATGCAGAGATTGCCTGTTTGTTAGGGAATCCCCACGTGTTCAGGCTGCCTAACAATTGCAAATCATGCAGTCACAGTGACACAAACATAATAATCTCGGATAACACCCGAGCATGCTCGAATAAGATGGTATCCGAGCACGGCACATTTAGTCATCACTACTGTCAACCCTTTCAGCTATGACAGTAGTTAGATATAGAAAGATAGACATCTAGACATACAGACATATAGGGTAGGTTTTGAAAAGACTTGATGGCAACAAGTCATTACTTATTCACGTTCAAAATAGTTCAACTGTTTTGTCTCCAGAAAAAATGGGATTTTTTTTAAATGGCTTGTTTAAAAGCATTTGAAATTGTCTTCTCATTTTGTGATTAGAAAATTGTTGGGAAAAAATGGATATTTTTGTTTTACTTCTGGTTGAGAGGTCAATATTTCTTCACATTTAAAACAGTACAGCTTTGTTTCCCTAACTAAATGGATAATTTTTGGGCAGTTTATGAAAAAACTAATGTTCTCTCATTTATCAAAGTGCAAAGCTCTTTATACTATCCAAACAGGGGTAATTGTTTCACCTAACTGTAAAAATGCCACAGCCTCTTCCATTTGCACCATCTCTCTATAAGCAACAGTAACATGTGCGTGACCCCCAAAAGGTATAATATTTAGACCGTGTATACAATTTAGGCTGGTTTCACACTTGCGTTTTTTTGCGCTGGATTTTAGCACTAAAAAACGCATGCGTTTTTTTTCCTATATTTTGCATGGGATGCGCTTATGTGCGCATACACATGCCTTTGTATGCGTTTTTCCGCGCATGCTTTTTTTTGCGGTATGCGCTCGGGCGCACAAAATGCATCCTGTTGCATTTTTTGGGCGTCCGACTTGCCTCAAAAAAACGCTTGTGCGCGCAATGCGTTTTTTTTTACAGCAAGACACCCATTATAAGTCTATGGGTGCGCATATGTGCGCATTGGCATGCTTATGTATGCGTTTTTTTGCGCATGCATTTTTTTTTAACGTTAGTTAGACAATGGAATTTAGGGGTTTGGGTTAGAGTTAGGGTTAGTTAAGGGGATAAGGGTTAGGGTTAGCTAGGGTTTAGGGTTAGGGTTTGGGTTAGGGTTAGTAGGGTTTGGTTAAGGGTTAGGGTTAAGGTTAGTATGGTTTGGTTAAGGGTTAGGGTTAGGGTCAGGGTTAGCGTTAGGGTTAGGGTCAGGGTTAGGGTTAGGGTCAGGGTTAGGGTTAGGGTATGGTTTGGTTAAGGGTTAGGGTTAGGGTTGGTAAAGTCATGGTTTGGGTTAGTGTGAGGGGCCACCTAATGTTGGAAAAACCGCAAACGTGGTAAAAACGCACTAAAAATGCATACAAACGCATAAAAACGCTGCGTTTTTTTCATGCATGCTCAAAAAAATGCTTGAAAAAAAGCTGCATTTGTATGCGTTTGTATGCGTTTTTTCAATGCGTTTTTTTGCGGGAAAAACGCGCTGCAAAAAAAAGCAAGTGTGAAAGTAGCGTTAGATAGCCTAAAAAGTTTGATAATGCAGTTTGTTGTTAAATATGCTGTTGGTTAATTTTGCTTACCATCCTTTTCCCCTTAGCCAAATAAGTTGAAATCAATTGGACATTAAGGGTGTGTGCACACGCTGCGGATTCTGCTGCGAATCCGCAGCGGTTATGGTCCTGCGGATCCGCAGCAGTTTCTGCTGCGGTGTACAGTACCATAATATCCTATGGGAAATGGAAACCGCAGTGCAGACGGTGCGGATTTTTCTGAGCGGATTTGCTGTGGTTTCAAATCCGCAGAAAGAATTGACATGTCAATTCTTTCTGCGGATTCCCCTGCGGTTTACCATCTCCTCCATCGTAGAGGTGATAAACCGCAGGGCAAAACCGCAGGCTAATCCACAGATAAACCGAAGGTCTTTTGACCTGAAATTTACCTGCTGATTTTGCAAAATCCACGTGGGTCAATCCGCAGCGTGTGCACACACCCTAAAAAGGCTTCTTTTGGATTAGAGAGTTCAAAATGTGTTCAATTAACTCCAAGCAGAACTCACATTGTTCTACATGCACTTTTCAGAAAACTAAGGGCTTTTTAATGATCCAATTCATACAAATTTATTTAGTTCAAACTAAAAATTTGGCAAAGTTGGAATTTGTTTCCCAAATTTGGAAATTCGTCGAAAATGTACTCATCTCTAGAATCTACAAGCACAGACAGAGATTTTAAAGATCTAGTGTAGTATATTTTCATTACTACACTCAATTATCACTCCAAATAAAACTCGTGGCCAATTGTCTGTCCATTGGCCCCTCAAAGCGATACCCTTTCCCTCAATTCACTATTTCTTTTGACCTGTTTCTATCACAGAGCCCCTGCAATTTGTGTATTCCCGCTGATAATCTCTCAGGTTCCTTGGCATGTGCGAACAAAATAGATGCTGATAAGAAGAATATATTTGGTATTTGTTAATTGTAATATAAATACAGCTCTTATAGATGCAGCAGTTTAAGGCATGCAAAGAGAGTTAATTTCCAATAATTTTCTGCTTCATTCTGCCAGATGAATTTACGCATGACATTTATTTTTTTTTTTTATGTGGTGGCTGTGAATCACATACACTAATTATTTTGAGCTTTAATTTTACTGTCAGAGAAATCTAGAAATTCAGTGATAGTTAATAAGAATCACTCTAGTTTGCAAGTTGAATAAAACAAACAGGAAGGAAAAAACACCATACACTGCTGAAAACATTTAAACATTTGAAGTCACATCAGTCTGTCTTCTAACACTGTCATAAACACACAGATTAGCTTTATTATAAGAGACACAGGCAATTATACTTTTCTATATATATCGACCAGCTGCACACATAAATAGCAGCCAAATACATACGACTAAAGGAGGATAAAGCGATCACAGTCAGGCTTCACACTGAGTGATACCGACCACTGTCGTTCTAGTAGACTAAATAATTCATACAATATTATTTACCCTACCTAAAACGAAAAAACATTTGTGGCAGTATTTTAGAGTAAGTTTTTGGCTGTAAAAATATCCTGCAATTTAATCCAGCATAAAAAACATTTACTAGAAAAACAAACTACAAGAGGAAAGTTTTTATATTGCGTAGACTAGACAGCAAAATAGATAACTTTTGAAAATATGTACAGCAGAGTTGTTACAGATACTTCTCTCAAAATTAGAATATCATCAAAAAGTTAATTTATTTCAGTTCTTCAATACAAAATCTGAAACTCATTGTATAGAGTCATTACAAACAGTGATCTATTTCACGTGTTTATTTCTGTTAATGTTGAGGATTATGGCTTGCATGAGATTCACTTTTTGTATTGAAGAACTGAAATAAGTTAACTTTTTGATGATATTCTAATTTTCTGAGATGCACCTGTAGATTCAGTTAGGAAAGAAGAAATTTCTCAATGATTTTGACCTCCTGAACTCAAATCTGACAACGAGAATTTTTTACTTGTTTCTATGATATAAAAAAATGTACTTTTACGGCTAGATAAACTTAATGCAAAAATGTTTCGGTACTTTGAAACATTATTAATTATTTTTGTAAATATAAAGATGCAAGAATATTTTGTAATGCCAATTTTCAGACATTTATTAATAGAAAACTTAGCAACAATTTAACTAACTAAAACCTGTCTAGACACGTTTGCGTATTATAAACAGTTACAGAAATTGCACTACAAAATTTGGTCTTCGTTCAGTGACAACTAGGGATGAGAGATATTGCACGATATCGTATCGTAATTCCGATTTCCGATATTGAAAGAATATCGGAATTTCCGATTTCCGATATCACTGCAAGTCAATGGGAGAAAAAAAAACGGAATTACAAAATGACCACTACAGTGCTATATAATGGATAAAATGGAGGGGAAACACCTCAGGATAACGGGGAAGCAGTTTGCAGAGGCAGAGGAGCAAAAGAATCGCTAGAAAAATGCACAGAGCGAAAGCTGTAGCAGGACAACTGGTCGCCATCTTCTTAACAGCGGTGTTTTTTCTTTGGGTTAGGATTAGTTGGGGTAGGGTTAGGGTTTATGGTTAGTAGGGTTAGGGTTAGTAGGGTTAGGGTTTGTTAGGGTTATGGTTAGGGTTAGTAGGGTTAGGGTTAGGGTAAGGGTTAGGGGTTAGGGTTAGTTAGGGTTAGGGTTATGCTTATGGTTAGTAGGGTTAGGGTTAGGGGTTATGGTTAGTAGGGTTAGGGTTAGGGGTTAGGATTAGTACGGCTATGGTTAGGGGTTAGGGTTAGTAGGGTTAGGGTAAGGGTTAGGGGTTAGGGTTAGTTAGGGTTAGTAGAGTCAGGGTTTATGGTTAGGGTTATGCTTATAGTTAGTAGGGTTAGGGTTAGGGTTAGTAGGGTTAGGATTATGCTTATGTGTTATGAATGAGTCACCGTAGGAGGCAAAAACAGAAATACTAGCTAAGTCCAGAAAATCAGAGAAGTTGGCAGCTATAGGATTACAGACCCCTGAACCTATCAACAACAACTAGCAGTAGCCGTGGGGGGTTCCTACGGTGCCCTAGACCCCTCGATCACAGCCGGAGAACTACATAGCCTAAAGACAGAAAGGGAAAACTAAACTGCCCCAGAGCAGACCCCAAAGCAACAGGCAGCCCCCAACATATAATGACGGTGAAGCAAGATGAAAAAACACTCACACAGATAGAAAGATAGGCTGAGCAAATGGTGGGACTCAAGCTAACTATAAAGGACAGGATAGAAAAGCTGCTGTCTGTAATCCGCCAAAACCCTATCAAAACAAGAGCCAACAGCTGATAGGGAAAAAAGCCCTGAAGGCGCTAGGCTTCAAAAAGACTATATCAGTACTCAGGTATTTTCTGAAGACAGAGCAAAAAGGAATTCAGCACACCCCAGCAGGGAATGGCAGAAATCCAGAAAAACAAGGAAAAACAAAACCAAAACACAAATGCAAAAAGAAGAGCAGAAAACTTAGCTTTTGAGGAGCAGGAATCAGACTGGTCTCCTAGAATCCCTCAGAGAGATCACCAGCAGGGCAGAAGGGCATCAGCTGCCTTATATCCAGTCAGCAATTCCCGTCAGCCAGTCATCATCATCCTGCCCAGATGCTTGGTAATCAGCCTCACTACCTTCCTTCACCAGAAGAGGGAGTTCATCAGACCTCAATGGTGAAGGGGAAAATGAACTCACAACACTTATGGTTAGTAGGGTTAGGGGTTAGGGTTAGTAGGGTTAGGGTTATGCTTATGGTTAGCAGGGTTAGGGGTTAGGGTTAGTGGTTAGGGCTAGTGGTAAGGGTTAAGGGTTAGGGGTAGTTAGGGTTAGGGTTAGTAATTTTACATTAAATTAAAACTGCCGGTGGTGGTGTCAATATGCCCTTTGACTGACATGTGTCCGCATTCAGCTCACCTTGCTTTGCAGGGAGTTTCCAGGAGCACCACGTGAAGGAACGGATACACTCCCTTTAAACCAGGCTTAGTCTTCTTCTGCTGATTATATTACTTTTATTCAGTAATTCTGCATATTGATATTCTGCTTTTGGTTCATGTACATCTGCTCCTACTGCTTCCTAAACCTCCATCTATGGTTATTCTGCCATTGGCTGGTCGCAGAATGTCCCAAACCCAGAGGAAATACGCAGAAGTAACAGTAGGCACAGGAATTTGAGAGAACCAGCTGGTGAGTCTGGAATCCGTATAGACAGCAGAAATCAGCATAAGAGCCAATGGAACGGGCACCAGCTTACGTTACCGGAGCGCATTAACTAAGCAGGAGGTACCTGTGCCAGAATGCACTACCAAGGACCAGCAGACGTTACTGGAACTCGGATACCACAAAGGAGGGACCTAAGCCATTGACTCTACTGAGAACCAGCTGACGTTACTGGAACCCAGATAAGCAGCGGAAGGTAAAAGTACCAGTGGCTGTACTGGGCAACAGCTGACATTACTGTAGCCCGGATACCACAATGTAGTAGTGACATAAGCCAAAAGCACTGCCAAGAAGCCCAAAAAAACCCCACAAAGACGCAAGTTCAAGAGCAAAAAGATAGGAGTCCGGGGACAACTCCATCTGTCTTCTTGTCTTGGATCTTCTGCATCCGTCTTCCTTTCTTGGGTCTTCTGCATCTGTCTTCCTGTCTTGGGTCTTTTGCATCTGTCTTCCTGTCTTGGGTCTTCTTCTGGAGTAACATCTTCTCGGCAGAAGGTGCAAGAGCCACATTTGCCCCCGCAATCCGGACACAGTCTTCTTTACTCCGCAGTCGCAGCAGGGGAGGAGCAGGGCATACTGGCACTGTCGAGACCAGCCTTGAGCACCAGGTCCCGGAGTCCTCGTAGGGGGCTCCTACACTGCTGACACCATGGATAACAGCAAACTGAGCCAGAATGATGTATGGCGGGGGTGTGGAACAGTGCGGTGGACACAACCGTGTAACGGCGAGCGTTGTTGAAACTCGGTTTGGAGCAGGAGGTACCCATGCCCTTGGGCACTCCCGAGAACCAGCTGGTGATGTTGGAACTCGGTTTACCTCTTGGGGGAGGCAACTGTGTCCGCACTTCACTGCCAGGAAACAGCCGGCGTGGCTGGATCCCACCTCTTGTGCTTCTGCCTATAGGTGTTTGGCATCTGTCATCCTTTTTTTCCACTTTGGTCTAACGAGGTACAGCTGGCGGTACTGTTGCCCAGAAACACAGTATGCTGTGAAAGTTGCAGTCACGGAAATGGGCACTAGCTGGCTGTACTAGAGCCCAGAAACACGGCATGCTGTGAAATCAGCAGTCACGGAAATGGGCACTAGCTGGTGGTACTAGAGCCCATGGAAAACAGTATGAGGTGAAAGAGTCAGTCACAGAACCAGGTGCTAGATGTTGGTAGCAGAGGCCACAGCACAGGCATAACAGATGACGCTGTGCAACATAGGCACATGACAGAGCATGCATACTGCTACCAACCATGCATGTAACCTGTCTACTCTGGCCCAGGGCAGCAAAAGTCACCGGAAATCCAGGCCTGGTTTATTTTTAGGAATGTAAGCCGGTCCACATTTGCAGCGGATAGTCTGGTACGTTGGTCTGTTAGCACATTGCCAGCTGCACTAAAGATGCATTCAGAAATCACACTGGCACCAGGACAACCCAGGACCTCCAAGGCATACTGGCTAAGCTAGGGTCATGTATCCAACTTGGAGACCCAAAACTTGAAGGGGGCAGATCCATCCTGAAGCACACTGACAGGAGTGGAGAGGTATTGTGCCACCATGTCACGGTAACGTTGCCTCCTAGTGCATTGCACTGTCTGTGCTGATGGTGCCCGAACTGTTTGCGGGTTCAGAAACCGTTGGAACAGGTTGGGTATACTGAACCTGTCAGTAGCAGATGTACTGCTTCTGCTACCGGCTTCTGAATTAATTCTGCTGGGCCCAGGACCCACTGAGGTGCCTGCTAGTGCACGCACATCACTGCTATGCGGTGGAAAAGAGTACATGAGTGAATTAACCAGTGCGTCTTGGTACTCCTGCATTTTACGCGCCCGGTTCAACGGTGTAATTAGGCTTTGAAGGCTGTCCCGGTATCGTGGATCTAAGAGGGTGGCCACCCAGTAGTCATTTGTGTGGAGAATACGAGCAACGCGTGGGTTGTTTCTCAGACACTGCAGCATGAAGTCACTCATGTGCTGAAGGCTGCCAACTGGCCATGCATTGCTGTCACCAGCTGGAGGAATGTGTTCTGGCTACTCTGCATCACCCCATCCACGCTCTATCTGGTGACTACTAGTAGAGCGCTGTGTACTTTCCTCCTCTGGCTCATCCTCATAGTCCTCCTCATCCTCCTCACTTGCTGTGTCCAGCCTGGACCTTTGTGAGGCACCCACAGAGCTTTGTACCAACCGGGCCGATGAATATTGCCTGGTTGGTGCAAGTGTCTCATCATACTCCTCCTCCAGAGAAACCTCATCCCTTAGTCCTTTAAGTGATGATTCTATAAGGCATATAAGGGGAATAGTCTAGCTGAGTAGGGCAGCATCCGCGCTCACCATCAGAGTGGAGTCCTCGAAGCACTTCAAAATGGTGCATATGTCCTTCATGGATGCCCACTCTGTGGTTGAAAAGTGGGAGGGCTGAGATGTGTGTCGCCTACTTTGCGCCTGCTGCAGCTGCAACTCCATAATTGCAGGTTGCTGCTCACACAACCTCCGCAGCATATGCAAAGTCGTATTCCACCTGGTGGGGAGGTCAACAATGATGCGGTGCTCGGGCAGGCCCAATCTGCGCTGCATGGCTGAAAGGCGCAATGCAGCCATGCTTGAACGCCGCAAATGAGAGCACTCGTGTCTGACTTTGTGCAGTAGCTCCTCAAGGTCAGGATAGTTCCTAAGGAAACTCTGCACCACCAAGTTTAGGACATGGGCAAGGCATGGAATGTGATTCAGACCACCTAGGCCCAGAGCCACGACCAGGTTTCCGCCGTTGTCACACACCACACCTGGCTGGAGGTTGAGCAGCGCAAGCCACATGTCGCTCTGCTCCTTGAGCGTGTTCCACAGCTCGGTTGCGGTGTGGCTAACATCACCCAGATAAACCAATTTCAACATGGCCTGTTGATGTTTGGCTGATGCAGTGCTGAAATCGGTTGTTGTGGTACGTCTGGGAGCAGGCGAGTCTGACGAGGAGTATGAGGAGGAGTCAATTTGTATGGAGGAGAGGCCTGCAATCCGTGGAGTTGGCAGGACCCGCGCACTTGCATTGTCTACTCCAGTTCCAGGCTCAACTACATTTACCCAATGGGCGGTGATGGAAATGTAGCATCCCTGGCCTTGCTGACTGGTCCACGCGTCGGTGGTCAGGTGGACCTTGCTACTAACTGCATTTTGTAGCGCATGCTTAATTTTACGCTCCACATGCTGTTGCAGGGCGGGGACGGCTTGCCTGCTGAAGTAGAAGCGGCTGGGAACACTGTATTGTGGGATTGCAAACCCCAACATATCGATAAAGGCTGGCTTGCTCACCAGCCAGAATGGTAGCATTTCCATTGCAAGCAGTTTGGCAATGCGAGAATTCATGCCCTGTGCTCGTGGGTGGTTTGCCGAGTACAGGCACCTTTTCTCCCACACCTGTGTGACAGATGGCTGCACACTGGATTGGGAGTGTGAGGATGCCAGCGATTGGGATGCTGATGCTGACGAAGTACAGACAGCGTGCCGCCGTACAACACTGCCTGCATATGCACCCTGGCATTCTGGCGAGGAAGCGGGAGCAGCTGTTTGCGAGCTGTAGGAAGAGGTGGCCGCTGTGGCTGAAGAGGTGGAAGGTGGGGCACCAGCTGCAGGTGGCGAATCATCTTGGGTGTGATGCTGTCACTCCACAGGGTGCCTCTTCCTGACATGTGTCAACATATTGGTGGTATTAAGGTTGCTGATGTTCTTCCCTCTCTGCACTGTTTGTTGATAAAGCTTGCATCTGACTACTGTAACGTCATCTGCAACTTGGTCGAAAAAGGCCCATGCACCACAAGTCTTGGGCGCACCCCTTGTGCTCTTTAAAAGAGGCCTGCTCCTAACGGGTGCTGAAGTTAAGGGAGCCGACAACCAATTTTTCCCTCTTCCTCTCCCACGTAGATGGCCACGCTGCGCCACACCTGCAAGCTCTTCCTCTGAGCTATCCCTACTTGCTTGCTGCCCCTCAGCATGCCATGATGGGTAAAGGACCTCGTCATCCAATACACTTTCGTCAGCAGAAACTGGCAGCTGAGTTTCATCATCATCTGCTGACTGGGGTCTGGTCACTGTGGACACTGGCCCACCCTCCACTTCTTCCTCAGACGCACACAGTGGTTGTGCATCTGTGCACACTACCTCTTCTTCAGCTGCAGGAATGCTGTCTGGCTGGCACACAGATTCCAAGCCAACAGATTCTGAGAAGAGGATTAAGGTTGGCTCCTGGCCCTCTGAATGTCTGGGTAATTTAGTGGGAGGTGAAGAAGCAGATGGGTGCTGCTCTTCAGTGGCCTGACCCGATGTGGTGGAGAGGTCCTGGGAGAATGCTGCGCTCACTGAGGTGGATGCCTCAGCTGCCATCCAACCAACAACGGTTTCTACTTGATCCTCTCTTATCAGCCTATGGCCCTGCGCTCCTAACAAGCTGCGCATAAATGACTGCTACCAGGTGAAAGTAGGTGCTGAGTGACTTGGGCCTGCTGCTTGCTCTGGATGTGCACCATGTCTAGCTGCTGATGCAACTCTTCCGCGGCCACCGTGGGGACGTCCCTTACTCCCTGCCTTCTTCATCTCTATCGATGGATTCAGAATGGCAAGAAAGTAATTATTAGGGATTAGTGTGCTTATTCCTGTAGGACTACAAACAGGTATAAGAAACACTGTATGATGATGTGTCTGCTACACTTTATTTGAATCTAGTGTGGCCTACACAAAGAGTAAAGTGTGTTTGTGGTGTTGGTGTACACGTTAAGGTTGGATGTCACAGTGCAGTAAATGACACTGCTGTGATACCAAAAAAAAAAGGATTCTCCGGGACTGGGCCAGGTGCTGTGTGGCACCAGCCACAGAGGTTGTTTGGGCCCTCCCAGTACAATCCCTATATAGTGTTTAACTTTAACTTCAATAGATGCTGTGAGGTAATGTAACACTTATAGGGGCAGTGAGAGTGAATTTACTGGTGAAAAATTTGGGGGTGCGCGATAGAACAGGCCGCACTAGGGGTCCTGCAGTCTGATGTGACTACAAAGACTGACCTAGTGGGTGCTGCACTCCACAAAAAATAGCACACAGGTGGCTTACACAGCGGAGGTTGCTAACTGTGCAAAGCGCACCAGGGAACAGGGGGGTGGTTTGGGTCCCTCACAGCACAATCCCTATATAGTGTTTAACTTTAACCTCAATAGATGCTGTGAGATAAAGTAACACTTATAGGGGCACTGAGAGTGAATTTACTGGTGAAAAATTTAGGGGTGCGTGATAGAACAGGCCGCACTAGGGGTCCTGCAGTCTGATGTGACTACAAAGACAGACCTAGTGGGTGCTGCACTCCCCAAAAAAAAGCACACAGGCGGTCTGCGCAGCGGAGGTGACTAAACTGTGCAAAGTGCACCCGAGCACCAGGAAAATTGAGGGATAAATGGGGGTAAGGGATTGGGTGAGGAGGTTCGGGGGGGAACCCCTCACTGAAAAATCCCTATATAGCGTTCACCAAAATGTACTGGATGGTGAAGCTACACTTTTAGGAAAAAATATGGGAAGGGGATTTAAGGGATGAAAAGAAAAGGCTGTGAAAAGGCAGTGAGACACACACCACACAGTGCTGCAGCAGCTGCAGTGAATGTGTGCTGCACTGTCTCACTAAGCACCTCACTGAGAGCCTGCACAGCACAAAAAAATGAAACTGAGCGGGGTCAGTGAGTAAAAAGACTGCTTCTGTAACACACAGGGGCTGCTACAGTCGCTGAAAAACGATTTCTATCGCTATTGGATCCGAGATCTTTCCCTATCTCCAACAGCAACCTATCCCTATCTGCTTTCACAGTAGAGTGAGGCTAAAATGGCAGGAGCAGCCTTTTATACTGCCTGATCACACCATCCAGCCAGCCAATCGCAGCGCAGCCCCTAGCTAGCAAGTTTGGACGCCTCCTACCAAGCTTAGGGGAGTTATACAATGATGTCAGCAATTCTTCAGCTCCTGATTGGCTCCACGGAGTGCTCAGAGGCTGAAGGATTATGGGATTTCTGATTTCCGATGTGAAAAAAATATCGGAATCGGAAATCGGAATTCCGATATCACAACTATCGGGCCGATTTCCGATATTTCAATATCGGAAAGCTCATCCCTAGTGACAACCCCTTTTTGCTTGTCTCTTGTACTCTTGCATCAGATCATTTCTTACAATTGTCCAACAGTAATCTGTAAGCATTGGTGGGTTCCATTTTCCTTGATATCTTTTCTCCATAGATGTAATATCTTGGTGGAAAAAATTTGATGCGAAAATAAGAAATGAATCTTTAAAGACATGTTACAGCCTAAGATCCTTCTATACTTTGAGGAGATTTTCCACCCACAGATCATAATTATCTGCTCTTTAGTTTCCCAAAAAATAGTTACCATTAATGCAAATGCTACCCACGCAGGTTTTTACTTGCCATTAAAAAACAGAGAAACTCCTCATCTTGAAGAAACTTATCAATCTGAGGTCCAATAAAAACTACTTCCTTTATTTTGCTTCACTCATCCTTGGACATTTATCAATGAGATACCTGAATGCTTTTGCATTTTTATCCATTTCCTTTACAAAATTCTTCATTAGACCCAACTTGATATGCAATGGTGGTAACAAAATCTTATATGGGTCAATACATGCGGGATGCAGTACATTTTAACTCCCTGGCTGAAGTGAATGTTGGAAAGGACAGTCTCTTGCATGACTATCCCACTCCCACAGAAAGCAGCAACCACTTTTAAGTCACCACAGTGGGGCCAACAAATGTTGGTCATAGTTCAGGCACGTCAACAGTTATTTCATGTTGTCATAGGTTTCTTTCATATACTGTAGAGTGCATAACCAACTGGAATAGTTAGCACATTGCCATTATGCAGCAAGATTACTTTTAGGCTTTTTATGAGTGAGTCGATGAAGAGACTGCATTCCTCTGGATTGTGACTTATCTTCAGCGCTTCTATTAAACTGTTAATGTTGTTGCATGCCACAAGATAACCCTCCAAGAAGAAATATTGGACAAGAGCTTTATCACGGTTGTGAAACAAAAAATCTGAATATCACACTCTTGGAGATTCTACTACTGTAGCCTGGAACCTAAGAGCTCAACCTTATTTTTAGACAGATCCAAATCTCTAAGGCCTCTTTCACACTTCAGTTATTTGCATCAGTTACAATCCGCCAAAAAGGCAGACAAGCGGATCCGTTCTCAACTGATGTGAACGAATGGCACAGGATCCGTTTTTAGACAGATCCTGAAAATGAGGAAATTTAAAGGAAACGCCGGGAAGAGGAGAGAGAGAGTCAGTCAGGATCCGCCAATAATGAAAGTCAATGGGGAAAAAAGCGGATCCGCAAAGAAAATTGGCGGATCCGTTTTTTTTCAAAATTGGCGGATCATGACTGATTGTCAAAAACGGAAGTGTGAAAGAGGCCTAATAGGATCGTTCAGTTCACTTTGTGTTATAAGGTATGGTTCAGTTGAGGTTGTTGACAGAACATCTGGGTCACAAGAGGAATATGCTTCATTACACCAAACACCCTCTTCTTCCTCACTCGACTGAAAATGTTTCTGGTGGTTTTGCAACCTGCAGTTCTTCTGTATGTGGTACTGGACGCGTTGCAGATGGAATGTTTGGATAATATACTGTATGTAATGCACATCTATTGCAGCATATGTGTGGAGCCGAACTCTTGTTCTGATCCCCTCTTCTGCAGTCAAAATAGAGGTTGTAGGCTTTGGTTATCATGGTAATCAAGTTTCACCTTTGTGAAGCAAAAGTGACTTCTCCACATATGCAGCAAAAACTATCTGCTTTGTTAATGCAAGAACGAGGCATGTCTGAAAAAAACATGAAGAAAATGTCAATATGCCAAAAAGCTAAGTTAAGAAATCCTAAAATTGCATACCTTACACAGAGAGTATTTATAAAAGCAGGTGATGCAACTATAATTAGGATTACGTTATCGGATCAGAGTTGGCGTTTTTGATTGGTCACCCTAATGATGATAGAATACTGAAGGCTCAATAGACTAAATCGATGAACTAATAGACTAGCTACTAACTGCAGTAATGATGATGAAATAAAGAAAAGACACAATTTTTCTATAAGACTGCATTAAAGGTGTCATAAGTAATTGCAACCTCCTCTGGATCCTGAAAATTAGAGCCAATAATCAAATTTAAGTATCATATTCATTTTCAGCACTACAAAATTGTTTGATTTAACTGTTTTTGTCTCTGAACCAATTTAGCTGTAGAACAGTGTAATCTTACATAATTTTTGGCGAAATTAACCCCTTTGCGACATGCGCCGTACTAGTACGGCTCTGCAGGAGGTGCGATTGTGCCCAGTACTTGTACGGCGTTGACACCCCGCAGCAACGCCCACAATCGGTGCTAGTACCGATCATGGGAATTTAAGCCCTCTCATGCTGCTGTCAGTAGTGACAGCAGCATAAAGAAGCATCGCGCAGGGAGGGGGCTCCCTGCGTGCACCCACCAGAACAACGTGATGGGATTGTGTTGTTCTGGTAGTCTCCATGGAGACCCCCGGCACAAAGATGGCCGCGCAGTCCTTCCGGGTCCTGCAAGAAAGGTGGCTTTTGAGTGCCTGCTGAGAGCAGGTGATCGGCATACCTCCTTCCCTGCCTGTCACATCCTAATCTGAAGCAATGCTGTGCAAAACATCAGATCAGTGATCTGACATTACATAGTGATGTCCCATCCTGAAACAATGTAAGAAAAAAATGTTATAATGTATAAAAATATTTTTTTTAAATCCCCAGATAAAGAAAAAAAAATATTTTTACCAATACATGTATCTATGAATATAAAAAAAGTAAAAGTATACATATTTGGTATCGCTGCATCTGTAACGACCCGCTCTATAAAACTGTCCTGCTAGTTAACCCTTTCAGTGAACACCATAAAAAGGCAAAAAACAATGCTTTATCATCATACTGCCGAGCAAAAAGTGCAATAAAAAGCAATAAAAAAAACGGATGTAAATACACATGGTCAAAATTGTTGGTACCCCTCGTTTAATGACAGAAAAACCAACAATGGTCACAGAAATAACTTGAATCTGACAAAAGTAATAATAAATCAATAATCTATGTAAATGAACAAATGAAAGTCAGACATTGCTTTTGAACCATGCTTCCACAGGATTTTTAAAAAATAAAACTCATGAAATAGGCCTGGACAGAAATGATGGTTCCCCTAAAAATAGTGTGACAAAAGGACCTGTTAAATCAAGGTGTGTCCTCTAATTAGCATCACATGTGTCTACAATCTTGGAATCAGTGAGTGGGTGTGTATAGAGGGCTACAGATACTCACTGTGCTGTTTGGTGACATGGTGTGTATCACACTCAACATGGACCATAGGAAGCGAAGGAAAGAGTTGTCTCAGGAGATTAGAAAGAAAATTATAGACAAACATGTTAAAGGTAAAAGTTAAAAAAACCATCTCAAAGCAGCTTGATGTTCCTGTGACGACAGTTGCATATATTATTCAGAAATTTAAGCTCCATGGGACTGTAGCCAACCTCCCTGGACGTGGCCGCAGGAGGAAAATTGATGACAAATCAAAGAGACGGATAATACGAATGGTAACAAAAGAGCCCAGAAAAACTCCGGCTCCATCAGCAGAAAAATAAAAAAGTTATAGCTCACAGAATAAAGTGATGTAGAAATAGTCATTTTTTTTATAAAATAGTTTTTATTGTGCAAAAGCCCTAAAACATAAAAAAAATATAAATGAGGTATCGCTGTAATCGTACTGACCCAAAGAATAAAGCTACCTTACAATTTTACCACACGCGGAATGGTATAAAGCAACCCTTCACATGGCCGAAATATGAAAAAATTATAGCTCTCAAAATATGGGGATGCAAAAACTAGTTTTCGCAATAAAAAGCGTCTTTTAGTGTGACAGCAGCCAAACATAAAAACCCGATATAAATCTGGTATCGCTGTAATCGCACTGACACGAAGTCGCCTAATCAATTATACTGCATGAGGAATGGCATAAAAAATAAATAAAACCAATTCTTCACATGCTGTTGATTTTTACATTTTGCCTCCCAAAGATCGCAGTAAGGCTCGGAGTACATTTATCCTGCACTCTACGCTGAGCGATTACACCGAGGTTTCCATGTAAATCTCTGAAATACGTGATTCAGACAGAACCCCGGTGGAAAATTTCCTATAATGAGGCAAATGGAGGTACTGTGGATGCCATAGCACCTGTGATCCGGGGAGGGGGAGTGTCCGTCTTTTTAGGACTGCATAAAATTGCCACAATTTTGTGCATTTCTGAAAAGAAGGACACTGGACAGACAGAGTCCAGAGTAACTGTGCTGCCTCACAATAGTGAATAGATCCATTGGGGGTTTCATCTGAATCATGTCACTCCGAGATTTAGATGGAAACCTCAAAATAAGTGGTCTATGTGGCGCCCCTGAGGGTTCAGTCACCAAAGAGGTACTGCCCCTCCTCCTGACTGTAGTATCTCACTCTCCAGGTAAGATGTGGACACCTGACCAAACTCCAGCACCTGCACCCAGCACAGACACCTTAGAACAGCAGGGCACCCTCTATGGCCCCAGCTTGGTTCATGAAGGGTGCTGGGAGGTGGGTGTAGCTTAGATTGCACTAAGGAGCGGGAGAACAGATAGGAAGTTATTGAGATCCCGAGAGAGGGAAGGAGTGAGAGGATGTATATGCAGCAGCCTCCTGTGAGCTGGAGCTGCTGATAAGGAAAGGAAGAGAAAGATCAGTTCTTCTGAAGGATAGAAAGGAAAGGACAGAATGTGTGGAGAAGAGCTGGGGATTGGAGCTAGAGCAGAGCCCTGTTCCTAAGTTTAATGTGCCAAAGCATCCGAGGCTTTGTGAATACTAATGGTTCTACAGTAGAAACCGGAGGATTAGAAGTTGTGACCACTTTATTCCCACCTAAGACTAGACGACACAGTAGCAACATGTGTGAGCCGGGACATGATTGTAAGAGTCCCTGAAATAGGCTACAACTGCCTGTCATGCGAGTGGAGTTCTAAGTAACAACAAGAAAGAGGAACTTGAGTGTAATTCAAAACTACAAGTACTTCATAATAGCGCTAGTAAGGAGATGTTCAGAAAGGCACATGAAAAGGAGTATTCCATCTGCCTGGGAGTTGGCTGAGCCCCTGACATGGACGACATGGCACTGAAGCGGTCACCTGTGTATGCCAGAAACGTGAGTAAAGCTTTGGAACTGCATTCAGCTTTGTCTGCCTTCTTCCTGCGCCAACCTACTTAGCACTGCTACATCTCTGTGCCACTACACCATCTATCTCAACACCTACTACAACTGCCTTGGGACTACACCTCTGCCTGTGGAGAGCTATTACACCTCTGCTGCATTATACCATCTGTCACAGAGGATCTGCACTGCAGTGCTGGTCCTCTTCTGACCAGATACCACAGGTGGCGTCACAAGCTTATCTAAACAAACTTTATTGCTCTTATTTTACATGGACACCCAGGGACACGGACCAGGTCATTGCCACCGTGACACATCCCCTTTAAGACACCGGCCCGGTACCGAGTAAAACCCACTGCCCTGGGGGTGCTCCATCAGCGTAGAACACCGGATAACTGTGATCCAAAGCGTTATTTAAAATGTTCCCAGTAAAAGCTTTAACTCAATCCACAAAAAAATCAAGTCCACACTCAGGTCAGTCATCTGTTACTGGAAATATAGAGGGCTTCCACGTTACTGGTAGCACAAAGGCTCTGGAAAAGCGAAATGGCTCCTCTCTCCCTAAAAGAAATTCTCGGCTCCCAAATCCAAATGCCCCCCTTTCTTCTGAACCCCAGGGTGCCTAAACCACAAATAGCACCCAGATGTTTGGCATTTCTGTAGTGATGAGAGCCCGCCTAATTTACAGGAGCTTGTCTCCAGAAGCATGAGCTGGGCATAATGTGCTGGTAACTACAACGGCAGTTTGCAATTTTCACTCAGCAACATCCACTGCTGCCTGTTTCTGGAAAACACCCATGAAGTCAAAATCGTCACCACACCTGTAGATAAATTCCCAAAGGGTTACTATTTCCAAAATGGGGTCACTTGAGGGGGATTGTGCTTTTCTAGCACTTAGGGGCTCTTTTTATGGAATCCATAAACTAGTCTAGGAAAATTCTACGCTCCAGGAGGCAAATAGCGCTCTGTCCCTCCCGAGTCACTCCGTATGTCAAAGTAGTAATGTACAGTCACATATGGGGTATTTGTAGATTCAGCAGAAATTGTGGGACAAATTGTCGTGCCATTTTTACCCATTTCCCTGTGTGAAAATGTAAAACTTGGGGCTAACACGCAATCTTGGTGGTAAAAATGTAAATTAATTTGTTCTTCACTGCCCAATGGTATAAAAGCTTGTGACACACCTGTGGTGTCAATATGATCACTGCACCCCTAGATGAATTCATTGAGAGGTTCAATTGGTAAAATGGGGTCACTTTTGGGGGGGGGGGGTTCTGCTGTTTTGTCCCCTCAAGGGCTCTGTTAATGAGCATGGCGCCCTCAAACAAGTGCAGCAAAATCTGCACTGTAATATGGTGCTACTTCCCTTCTGAGCTTTGCACTGTGCCTCAAAAGTAGTTTTAGACCACATGTGGGGCATCGGTGAACTCTGGAGAATTTGCACAACAATTGATTTTTCTTATTTTCATGGCTTAACATTATAAACTTCTGTGAAGCACCTGGGGGTTTAAGGTGCTCAATACACATCTAGATAAGGTCCCAAAGGGGTCTAGTTTAAAAAATGGTGTCACTTGTGGGGGTTTCCAATGTTTAGGCATATCAGGAGCTCTTCAAACGTGACATGGCGTCTGCTAATTATTCCATCAAATTTAGCATTCAAAAAGTCAAATGGCGCTCCTTCCCTTCCAAGTCCTGTCGTGTGCCCAAACAGTAGTATTCCCCCACGTTTGGGGTATCGGCATACTCAGTCGAAATTGCAAAAGAAATTGTATGGAGCAATTTTTCCTGTTACCCTTATGAAAATGCAAAATATGAAGCTAAATAATATTTATTTGGGAAAAATGTGATTTTTTTATTTCCATGGCTCTACGCTATAAACTTCTGTGAAGCACCTGTGGGTTCAAGGCGCTCAATACACATCTAGATAAGTTCCCTAAGGGATCTAGTTTCCAAAATGGTGTCACTTGTTGGGGGCTCCACTGTTTAGGAACATCAGGGGCTCTCGAAACGCAACATGGCAACCGCTAATTATTCCAGCATATTTTACATTCAAAAAGTCAAATGCCACGCCTTCCCTTCTGAGCCCTGCCGTGTGCACAAACAGTAGATTTCCCCCACATATGGGATATCAGCGTACTCAGGAAAATTTGCACAACAAAATGTATGGTTCATTGTCTCCTGTTACCCTTGTGAAAGTAAAAAATTAGGTCTAAAATAAAAATTTTGTGAATGAAAAGTAAATGTTTAGTTTTTCCTTCCACATTCCAAAAATTCCTGTGAAGCACCTGAAGGGTTAATAAACTTCTTGAATGTGGTTTTGAGTACCTTGGGGGGTGCAGTTTAGAATGGTGTCATTTTTGGGTATTTTCTGTCATATAGACCTCTCAAAGTCACTTCAAGTGTGAGGTGGTCCCTAAAAAATTTGTTTAGCAAATTTGGTTGTAAAAATGAGAAATCACTGGTCAACTTTTAACCTTTATAACTTCCTAACAAAAAAATATATGTTTCCAAAATTATGGTGATGTAAAGTAGACATGTGGGAAATGTTATTTACTAACTATTTTGTATGATATGACTGATTTAAGGGCATAAAAATTAAAATTTGAATATTACGAAATTTTCAAAATTTTCACCAAATTTCCATTTTTTTCACAAATAAATGCAAGTCATATCAAAGAAATGTTACCACTATCATAAAGTACAATATGTCATGAGAAAATCTCAGAATCACCAGGATCCATTGAAGCATTCCAGAGTTATTACCTCATAAAGTGACAGTGGTCAGAATTGTAAAAATTGGTGCGGCCATCAAGGTAAAAACAGGGTTCGTCTCAAAAGGGTTAGAGAGCTTTTCTGGAGCATATTTTCATACAGTTATGTGCTATTCTAACTAGAAAGTGAAGAATAAATTGACAAATAGGTGTTACTATTCTGTTTGCAAAATGTTTCTGTTCTTAAGGGCTCTTGCACATGACCCTATTTTTGGGCTGAGTGGATTATGGCAAAACATTGTATCGCATCTGGACCAATGTTATATTGTTATGGGACCATGCACATGTCTGATTTTTTCCTCTGACAGTCTTGGGAAATGTGACTGCTCTAACAGGCCGTTGGTGATACACTGACAGGAGCATCATTGCTCCCACAGTGCATAGCGCTGAGCTGCCATAAGGGAGATCACCGGAGCAAATCAGCCTATTAATGCCAGTGAACTTTCTCACAGCAGCGATTATCTCCTGTGTCAGTATATAGGTGGCGGTCTTTGAGAGCAGTCACATCAGTGACTAATAGTGCAGAATGCTTTCTCTCATCACTAATTATTATCTTCTCGGCGGACAGGTGAGGAATATTGTGATTTATTATTTTATTTTTGTTACAAGAGATGTTGGCTTCAGTGGATTAGCCTTTTGGTGAGTATTGTTTAATTTAGATTCAATAAAGGAGTCAGTGTCATTATTTAAATTAAAGGACTTTATTCTGGGTGTCTGTGTTTTTTATATTATAAAGGTGACATCAAACAATATTCCTCACCTGTCCACAGAGAAGGTGATAATCCATTTGTCCCACATCGGGTCTAACTCTGTTACATCTAGGTGGCAGGCTGCATGGTTGCATGATGTAACCATACAGCCTTTCATCCAGCAGAGACACTGAGCAGCATCTGCTACTGCTACCCAGTGTCTCGCAGTGAACTCCTATAACCTGTCTGACGTCAGTCACAGCCAATTAACTCCCTTCACCTATCTGACATCAGACCGAATTCTGTTAGAAATTTTCCCACGGTGCTCACACTGACGTCAGTTAGGTGAAGTGAGTTCATTGGCTGTGAACTCCCAGGACCTTTCTGACTGTGCCACGAGAGTGAAAACTTTCTCATGCTTGCCGTGACATCAGACAGGTTACAGGAGTTCACTGTGAGACACTGAGCAGTGGTAGCAGACGCTGCTCAGTGCCTCTACTGTATGACAGGCTGAAACAACTAATCTCTATATATAAAAATCATTGTGTGTGTGTGTGTGTGTATGTGTGTATCACCAACCAATCTCGAAGCATCTTTCACTTCACCAGAGCTGTTCAAAAGAAGCTAAGCTGTGATTGGTTGCTATGACCAACAGTTTTCCTTGCAACCAATCACTAAACATCGCTCATTTCACCAGAGCAGGTTAAAAGTACCTGAGCTGTGATTGGTTGCTATGCGCAAGTTTTCCCACTTGACAACACCTCAACAGACACTGACATGGTGGGAGAAATCTAGCATCCCCAGGAACATAAGCTCCAGCCATCGTCTGTCCCCCAGAAATGAGCAGTGAGTACATGACAGAAATGAATCCCCCCTCCCATGTGGTATCATTAAGTGACACACATGAATGTAGGAAAATTAAATGTCATGTGGATTTAATATTTCTCACAGACACTTTTAAGCATTATTTATGTGTTACTGTGCTCTGATGCTGTCAGTTATTTTAAAGTGCTACTTTCCCCATAATTCACCTGAATATACCAATATAACATGTAATGCTTTTCCCATAACAAGCCATTAAATATGAAACTATACTGCATACAGATGCTGTACATCCATGGGCAACTCAGCCGGACAAATTACAAGTTGTTGGTGCATGAAAATGTGTGTGAGGGTTTCTCTACTGTACTAATGTATAAGCTTTGTGCCTGTCCATTGGTGAAAAGCATGACTGTGATATTTATGGTGGCAGATAAGTGAGATTATCAGCCTGATCAGTAGAAATCCTGGGATCTTAGTGAACCATGTTTCTGTGCAATTTCACTATTCTACTTTTACTGGCTTTGACAGGATGATGTGGGATATTAGGAGTAGTAGTCCGGCAGATGTGGGATATTATAATGAATGTGGCTATGCGGAGTGGGTGGGGCTATACACTCAGCTTTATATATAGATATAATCATTATAATTTGTTATAACTAACCGTAGTTAGTTACTATGCCCGGGCAGCGCTGGGCTCTTCAGCTAGTCCAATATAAATATATAAAGGAAGAGGAAGAGATCCCAATTAATAAAAACACAATACTTTATTATCCAATATAAAAATACATATAAAAAAGCAAAATGCCGTAAGGGACACCTTAGAGCACCAACCAAAAGGCCAAAATGTATTCATGGAATAATAATACAATGCTACAATGTCAAGAATAGTAAATTCATTGGTTAACATGCCACATCTATATAATGTCATATTGAATGCTGATACAAAAACAATATATGACTATACAGCCCAGAAGTGGCTAGAAGTCAAACCAACAAAATGCGAAAAAAAAAAAAAAATGCCTATAAAAGGATGTAACACCGGAGTAAACACGAGTTAAATCTCAGAGCAAGGTAACGCCAGAGAAAGCAAGGGGTTAAAGGATATAGCCACCTATAACATGTCAAGTGCAACGTGCTGACTGTTAAATTACTAAATATCCTCTACAAAAAAGTGAAATACCCCATATAAAAAAAATCAAAAACCTTGTCACATGGAAAAGGATAATTACCTTCCGTGGTGGTGCTTGTGGTGTCCCCTCACCCGACGCGCTTTTTGCCTCCTGCTTCCTCGGGGGGCGTGACAGTTGCCTTCCAATTTAACACTGAAAATCGTAGTTACTTACCGTTAACAGTATTTCTCTGAGCCCATGACGGCACCACGGAGAGAGGGGATCCGCCTCACGGGGACAGGAAACCTACCGATAAAAAGGCGGTACCTCTCTCCCGCATCAGTTGTTTTACAGAGCATTAACGGAACTTCAGCTAATACTAACACACTTTAAGAAAAAGGAATTTCTATAATCAATAAACTGCGTAGAGGAGACACCACGTGACTTTTTGACTAAACTGTATTTACAATAAGTGCGCACCCCACACGTGTAGGGAGGGAATATACGGGTGCCGTCATGGGCTCAGAGAAATACCGTTAACGGTAAGTAACTACAATTTTCTCCTTCCCCCATGACGGCACCACGGAGAGAATTGCAGAGACTATCTATTAGGGGGGGACCACTGCCTCCAGCACCCTTCTACCAAAGGTTAGATCTGAGGAGGTGGCTAAGTCCAGCCAATAGTGGTTGAAGAAAGTTGAAGGAGGGGATCAAGTAGCGGCTCTACATATCTGCTCAATGGAGGCACCTGCTCTCTCTGCCCAGGAAATTGACACCACTCTTGTGGAATGGGCTGTTATTCTGCCTGGAATGTCCGTGCCTTGTGACAAGTACAAGGTGATGGAGTCCCTTATCCACCTCGCCAGTGTGCTCTTTGATGCCTTTCACCCTTTCTTTGGCCTCTGGAAGCAGACAAAAAGAGACCTATCCTTCCTACACTTCCTGATGGCCACTAAGTATTCCATTAGGCATCTCCTGACATCTAATGTGTGCAAGGTCTCTTTGCCCTTGTTTTTGGGATTGGGGCAAAAGAAGGGGAGGGAGATTTCCTGAGTTCTGTGGAACCGGGACGTTACCTTCGGCAGATAGGCTGGGTCTGTCCTAAGTACCACCCTATCATCCAGAATCTGTGTAAACGGAGGGAAGGCTGACAGGACTTACCATCGGATGCCGGGGCCGACCAGTCTGGAAGATGGCAGTGGGAGCCCCCTGTCCCAGCTGGGGCGGTTACCCGAGGCGGCAGAAGCAAGAAGATCCGTCCTCTCCCAGGATAGCGTCCTCCATGGCGGCCAGGGCGGCCCAGGGCTGGAGCAGGTACCGGGGTGTGAGATCGCCAGCAGACGCAGGTATCCCCTACGCGTGCCGGCAGCCGGGGGAGATGCCGCCGCCCGCTCAAGGCACCACTGGGAGCCGTCAGTGGTGTGCACGCGTGGGGCGGAGCGCACGACGTCACACGTTGCAAAGCATCTGGGTAGACCGGGTGCGTGCGTGCAGGGGGGCGGGGGTCGTCAGGTGACGTGGGCGGCGCACAGTATCTCTGGGAGGGACGCACAGGCGTCGCTCTCCCCGAGAAGAGAAAAAAAAAACTTTTTCTGGAAACACACCCCTCACTTGCTTAAAAGCGCACAGGGGGCACAGCGCGGCCTCTTTCCTGGCACCATGAGCACCGAGCTTCCAGAAGAACAGCAGCTGCTGGACACGTCCTCGGAAAGACGCACCGCAGCAGCACCGCAAGAAGGAGACCAAGGAGCAGTCACAGCAACACAGCAGCAGCAGCTGTTCGGAGTCCCGATGCAGCAAGGAGTCTGGGGGGCAGGGGTCCCAAAGGACAAGCCGCGTGCACATCCGGGGCCCACGTCTGATTTGGTATCCTTCTTCGGTCTGGTGGGTAAGTGGACTATGTGAACGTATATGCTGTAATTAGGGCCTGTCCTCCTTCTCTTATAGGGGAAGAAATGCACACAGAAAGCCAACCACAAGATTTGCCCATTTTGTAAGGAGGAGCTCCCCACGGCGTGGTAAAAAAGGCTCTGCCAGTCCTGCATTGAACATACAATATGCAAGGAATCCCCAGGGTTTGCTTCTGACCTTAGAGCCCTAATTGCCCACCAGGTAGAGAACACCTTCAAAACCCTTCAGGGGAAAAGCAAAAAGCATAAGAAACCCAAAAGAAAGGAACCGAGTCAGATCCTAGTGATAGGGAGAGCGAATCTTCTTCATCAGGCACAGATAGCCCGTCATCCGGCTCCTCGTCCTCTGCGGATGAAGGTCACACCTGCTTCCCTATAGAAGAAACGGATAACTTAATAAAGGCTATCAGAACCACTATGGGACTAATAGACACCAGGCCTAAAAGAACCATTCAGGACGCCATGTTTAGTGGGCTAGAGCAAAAGAAGAGGTCTTTTCCCATGAACGATAAAATCCAGGCGCTCATACAGAGAGAGTGGAAAAGGCTAGAGAAAAAGGACCTCCTAGCACCAAAAATGAAATACCCCTTAGAGGAGCCAAGCTGTTCATTTTGGGACAAAGCACCGAAAGTAGATGTCATAGCAAAAGCCTCGAAAAAATTTTCTCTGCCATTTGAGGACATGGGGACACTGAAAGACCCTATGGACAAAAAAGCGGATACATTCCTAAAAGGAGCCTGGGAAGCAGCCAGAGGAGGACTAAAACCCGCTATAGCTGCCACTTGCACAGCCAGAGCCCTGATGGTGTGGCTAGACCAGCTGGACGACAACTAAGGAACAAAACTCCAAGGGGCGCAATCCTTGACTCCGTACCATTAATGAAAGGAGCAGCGGCATTTCTAGCGGACGCATCCGTGGATTCAATCAGGTTGACAGCCAGGGCAGCCTCATTCTCGAATGCAGCTAGAAGGACTCTATGGCTCAAGTGCTGGACAGGAGACCTGCAAATAAAAACAAAGCTGTGCTCCATCCCCTGTGAAGGTGAATTCCTTTTCGGGCCCACACTGGACGATATACTTTAGAAAGCAAGGGGATGCATAGAAGTCTTTCCCTAACCCATCCAATTTCCCCTTCAAACGTTTTCGGAGCAGGAAATTTATCCAGAAGAAGCCACCTAAAAACTCGCAGGACAAGTGGGAAGATAGAAGAGGCAAACGATTTGGAGTAGCTGAATGGTCTTTGTGGCTGTGTAAGCAGGTGCAAGGATGCAGCAAAGCAGCGAATGCAGACCAGGGGTTAACAGTAATGCAATTTAATTATAACAATAAAGTATACTCCTCGCAGGGAGAAAACTGGTAATTAACAAATGAAAGTGAAATTTAACACAACAGTCTTGTTATGGAAATTATCGTGACTCCGATGGGGGTTGTAGTGCCCACACACGAACAAACTTCTGGCGGCAATGGGCGGTCTCCGATCTTGCACATTGAGCCCCTAGTCCATTGATCACTAGATTCGAAGTATGGAACATCATGGAAGTCTCTATCTGATGTGCGCTCCACTGCACACCTGTCCACATGGGGGAATACAGTTCACAATCTGGTACCTGGTACCCGATCCATACTGAGAGCACCTCACACTGTCTGGCGATGCGCCAGATGCAGTGCGCTCTCTCAGCTCCTGCAGAGCCTTCCGAGCCCTTGCAAGTCTCGGCTCCATGTTCCCTCTCTGCCTGCAAAGTGCGGCACACCCCTGTCTTTTCTCTCTGCCAGCAGGAAACTACTCAGTCTTCTTGCGCTTCCTGTTCTCTCCTCCCCCTGTTCGCCATGCCCCCTCTCACTGGGTCAGGGGTCCTGTCCGGTTCCCCATTATGTCCCCCCTGCAACACTTGATGCAGCACTGAGAGTTCCAGACCCGGCATCATGCAGGTACCTGCAGCACGATCTTCCTCCTTACACTATCACCCTCCTTTAACTCGCTATTCAACGGGCGAGAGCTCCTTCATCAGACTATCACACTCTTCCACTCCTTGAATAATTCATTGCCAAATAAATTTTTATCCATAACGAGTGGGTGGTACTCCAGCTGTCATCCGCTCTGACCGGCGATGCTCGGGCTGCTTGATAGGAGGCAAGAAAACATTTTGGTCTGATGGATCTGCCATCACTGCTGCTTCAGGCTCGGACGCCTCCTAGGGACCTGTGGGTGGTGAATCATTCAAATCTGGGGCTGGGGTGAGTATCTCTTCCTCATCACAGTCATGAACCATTGGAGTGGGCGCTTCGGTGTCGGTGCTGTCTGACACTCTTTTGCCTTCCTGAGAATCCTGTGACAGACAGGGTGGCAACAATGCTGCGACAAACTATTTGAGTAAGTACTTCTCCTTCTCGCTCAAGTTGGACTTCATACACTGCTCAGCATTTCACTTGATACAGGGTCTTCTCTCATCGATGGTCCAACTTCCTCCTTGGCCACTTGGCCAGAATAAACACCCTCTCTGGCTTGCCTTCAGATCTGTCCCATGAGTGGGCGGCGTTCCAGGGTGCTCGAGTTCTCAGAACTTCGTCTGTACCAGTCGGTGAAGAGTCTGTAGTCGATGTCACTGTTCCCGAACCCAGGAGGACATCCCTGTGTGCGGGTAGTCCTCTTTTGGGTCCAACTCTAGCACGGCGATCTCTCGTCCCTTCCGGCCAAACAGCAAGGTTTATCCAGTTGTACTGTGCACCCAATTGTTGCACACCCACACCAGCTCAGCAACGAACTCAGGCCACCGTACTTTCTGATCTTCCTCCAATGTTCGGAGCATGTGGATCAACATCCGATTGAAGCGCTCACAAGCTCCATTCCCCTGAGGATGATAGGGCGTATTCCTTGACTTCTCAATCTGGTACAAACGATGTAACTTCTCCATTACTCGACCTTGGAAGCAAGCACCTTGATCAGAATGGATCCGCTTCGGGCAACCGTACACCCGGATGAAGTCTCTGCAAATGGCGTGAGCAGCTGCTTCGGCAGTCTGATCTCGAGTCGGAGTCACTACAGTGAACTTGGTGAAGTGATCGGTCATCACCAGACAATGTTCATATCTGAGATGTGCGGGTCCTACGGCTAAGTAGTCGATCATCAATATTTCAAGGGGGTGCAGAAGTCACGATGGTCTGCGTCAGGGTTCGCTGCTCAAAAAGGTTTGGCTAATTTGCAGTTCCGGCATTTTTGACAGGCCTCCTCTTTGGCAGTTCTTAGTCGAGGGTGATATACCAGCTTCTGCAACCACTGAAATGTCTTCTCACACACAGCAATTTCTAGAGTATATATGAAAATAGTCACATTTTTAAACAACCAAATTTCTACTAATGTAGCAGCACAATTTTTGGTTTTATTTCAAACCAACAAAATTTCACACAAAGCAGGATCTACAGTATATATAATATGACAATATTCAATTTTTTGAACAAAAATATTTAGTGGACTGTACCAGGCTGAGTGTTTTTTTTTACAAATTTTAACCCACCATAATTTTACACAAAGCACGTTAAACTATCTGGAATGCTTTTTTTGAGCGTTATATACACTGAAATGTTCCCTAGAGCATGTAGTACTCTATGGATGAGTAACTGAACACTGAAACATTTTTCAACACTTTTTTGGAGTGTTATATATCACCGAAATGTAACAGAAAGCACCTAATACTGTATGGATGGCTAATTGAATCCAGACCAATTTTTCAATGATTTTTTGGAGTCATACATACTGTCAATATATCACAGCAAGCACCTAATACTTTATGGATGACTATGTGAATCCCGACAAATTTTTAAATGCTTTTATGGAGTGTTATATACCACTGAAATTTCACAGAAAACACCTAATACTCTATGGGTGACTAAATGGATACAGACAAATTTTTAAAATCTTATATACCACCGAAATTTAACAGAAAACACCTACACTAGTGGCCAACATTCTGGATACACTTGAAATTGTCATTTTTTAAAAAGTTTTAAGCATGCAATCATGCAAAGTGTTTATAGCAATAATGCCACAAGTAGTCTGAGGTAGATTAGAACACCTCTACATAGAAAAAAAGGTTATAATAATACAAAATATCTCATTACTTTTATAAGAACAGCAGAATGGCAGAATCTAAATATCATGTCCTAATATGTTAATTTCATGCTATCTCTATGTGTTCTTTCTTTACTAGTGTGTAGGGTATCCTTTAGCATCCATAACAGCTTTGCACCTCCTTGGCATTGATTCAACAAAACTTCTCAGGTTCTCTGTGGTTATAACATGGTACCAGGAACTGATAGCAACTGCAATCAATGCCTGTTTTTTGCTCGGTCGCTTACTAGAAACTAATTGCTTTAATCTTGACCACAGATTTTCGGTAAGGTTCAGATCAGGACTGTTTCCTGGCCATGAAAGCACAGAAATTTGTTTGTTTTCAAACCATTTTAGACATTGCCTTGCAGTGTGACATGGTGCTCTATCCTGTTGAAAAATAATTTCGGTCTGTTCCTTGCCAAGGTCACAAATTGATGGGATGAGCTTTGGTTCAAGGACATCATGAATATATTTTGAAGCATTTACAAGGACCTGTATTCTCCCAATTCCATGCCAGGACATACAGCCCCATATCATAATACTCTTAGGATGTTTCATTGTAGCTGTCATACACTCTGGCCTTCTCCGAACATAACACACTAATTCACTACCAAAAATTGACATTCTCATTTCATTGCTCCAGATTACTTTCTTGCAATCTTCAGTTGCCCAGATAAGATGTTCTTTGGCCAAGAAAATTCTCTTACTTCTCTGTTTAAGATTTAGGAATGGCTTTTTCCTTGGTGTTTGTGCTTTCTGACCGTCATCAAGTAATTGGCGACGTACTGTTCTCTCCGACACCGAAACTCCTCCATCGTGCAAGAATTGGTTGAGTTCCTTGGCTGATGCTCTTCTGTTTTGCAAGGCCAACCTAACAATTATTCTGTGTTTGGAATTGTATCCTTTTTCATTCCTCTTCCACTTTTGGTTTTGATGATGCAACTATCAGCAAAACGTGAACACAGCTTTTGCACTCCAGAAGCAGTGACTCCACCACCCACCTTCCTAGCAATTTCTCTGAAACTGTATTCCTCCTTCCTCAAAAAAATAACCATAGCTCTCTTTTTTGGAGACCAATCAGACCTCTTTGTGGCTGGCATGATTAAAATCTAAAAATACAAACATTCAGATGTTTGTGAGCTCAAAATATACATTTATAATTATTCAGTTAAAAAAATTAAATTAAATATTAATAAAATACAAGAAATAAAAATTTACAAAAGTTTGGAAAGAAATTAAAGCCTGGAGGACCTATACTAAAAGGATCAAGTGACTACTGTAGCTTTAAAACACTATTTTTAATTTGATGCGGACATAAAGAAAAGTTATCACATAACTAAAAATTTGTGAATTTTACTCAGAGAATGAAGTCCAGTATTTCTTGTCAAAATTATAAAAACTACCAAAAAAATATCAAAAACAAGTCTTCTGATATCTTTAGTAACAGATTGTTTGCCTGGGCTATAAATATAATTACGTAATCAAGCAAGTAAGATCGACGAAAGTTCCAGAAGCCTTGCAAATTATTAAAAACTTCAAGTGTATCCACAATTTTGGAAAGTAGTTTAATACTGTATGGATGGCTAATTGAATCCAGACAAATTTTTAAAAACTCTTTTGGAGTCTTATGTACCACCAAAATGTAACAGAGAGCACCTAATACCCTGTGGATGACTAATTGAATACAATCAATTGTTTCAATTCTTTTTTGGACTGTTATATAACACCGAAATGTACCGCAGCCCTTATAGTGATGTTAGGCCGGGGTCACACTAACCGACGCAAAATACGGTCAGTATTTTACATGCGTAATACGGATGAATGACCCCTAAATAGTGCTCCGTATGTCATCCATAATCAAGGTGTGGTCACGTATTTTGCGCATGTAAGCATCCGTATGTAATCCGTATGGCATCCGTATGGCGAGATTTTCTCGCAGGCTTGCAAAATGGACATATAATGGAGCTCTATGACAGGGTTTCTAAACAGAAACGAAAGAATAGATATAGACACATAGAATGCATATATATATATACAGTCATATGTAAAAGTTTGGGCACCCCTATTAATATTAACCTTTTTTCTTTATAACAATTTTGGTTTTTGCAACAGGTATTTCAGTTTCATATATCTAATAACTGATGGACTCAGTTATATTTCTGGATTCAAATGAGGTTTATTGTACTAACAGAAAATGTGCAATCTGCATTTAAGCAAAATTTGACTGGTGCAAAAGTATGGACACCCTTTTCATTTTCTTGATTTGAACACTCCCAACTACTTTTTACTGACTTCCTGAAGCACTAAATTGGTTTTGTAACCTCATTGATCTTTGAACTTCATAGCCAGGTGTATCAAATCATGAGAAAAGGTATTTAAAGTGGCCACTTGCAAGTAGTTCTCCTATTTGATTCTCCTATGAAGAGTGGCATCATGGGCTCCTCAAAACAACTCTCAAATGATCTGAAAACAAAGATTATTCAACATAGCTTTTCAGGGGAAGGATACAAAAAGTTGTCTCTGAGATTTAACCTGTCAGTTTCCACTGTGAGAACATAGTAAGGAAATGGAAGAACACACGTACAGTTCTTGTTAAGCCCAGAAGTGGCAGGCCAAGAAAAATATCAGAAAGGCAGAGAAGAAGAATGGTGAGAACAGTCAAGGACAATCCACAGACCACCTCCAAAGACCTGCAGCATCATCTTGCTGCAGATGGTGTCACTGTGCATCGGTCAACAATACAGCGCACTTTGCACAAGGAGAAGCTGTATGGGAGAGTGATGCAAAAGAAGCCGTTTCTGCAAGCACGCCACAAACAGAGTCGTCTGAGGTATGAAAAAGCACATTTGGACAAGCCAGTTACATTTTGGAAGAAGGTCCTGTGAACTGATGAAACAAAGATTGAGTTGTTTGGTCATACAAAAAGGCGTTATGCATGCGCTGTATTGTTGACCGATGCACAGTGACACCATCTGCAGCAAGATGATGCTGCAGGTCTTTGGAGGTGGTCTGTGGATTGTCCTTGACTGTTCGCACCATTCTTCTTCTCTGCCTTTCTGATATTTTTCTTGGCCTGCCACTTATGGGCTTAACAAGAACTGTACGTGTGTTCTTCCATTTCCTTACTATGTTCCTCACAGTGGAAACTGACTGGTTAAATCTCTGAGGCAACTTTTTGTATCCTTCCCCTGAAAAGCTATGTTGAATAATCTTTGTTTTCAGATCATTTGAGAGTTGTTTTGAGGAGCCAATGATGCCACTCTTCATAGGAGAATCAAATAGGAGAACTACTTGCAAGTGGCCACCTTAAATACCTTTTCTCATGATTTGATACACATGGCTATGAAGTTCAAAGCTCAATGAGGTTACAAAACCAATTTAGTGCTTCAGGAAGTCAGTAAAAAGTAGTTAGGAGTGTTCAAATCAAGAAAATGATAAGGGTGCCCATACTTTTGCACCTGTCAAATTTTGTTTAAATGCAGATTGCACATTTTCTGTTAGTACAATAAACCTCATTTGAATCCAGAAATATAACTGAGTCCATCAGTTATTAGATATATGAAACTGAAATACCTGTTGCAAAAACCAAAATTGTTATAAAGAAAAAAGGTTAATATTAATAGGGGTGCCCAAACTTTTACATATGACTGTATATATATATATATATGTATTCTATGTGTCTATATCTATTCTTTCATTTCTTTATTAAACCTGTCAGTGTGAGTTTACTGTATAGCGCACTGAATTGCCGGCTTTGCTAAAAGACACCTGGTGCGTATTTCTCGCAAGTCACATGTGTGGTCCGTGTGTAATCTGTATTTTTTGCGCACCCATAGACTTGCATTGGTGTACTACGGCCGTAGTACGCTGACAATCGCATCATGCTGCGATTGGCACGAACCGTAGAATACGGATGAGAAATATACAGCTGGTGCGAGGGACCCCATAGAGAATCATTGGTCCGTGTCTAATGCGTGCTTTTAGCGCCTCTCACTCGGCCGTATTCCTCGCCAGTGTGACCCCGGCCTTATAGTGACATCCTGTGTGAATAAAGGCTGAGCAAGACCAAGTCTCAAATATGGACGCACAGCTAGTGAAGAGATGTTTAACTTCTTTACTATCTTGAACGTATAGGTACGTCCAAGGTTGCTTCCCACTGTTTGATGCAATGAGCCCGCAACTTTGCGGCACATGTCAGCTGATGTCGCAATCCACCCATGGATGTTAACATGATAAATGCAGCTGTAAATCTCTGAGAGTGGCATTTAAACATGATTGCTCCTGAAGTGATTCACAAACCCTGCCCAGTGACGCCCGTGTCACCTGACTGTGGGTTGCCGATGGGTTGACATGACAACACAGGGTCTACAGAGACCCCTGTGGTTGTCATCACTGAACTGCTATGAGCAGATGAGCAAACGATCAGAAGATCACTGCTTCTAGTCTCCCATGGAGACTATTGAAGCCAGTAAAAAGTAAATGTTTTAAAAATATATAAATGTTTAAATCATCCCCATTCACCCTATTAAAAATAAAATCATTAAAAAAATACACATATCTGGCATCACCACATCAGAATTTGCCTGATTTAACAATATTTAAAAATAATTTTATTTAATTATAGCAGGGTTTTTTCATTTTGTCCTTTGTAGGTTTTGTATGCTTTTTGGCCATGTGAACATGCATTTATATGCTGCATGTGTACCAACTCAAGCCAAGCTCAATTTTTGTGTTTTTTCTTTGTATTTTTGCATTCTGTGCAAGCTGGGGTGTGGCCTCCCTCTCCTGAGCTGGAAATTGTATTTAAAGGCTTCCACTGACTGGTGTCCAGTGGTTGGGACCCGGTCCTTGTCTGCCCTTATTCACACAGACGTCAACTTTGACACATAAGGTTTTTAATATTAGACAGTGTAGGACCGCCCCGACCACAGAGTCACCTTGTCGATGGTGGGACGGCTTTTATGCCATGTCTGATCAAATACAGTATTACTAAGAACTCTGTATGATTTAAATGCACTTTTGCTTTTTAATTATTTAAATTATAGCAGGGTTTTTTCATTTTGTCTTTTGTAGGTTTTGTATGCTTTTTGGCCATGTGAACATGCATTTGTATGCTGCATGTGTACCAACTCAAACCAAGCTCAATTTTTGTGTTTTTTCTTTGTATTTTTGCATTCTGTGCAAGCTGGGGTGTGGCCTCCCTCTCCTGAGATGGAAATTGTATTTAAAGGCTTCCCCTGACTGGTGTCCAGTGGTTGGGACCCGGTCCTTGTCTGCCCTCATTCACACAGACGTCAACTTTGACACATGATAAGGTTTTTAATATTAGACAGTGTAGGACCGCCCCAGCCACAGAGTCAGCTTGTCGATGGTGGGACGGCTTTTATGCTATGTTTGATCAAATACAGTATTACTAAGAACTCTGTTTGATTTAAATGCACTTTTGCTTTTTACTTATTTAATTATAGCAGGGTTTTTTTATTTTGTCTTTTGTAGGTTTTGTATAAAAATAATTAACCCCTTAACGACCAGGGGTATTTTTGGTTTTGCACTTTCATTTTTCCCTCCCCTTCTTTCCAGAGCCATAACTTTTTTTATATTTCCGTCAATATGGCCATGTGAGGGTTTGTATTTTGCGGGATGAGTTGTACTTTTGAACTACAGGATTGGTTTTACCATGTCGTGTACTACAAAACGGGAAAAAATTTCCAAGTGCGGTGAAATTGCAAAAAAACTGCAATCCCACACTTGTTTTTTGTTTGGCTTGTTTGCTAGGTTCATTAAATGCTAAAACGGACCTGCCATTATGATTCTCCAGATCATTACGAGTTCATAGACACCAAACATGTCTAGGTTCTCTTTTATCTAAGTGGTGAAAAAAATCCAAAGTTTGTAAAAATAAATAAATAAATTGCACCATCTTCCAAGACCCGTAGTGTCTCCATTTTTCATGATCTCGGGTTGGGTGAGGGCTTACTTCTTGTGCACCGATCTGATGTTTTTAATGATACCACTTTTGTCTAGATAAGTTCTTTTGATCGCCCGTTATTACATTTTAATGCAATGTCACAGCGACCAAAAAACCGTAATTCTGGCATTTTGATTTTTTTTCTCTCTACACCCTTTAGTGATCGGGTTAATCCTTTTTTTTCCGTGATAGATCAGGCCATACTGAACGCAGCAACACCTAATAGGTATACGTGTGATTTTTCTTTATTGTTTTATTTTGAATGGGGCAAAAGGGGGGTGATTTAAACTTTTAGTCTTTTTTGCTTTTTTAATAATTTTTAAAACATATTTTTTTTTTACTTTTGGCATGCTTCAATAGCCTCCATGGGAGGCTAGAAGCTGCCATAGCACGATCGGCTCTGCTACATATAGGCGATGCTCAGATCGCCTATATGTAGCAGAAATACAGCATTGCTCTGAGCGCCGACCACCGTGTGACGCTCATAGCAATCAGGCATCAAAACCATAGAGGTCTCCAGGAGACCTCTGGTTGTTATGCCAACGCATCGCTGACCCCCGATCACGTGACAAGGGTCAGCGATTCGCGCATTTCCGGCCCTAGTTCTAGTTAAATGCCCGCTGTCAGTGTTTGACAGCGGCCTTTAACTTGTTAATAGGCGCAGGTGGATCGCGATTCCACCTGCCCCTATTGCGGGCACATGTCAGCTGTTCAAAACAGCTGACATGTCCCGGCTTTGATGCGAGCTCACCGCTGGAGTCCTTATCAAAGCGGGGACTGTGTCCGTCATAGGACACTAAGGGGTTAATTCGATAGGTAAACGGCTTAAGGACAAAAAAAATCAAAGCGCCAGAAATATGTTTTTTGTCAATTTTAGCATTTAGTTAATATGGTAAAAAAAATTAATTGTGGAATTGCACTATTTTAGCAATTTCAAAGCATTATGAAATTTTTCTCTTTTTCCAGTATGTTATATGGTAAAACCATTAATGTAGTTCAAAAGTAAATGAACCCTCACACGGTCATATTGAAAAAGATAAAAAAAAGTTATGGCTTTGGGAATAAGGGAAACAAAAAACGAAAACTCAAAAACTGAAAAACCCATGATGGTGAAAGGGTTAAATTTGATATCCATCTCAAAGGATACCTGCACCAATTGCAGAAACCTATGGGTATGGGCACACGTTGCGGATTTGGCTGCAAATTTTACCTGCGGATTTATTGCAGATTTCCCATGCGTTTTTACACCTGCGGATTCCTATAATGGAAGCGGTGTAAAAACACTGCAGATTCCGCACAAAGAATTGACATACTGCGGAAAATAAACTGCAGCAAATCTGCATGGAATTTTCTGCAGCATGTGCACAGCGGTTTTTTGTTTTCCTATGTTTACATGGTACTGTACACCGCATGGAAAACTGCTGTGGATCCGCAGTCAAATCCACAACGTGTGCACATACCTCAAAGCTAAATTGAAACAAGTGAACTGGAGTCAAGTTGGCATTCATTCAAAAAAGGAGCATGTTCACACTGGCTGAAAAACAGAGAAAGCCCAAGACAGAAACAAAATAAATAAATACCCTGCTGTATGTAAGTAAGTGAAAGCAATAGTGCATATAAATAACATTGGATACTTAGTATAAATTGTTTTTGAAGAAAAAAAGAGTAAGGCCATGTGCACACGATGCATTTTTCCTGTGGTTCCACAGTGGATTTTACCGCGCAGAAACGCTGCAGATCCGCAAAGTGATTTACAATACAATGTAAATCAATGCAAAAAAAAAAACGCTGTGCAGACGCTGCGGTTTTTTCTGCGCGGTACAAAAAATGCAGCATGTCACTTCTTTTGTGCGGTTTTCCTCCTGCTCCATTCTCCAAATCCGCAGGGGGAAAACCGCAGTGGAAAACCGCAAGAAAAAAAGGAAGAAATCCGCAGGAAAAATGCAGGTCATTTGACCTGCGGATTTCTTCAAATCTGCGCGGAAAAATCCACAGGAGGAAAATCTAAAAGCCAGCTCACCAACGTCAAGATACCCAAGTTCGTGATGGTCCTAACCTCTAATATTGAAACCTTACCCTGCTTCATAGTGACGTCCTGTGTGAACAAGGGCAAAGCAGGACCAAGTCCCAAACATGAACACACAGCTTGTGAGGAGCTTTTTTAAATGTGATATCCAGCTCAAAGGAAGGGAGACCACTCCCTTACCTGCACTAAATCAGAAGCCTAAGGGTATGTGCACACGCTGCGGTTTTGGCCGCTGCGGATCTGCAGCAGTTCTGCAGACAGTGTACAGTAGCATGTAAATCTATGTGATTTACAATCTGCTGTGCACATGCTGCAGATTTTTAACTGCGGAAAAGCTGCGGTTTTCAATCCGCAGAAAGAAATGACATGTCACTTCTTTTCTGCAGATTCTGCTGCGGTTTACCATCTCCTCCATTGTAGAGGTGATAAACCGCAGGCCAATCTGCAGGTAAAACCGCAGGTCATTTTACCTGCGGTTCCGCAGATACAAATCCGCAGACCAATCCGCAGCGTGTGCACATAGCCTAAAGCTAAACTGGAAAAATATGAAATTGAGTCAAGTTGGTCTGCATGCAAAATAGGAGCATGTTCACAGAGGCTGAAAAACAGACTAGCTTAAGGTTTCTCCATTTAGCAATGGACTGCAAAGCCCTAATCCTTGCCTAGAGACTGTATTCTGCCACTCTCTCTGCCTCCCTAGGCTAAATGCAGAATGTATCTGATACAAACAGCATAGTACAAGATTAAGGCTAGTTTCACACTAGCATATGGAGGAGCTGCGGACGGCTGTGGGCTTCCTTCATGAAGCTCTGCCCTCGGCCGCACCTCCTCTGGTCAGCTCCGCCTCTGTTGGCATGCGGCCTGCGTACCCTATCTTTAGCATTAGGTACACAGGCCGTGCTGATGAATGCAGATGCCTCCGCATGCATCTTTTTGACAGTGTGGTGACCTGCACCAGGCGCAACGTGTTGCGTTTTGGTGCGCTCTCCGCACCGTCAAAAATATGCATGCGGAGGCATATGCATTCATTGGCATGGCCTGCGTGCCTAATGCTAAAGATAGGGTACGCAGGCTGCATGCCGACAGAGGCAGAGCTGACCGGAGGAGGTGCGGCCAGGTGCCAAGCTTCACGGAAGAAGCCCGCAGCCGTCTGCAGCTCCTCCATACGCTAGTGTGAAACTAGCCTAACAATTACAAGGACTGTAAGGGTATGTGCACATGTTGCAGATTGCTGTGTGGATTTTTCCACGCAGAATCTGCAGAATCCGCAGGTAAAATGACCTGCGTTTTACTTGCGGATTCACTGCGGATTTACTGTGGATTTTCTGCGTTTCTTGTGTGGATTTGCATGCATTTTTACACCTGTGGATTCCTAGAATGGAATAGGTGTAAAAGCGCTGCAGATTCCGTACAAAGAATTGACATGCTGCGGAAAATAAACCGCTGCCTTTCTGTGTGGAATTTTCTGCAGCAGGTGCACAGCAGATTTTGTTTTCCATAGGTTTACATGGTACTGTACACCGCATGGAAAACTGCTGCCAAATCCGCAACGTGTGCACTTACACTTAGTATGATGGTTCAGCTTCAGTGACTGTATCAACACTACTGACTTCTGATTCATTATACTGTGCACACATACGCCTGGACAAACACTTTCTCCCTCCAATAAAAACTATCATAGAGCTGTGCAATGGCATTAGTGTGCCGAGCCTGACGGACCCTGTGCTTTTTATAATACCTGATGATGTCACACGGGCAGCCAATCATAGTAATGCCACTACAAAGATGGCTACGGCATTACAATTACTCTCAGGCAACCCCCTCATGCTTATTGGCTGTGTAATAATAATTAGCGCCAAACCTGCGTGGCAGGGATTAAAGTTTGAAGTCAAGCAATGACCAGCTAATGCTTGCCAAGTGCCGAACACATCTGAGCACCCAGATACCTGAGTATCACGGAAAGCTGTTAGGCATGGGGTTCCTCCCTCTGCACAGGAGGAATCCCAAGCCTTGGCTTCTGCGGTCTCCCATTCAGTCCCAGCTGCAGAGGAGCCTGCTCGGCAAAGACATTGCTTCCGGCGCCTTGCTCATGCTAGTGCTGTCAGGTTGGTTGCTGCTGCCATCCCTGGTTCAGCTATAGCAGCCTGCACTAGCCAGTGGTGAGCAGCTCCTGGGACTAAGTCCCTCTTTCGCTCCACTGAGCATGCCCATGGCTCAACCTCCCATTGGAGTTCAGGGGTCACATGCTCAGGTCCCGTGCCTGTTCCGATTGGACCATCAGGAAGGTCCCGGAAGGACGCTGCTATAAAAGGTTCGCATGGCCACTTGGCCATGTCCTAGTATAGACTGTTATTTGTAGTTGTGTCTGTGAAGATGGATGTATGCGTTCAGGTGACTGACTCATTAAGACTTCCTCCCTCTGGTTGTGTATGTGTGTAGGGTAGTGGAGTTACAGTTAGCGCCTACTAGTGGCTTTGCTTTAGTGCCACGGAGCACCCAGTCCTCAGCACCACACTTAGCGCCAGATTGTGCCATCCAGCACAAGGCACTACTATACTGCATCTAGCAGCAGCAACTGCCAGTGTTGTGCCATGTGCTATCTGTGCGCTTTCCAAGTCCTATTTAGGGTGGTTAGTGGGGTCCGCCAGAGCGGTGCTGTGCGCACGTTGTGTGCTTATCTATTTACTTTTCCCTTCCTGGCACCGCAGTTGTGGTGCCGAGCACTAGTGTGTCTAGAGGGACTTTAACCCAGTGTCTCAGGGGCAGAGTCCTGTGACTATACACTAGAGCTCACATTGCCGAGCTCTGTAAACACTAACAGGCTCCGGCGTTTAAGTTGCAGTGGCTCTGTGAAGTAACAGAGTTCACCCATGTACACACCATGTCAGCGGTTAACCCGCCAGTGTTCAGTTAGTGCTCCGCCATTACCCAGAAGCAGTTTACCATCTCTGCACGGTGGACCCCGGGTTGCAATCGCACTTTCTCATATTTTATATTTAGTGTGTTCCGCAACCCTAACAAGAAATTTCGCTCATTCCTATTGGACATTAAAGAAAAAAAACTACCCCTATTACACTTATGTGGGACTTCTGCGATGTGAGTCTTACTATTGGCATGTGCAACAAACAGCAGCATGTGTATAAGCTTAAGATACATGAGGTATCCTCTTTCTAATAGTTGATGCACTACTATTATTATTATTTATTTATATAGCACCATTGGTTCCATGGTGCTGTACATGAGAAGGAGTTACATACAAATTACAGATATCACTTACAGTAAACAAACTAACAATCACAGACTGATACAGAGAGGAGATGACCCTGCCCTTGTGGGCTTACATTCTACAGGATGCTGGGGAAGGAGACAGTAGGTTGGGGGGTTGCAGCAGCTCTGGTCATGGTGAGGCGGTAGCTCCAGTAATGGTGAGGAGGCAGTGGGGTCATTGCAGGCTCTAAGCTTTCCTGAAGAGGTGGGTTTTCAGGTTCCGTGTGAAGGATCCGAATGTGGTTGATAGTTGGACTTGTTGGGGCACAGAATTCTAGAGGATGGGGGATGTTCAGGAGAAGTCTTGGTGGCGGTTGGGTGAGGAGTGAATAAGTGTGGAGGAGAGAAGGAGGTCTTGGGAGTACCAGAGATTACCTGAGGGAAGATATTGGGAGATTAGTTCAGAGACATATGGGGGAGACAGGTTATAGATGGTCTTGCAGGTCAGTATTAGTAATTTGAACTGGATATGCTGAGGGAGTGGGAGCCAGTGAAGAGATTTGCAGAGGGGAGAAGCGGAGGAGTAGCGAGGAGAGAGATTAATTAGTCGGGCGGCAGAGTTAAGGAAGGACTGGAGAGGTGTGAGGGACTATCACTTTTAAGGGAACCTGTCACCAGGAATAACACTGTTAACTTGCACATATGCGGTTAATCTGCAGGTTAAGAGTGTTATGGTGCTGTCCAGCACCTGCACACAGCCGAATGCAGCGGGGAGAAACTTATCTTTATACACCCCCAGCATTTGGTATTCAGCCATGGGGGTGCCGGCGCTAGTTCAGTCACCACTCTGAGTATACAGAGCGGCTGCTGTAATTGACTGACATTGGCTTTACATTGTGGCCGGCTGTCCTTGGATCTAATAGCACAATTTTGTAATTGTTCCGTTGGAGATGGTGATCATATGATTCCCAGGTGACCACCTGCATGGCAGAAGTCCTGAGTTTTAGAGAACTATCAGTTGCAGTGGAAAACTTAATTGCTTTTTTTACTGTTCGTGATCCAATGGAAGACATGTAAAAAAATAGACATAAGTAAAAAAAAAAATAAATCAAATCACCACCTATGCCAACCGAGTCATCAGACAAGCTTTAGCTATATTTTTCTTATCACAAAAATAAAAGCAAAAATCAAAATTTAAAATTCTATTGGTCAAAAAATATACATTATACCTTTTTGTACTATTCCTACCTCTTTGTATCATGGAAAAATGGTTGCAGAAAATTATTTTGGCAACCAATTAAAAATTTGGATTTGCGCTAACTTGGACGTACAAAAGGCCCCAATTTAACAAAGCAATTTTTGCAAAATTCTTGATTAAATTGATTTGAAAATTCCCAAAATTTTTGTGCAACTTGAAATTATGCAAACATTTTGCAACTTTTGATGTTTTCATGTCAGTTTCTCCCAGATCTGTCACAATGGCAAGAGATGTGGCATGATGGGGTCTTGACGCACAGCTAGTTTAATTCATAACGAGCTGGGCAATCTTCATCTGGGACTGGAGTAAGGTTTCCGGTGTGATGCACGCCACTCATCAAGAGGTTTCTGATTCATTGATGGGGTTGTCCAGTTCAAATCAATATGTCTGCAGTCACTCTGTGTGACTGCAGACTTATAAATCCCCCCAGTGCATGCACTGTGTGCTGCGAGGATTTGCCGGTTTCAGACGCAGAATCAGAGTTTGAGTTATACATTCTCCCGGGCAGTGGGCATGGCCTTGCTCCATTCACTTGCTTTGAGGAAGCCATGCCTCATGTAATGATGCGCTGGCCAGTGGGCGTGGCTGACCAGAGGGCGTGACCTTGCTCCATATAAGTTTTTGGGAAGTGAAGCCACGCCCACTGCCCAGGAATATGTATAAGTCATACATAGCCTCCATTCCTCTCTCAGAAATTGGTGAATCCTCACAGGGCACAGTGCATGCGCTGGGGGGATTTTTAAATCTGCAGTCACACAGAGTGACTGCAGACTTATCGGTTTGGACTGGACAACCCCTTAAAGAGGCATACCCCTCATAATGAATCTTACCTGTCCTTTAATTAAAACAGGTGAGAAAATCGCTGGGCCTAATGATTTCAGTCCCAAATATATTATCATTTAGGACCAAGACACTCTAGTTGTTAAGAAGTTTATTTTATGTACTCAGAGAAGTCTTTCGAAGTTATAAATCATGAAATGAAAACTTTTACATATGGAATTGTGAATGCTACATAATAGATTTTGAAATGAGGATGACTTGTATTAGAGTTTAAATCTCGAACACCAATGAAGTCCTTTATTAAAATAGTACAGTCACTGACAAGAAAAACTGTCATAGCTCAAGATGCCTCTGTGAAGAGGTGACAAAGGAATTTGCCACTGTTTGATTCAATGCAGCCACAAAAATAATTTGATAGTTGTGTTATTCAGCCCATCTCAGTACAAAGCGAAATGGGATTATTTTCTCAAGATGCCATTGTTGAAACCCATTCACACAAGGACCCGAAGCTGAGAGAAAAAGCTTGGGCATTATATATTTCTTGCATTACATTCACTATATAATTATAGTATATTCTCCCTCTTTTGGCAGCCACTCATAAACAAATGAATTTGACATGGAAAGAAATAACTCTTTTTTTTTCTTCAGCTGTGATTGGCAGCTTACAAATGCGCTCTTCTGTGCTTCTCGACTATTCAGTGTAGTATGCCAATTAGCAAAGACAATAATTAAATAAGTAAGCCCCCAGATGTTCATTATCAATGAGCAGATCTGTCAGAGAAAAGTGGTATTGGTGCAAGCTTCACTCACTGAAAAATCGAGTTGTCCAGCTCTACTTTACTAACAAAAATGAAACATTTCATCACTAAGATCTTGTTAAAACTTATGAGTTGACAGACTTGCTTGAAGTTTTGCTGTTTGGGTTGAGCTCTTGAGTGAACGCTTTAGGTGACACGTGCAAGTCTTTCAAACCTTCTTTTCCACATTTTCAAACGTCACAGGCTATTTGGATTCCAGACAATCTGTACAGTCCTGTAAAAACGTATGGATATGTAAAAAGCAGGCGGCATGAATAACACATTAAAAATACAATGACTACATTGTAGAGTTTTATTTCAAGCTGTTCCTATTACTCAAGCGTATGTGTATTATATCTATGGTTCTCAGCTGTTAACTATTTCATTGTATGGTTCCTTGGACCATATGTCCTTCTGGGTCTTCATTCTCCTATTTTTCTGATTTTAGGATGAAACGTTAATTTTGAATAGCAATACACTTTATTCTAATACTAACTGAAGAGCCCTTCGTTGCCCGGGCATAGTAACTAACTACGGTTAGTTTTAACAAATTATAATGATTATATACACTCACTGGCCACTTTATTAGGTACACCATGCTAGTAAGGGGTTGGACCCCCTTTTGCCTTCAGAACTGCCTCAATTCTTCGTGGCAGAGATTCAACAAGGTGCTGGAAGCATTCATCAGAGATTTTGGACCATATTGACATGATGGCATCACACAGTTGGCGCAGATTTGTCGGCTGCACATCCCTGATGCGAATCTCCCGTTCCACCACATCCCAAAGATGCTCTATTGGATTGAGATCTGGTGACTGAGGAGGCCATTTGAGTACAGTAAACTCATTGTCATGTTCAAGAAACCAATCTGAGATGATTCGAGCTTTATGACATGGCGCATTATCCTGCTGAAAGTAGCCATCAGATGTTGGGTACATTGTGGTCATAAAGGGATGGACATGGTCAGCAACAATACTCAGGTAGGCTGTGGCGTTGCAACGATGCTCAATTGGTACCAAGGGGCCCAAAGAGTGCCCAGAAAAAATTCCCCACACCATGACACCACCACCACCAGCCTGAACCGTTGATACAAGGCAGGATGCATCCATGCTTTCATATTGTTTACGCCAAATTCTGACCCTACCATCCGAATGTCGCAGCAGAAATCGAGACTCATCAGACCAGGCAACGTTTTTCCAATCTTCTACTGTCCAATTTCGATGAGCTTGTGCAAATTTTAGCCTCAGTTTCCTGTTCTTAGCTGAGAGGAGTGGTACCCAGTGTGGTCTTCTGCTGCTGTAGCCCATCTGCCTCAAAGTTCGACGCACTGTGCGTTCAGAGATGCTCTTCTGCCTACCTTGGTTGTAACGGGTGGCAATTTGAGTCACTGTTGCCTTTCTATCAGCTCGAACCAGTCTGCCCATTCTCCTCTGACCTCTGGCATCAACATGGCATTTCCGGCCACAGAACTGCCGCTCACTGGATTTTTTTTCTTTTTCGGACCATTCTCTGTAAACCCTAGAGATGGTTGTGCATGAAAATCCCAGTAGATCAGCAGTTTCTGAAATTCTCAGACCAGCCCTTCTGGCACCAACAATCATGCCACGTTCAAAGGCACTCAAATCACCTTTCTTCCCCATACTGATGCTCGGTTTGAACTGCAGGAGATTGTCTTGACCATGTCTACATGCCTAAATGCACTGAGTTGCCGCCATGTGATTGGCTGATTAGAAATTAAGTCTTAACACACAGTTGGACAGGTGTACCTAATAAAGTGGCCAGTGAGTGTATATATATATATATATAAAGCTGAGTGTAGAGCCCTGCCCACTCCGCATAGCCACATTCACTATAATATCCAACATCATCCCGTCAGCCAGAGCTACCGGACTACTAATATCCCACATCATCCCATCAAGGCCACCGGACTACTACCCCTAATATCCCATATCTTCCCATCAGCCATAGCCACCGGACTACTACCCCTAATATCCCTCATCATCCCATCAGCCAGAGCCACCGGACTACTACCCCTAATATCCCTCATCATCCCGTGAGCCAGAGCCACCGGACTACTACCCCTAGTATCCCACATCATTCCGTCAGAGCCACCAGACTACTACCCCTAATATCCCACATCATCCTGTCAGCCAGAGCCACCGGAATACTACCTCTAATATCCCACATCATCCCATCATCCAGAGACACCGGACTACCCCCCTAATATCCCACATCATCCCATCAGCCAGAGTCACCAGACTATTATTCCTAATATCCCACATCATCCTGTCAGCCTGGGGTCAGAACCAAAGCGCTGAGTGGAACGGTCCTAACTTCCATACCGGGGATCCCTTTAAGAGAGGCCTGGCTTCAGAACGAGAGCACTGAGTGGATTTGCCCTGACTTCCATACCGGAGATCCCTTTAATAGAAGCCTGGGGTGAGAATCAAAGCGCTGAGGGATTTACCCTAACTTCCATACCGGAGATCCCTTTAAGAGAGGCCTGGGGTCAGTACCATAGCGCAGAGTAGATTTGCCCTCACTTCCATAACGGGGATTCCATTAAGAGGGGCCTGGAGTCAGAACCAGAGTGCTGAGTGGAATTGCCCTAACTTCCAAACCAATGATCTCTTTAAGAGAGACTAAGGTCAGAACCAGAGCGCTGAGTGGAATTGCCCTAACTTCCATACTGGGGATCTCTTTAACACAGCCTGGGATCAGAACAAGAGCGCTGAGTGGATTTGCCCTGACTTGCATACCAATGATTCCTTTAATAGAATCCTGGAGTCAGAATCAGAGTGCTGAGGGATTTGCCCTAACTGCCATACAGGAGATTCCTTTAAGAGAGCCTGGGTTCAGTACCAGAGCATTTGAAGGCAATTGCCCTGACTTCCATACTGGGGATCCATTTAAGAGAGCCTGGGGTCAGAACCAGAGTCCTGAGTGGAATTGCCCTAACTTCCATACCGGGGATCCCTTTAAGAGAGGCCTGGGGTCAGAACCAAAGTGCTGGATGGATTTGCCCTGACTTCCATACCAATGATCCCTTTAATAGAAGCCTGGGGTCAGAATCAGAGTGCTGAGGGAATTTGCCCTCACTTCCGTACCGGGGATCCCTTTAAGAGAGACCTGGGGTCAGAACCAGAGCACTTAGTGGAATTCCCCTAACTTCCATACCAATGCCCTAACTGCCATACATGAGATCCCTTTAAGAGAGCCTGGGTTCAGTACCAGAGCATTTGAAGGCATTTGCCCTGACTTCCATACTGGGGATCCTTTTAAACAGCTCTGGTGAAATGAAAGATGCTTTGTAATTGGTTTGTGATACATACATATACACATACAATCAATTTTATATATATAAATTACGTAGGCCTTTTGACTTCCAATCTTCCTTTGGTTAAGACAGTCTTTAGGGAGTGACCCTTATGTGAACAGGCCACTTTGTAGATAAAGACGTGTATGACTCTGAGGTCTCCTAGGACTGTATTCATCCCCTTTCAAGCTCTTTAATTTAAGCGCAACATTAGTAATGTCAAAGAGACCTCAATATACATACACTAAACAGATAAAAAACATTATCTCTATTTGTTAGCAGATGCATTTCTGGCTGGTATACATACACATGTGGTGTATATGGAAGAACTTATGTGGTGTATGTGGAAGACAACAGGCAGTCGCTGAAAAATTTGTCACTTCTTGGGAGTAGCAACAGGTTTTGTGTTTTTAATCTGAAGAAGCAAAGACTCAATTTTCAGACCTTGATAAATTATTAATTATGCATCCCTTTTATGGAGCAGCAACAGCTTTGGAATTTGTTTGTAAAGCGAATAAGCTATGGAAATGCACCAAGTTCCAGACAATATGGTCAATGAAGAATCCATAGGAAGCATTGGTCTAGAGCCCAGGCAGCACATAGCTTAATATTTATGCCAGCTTTTGTACATCAGCGGTCAGACTCTCTTGCTTTGAGGTGGGCTCCAGAGGTGAGCCCACCTCAAAGCCGCGACATGTCAGCTGTTATAAACAATAACATGTGAGGGCTTATTTTTTGTGGGACGAGTTGTACTTTTGAACAACATCATTGGTTTTACCATGTCATGTACCAGAAAATGGGGAAAAAAATTCCAAATGCAAAGAAATTGCAAAAAAAGTACAATCCCACACTTGTTGTTTGTTTTTCTTTTTTACTAGGCTCACTAAATGCTAAAACTGACCTGTCATTTTGATTATCCAGGTCATTATGAGTTCACAGACACCAAACATGTCTAGGTTCTTTTTATTCTCAGTGGTGAAAAAAAATTCCAAACTTTGTTTAAAAAACAATTGGGCTATTTTCTCCAGGAGACCTCTGATTGTCATGCCAACTCATCGGAGACCCGCGATCATGTGATGGGGTCATCGGTGGATGGCTTTCAGCATGATTGCCTGAAGCGCATGTTAAAAGCCGCTGTCAGCATTTGACAGCTGCATTTAATGGGTTAATAGAAGTGGGTTCATCGCGATTCCACCTGTGGGTATTCAGGGCACATGTCAGCTGTACAAAACAGTAAATAAATAGCAAACCTGATCCCAGACTGAGGCTGAGAAAGGTTAACCCCTACATGACCAGACCAGGAAAAAGGGCAAAAAGGACTCCAACCCGGTCTGGATCATGACAGCTACACTCTATCGACCTCAAGGACACCATTCTCTCCTGGTTCTCCTCCTATATCTCCGACTACTCCTTCACTGTATCTGTTACTTGCTCCTCTTCCTCTACTTTTCTCCTTACTGTCGGAGTTCCTCAAGGATCAGACCTACGCCCCCTCTTCTTCCTTGTATACTGTAATTCACCCTTTGGACCATTAATCAGTAGATTTGGCTTTCAGTACCATTTCTATGCTGATGACACCCAATTATACACTACTCCTGAGATCATGTATGCATTATTACAAAACACCAGTTAATGTCTTTCCGCTGTCTCTAAAATCATGCCCTTGCTCTATCTGAAAATGAACTTGTCAAAAACTGAACTCCTTGTGTTTCCTCCCTCCACTAACCTACCTAGCCTGATATTGCCATTTCTATGTGTGGTTCTACCATTACTCCCCAGCAGCATGCCCGCTGTCTTGGGGTCATACTTTATTCAGATCTTTCATTCACTCCCCACATCCGATCACTCACCTGCTCATGTACACCTCAAAAACATTTCTAGAATTCAACCATTTCTTACCTTTGACTCTAAAAAAGCTCTTACTCTTATTCATTCTCGTCTGGACTATTGCAACTCTATACTAATTAGTCTCCCTCTTACTAAACTCTCCTCTCTCCAATTCATCCTGAATGCAGCAGCCAGGATCATATTCCTCACCAACCACTACACCGATGCCTCTATCTTGTGCCTGTCGTTGCACTGGTTGTCCATCCGATCTAAAGTTCAATATAAATTAATCACTCTCACCCACAAACCTCTCAATGCTTCACCACCACCCTACATCTTCTCTCTCGTCTCAGTGCGCCACCCTACCTGTGGCCCCCATTCTGCTAATGACCCTAAAATTAACATCCTTAATAATCCAAACTTCCCATTCCCATGTCTAAGACTTCTCTCGCGCTAGGCAAATTCTTTGGAATACCATACCAGGACACTTCAGTGAATTCCCAACACCCTCAGTTTTAAGTGTGGCGCCCTGTGGCTCAGTCGCCACAGAGGTACTGCACCTTCTCCTAAGGTGACCACCTGACCACGCTCCAACACTCGCACCCCACACAATAGAGTAGTTCAGCAAAACCACATTGCGGCTCCTTGCTTAGAGAGAGGCAGAGCACCTTTGGTGGTTCCCTGCTTGGAACACTAAACATGCTGGGAGGTGGGTGGAGTTTAGAACACATAAAAAAGCGGGATGGTTTAGGATTACAGGTCAGTCAGAAGGAGAGTAGGAGAGAGGAAGCCACTCGGAGAGGAGTGGGGATCCCTGGAAGAGGGATGGAGGAAGGAGTGCTGCAGCTGCCTCAGTGATCTGAGCCATCTGGCACGGGAAAGGAAAGAAAGAGAAAGACATTGAACTGAAGCCTGAGCTTCCATAGGAGAGAAAGACAAGTATGGAACGTAGGAGTAAAAGGGAACACAGAGGACATGGGTTAGAGGAAGAACCCTGCCTAGAAGTTCTAAGCGCAAGGCCGGGGCCCGGTCCCCGAGGTTGTATGGACACTAATGGTTCTGCAGCAGACACCGGTGGAGTAGTGGGCTGTAAATGCACTACTCCCATCTAAGACTTGAGGGCACAACAGTAACATGGATAGAGAGCCAGGACTTAGGAGTAGAGAGTCCCTGAAGCAGGCTACAGCTGTCTGCCGTGCAAGTAGAATTCTTGGGAACATCTGTCAGGAGGAACTCCAGTGTAACTCAGTACTAGGAGATCTTCACACTTAAAGGCGCTATAGAGGAGACGTTCAGGAAAGGCACATAAGTTGGCGGAGTGTGGAAGGGAGCATTCCATCTTGCCTGGAGGTTGACTGAGTCCCTGACCCAGAGGACACGGCACAGAAGCGGGCACTACAGACTGTAAGTAAAGCTTTGGAACTATATGCCCTGGTGTCCTCCATTCCTTCCTGCATCCGTCCGCCTGACACTGCTACATCCCCTGCGCCGGACACTACACCATCTAAGTGTCTCCACATCTACACTGCCCTGGGACAACAGCCCTGCCTGTGGAGGGCTATAACATCATTGCTGCACCACACCATCTGTCCCGGAGGATCTGTCTGCAGCGTCGGCTTAACACCTCCCTTGCCGAACACCACAGGTGGCATCACAAACTATTCATCTAACTACATTCCACCATTCACAACATCCCCCTATTAATTGGGCGCCCAGTGCCACGGTCCGGGTCACCGCTGCTGTGACACGTCCCACTGATACCGGCCCGGTACCGAGTACCCCACGGCCCTGGGAGGGCAACCCATAAGCATGCCCTAAAATCACAGTACATTATACTTTTCACTTAAGAACCCTCTGTGTTCATACACATAATGGTTGGTGACCGGTTCATGCAGTATTACGTGAACACAATATTTATTATATTGATGGCTGGACCATACAATTCAGCCATTGTTACCATCCACCCTTCGTGTCTTCCCTATTTTTTCATTGATTGTAAGCTTGCGAGCAGAGCCATCACTCCTCTTGGTATCTGTTGATTTATGGGAATATTATACTGTAATGTCTTTTATTGTCTGCACAAGTCCCCTCTAAAATGTAAAGTGCTGCAGAATATGTTGGTGGTATAGAAATAAAATTATTATTATTATTATTATCTTGGACTCCAAAGGCCCCATATACTTTTCTTCCACAGGGACCCTCCTCTTCCTCTGTCTGTCTCTGTGTCTACACCTGGATTTCTTGTTTGGAAAGTGAAGAAACAATGGCTTTTTAACAAGTATTCCAAGCATTATCCCTTTATTGGGATTCGGAACAGGATTGTTGCTTGACAAATGAAGAAGCAATGGCTTTTAACAAATCTTTCAAAAATTACCTCTTTTTTGAGATCCAAAACAGGTCTGAAGATAAATGAAAGACAAGATTTTCAGAAACAGTACAGTATATTTATATATATAAATCACAATGGACTGACAGGATGTGTCTGGCTGTCTATTGTCAGTGGCAATGGCAGCAACAGCTCAGTTGGAATGTGATGGACAGGTAGGAAATGTCTTGCTTTGCTTTGTATTGCCAGCACTGGCAGCCCCTGCAGCAGCACAGTATAGATAGAAAATAATGGACAAACATCTGTATAGTGGCATCATCTCTAGTGGAAGCAAAATAATACAGAACATAATATGCGCTTTGAGTTCATTAGGAGAAAAGTGCAATACAGATGTTTGTTGTAGGAGAATCGTCACTGGTGGCAGCAGAACAATGTAGAACATAATGAAGAGACCATACTAATCATTGGCATCATAATCACACTGATTCATGCCTTATTCATTTTGACAAATGTTTGATTTGGAGCGGACAATCAGGTCAGATTGTGTGTAACAAAGCCACCTGCCATGATATATATGGTACTTTCCCTCAGATTACACTCAAGGCTGGAAAAGACACTACATATGACAAACTGGTCCAATTTGCAAACCTACATGTCAATGGGGTCAGGGTTCAGGGTATCTGCCAGAGATAGGACAAAGTCTAGGTATGACTGAACTTGGTTGATGAGGTGGAGTTTCACTGTTTCAGCAAAGCAGATATAAAACGTGGTCGATCATGACTTATATTCTGCGATTGGTGCTGCTACTTTGGCTAATTTTTGATGCAGTAGCGCTGGCACAGGTTGGCACCAGAACAACAGTCATCCCTATGCTTGAGGCTAATGATATGCTTATCAGCCATAAAGCAATCGAAAATGCAGCTTTCCATTCTAACCAGCATGGTTGAAATCCTATCATAGCAAGTATTGTCTTCCTCATCAATCTTGACTCTGACTGTCAGCCTCATCCCTACCTTTGGCAGGGTACCAGTATTGAGAGGAGTCAAATGAGACTAGTCGACACATGACCATTAGTATGCAAATCGCATACATGCAATCAGGTGACCCCCCCATTCGCATATGATATTCAAGGGAATGATTTGTTAGTCTGCAGTTTCAAAGAAGGACTGCAGACTTTCCATTTCAGCTGTGAAACAGAACTACTGGTGTAGCTGTGAATCCAGGTCCGAGACTAGGTAGAACACCAACTACAAATCAGCCGCACAAGAATGAGTATGTTTGTACCTCACTTTTTATTCTGCTTCACTCTTCAGTGGGCTAGCCATCTCTCTTCTATTGACGAAGCATGGATTTTAGCTATTTTTCTGAGTGAATTATGAATTTAGGAAGCGGTTCAGAAGAGAGGAGTGGCCAAAAATTGGAGAGGAGTGGCTTACCAGTAAAGAATATTTTTTCAATAAGATTTGATATAAAGTTTTTATATATATTTGCTGGTAATATTGGTTTATGTAAAGTTTGTTGAAAAGAAAATGACCATATAAAGATGATTTGTCACCAGATTAAAAGTGGCCAGTTTTTGCTCTTCATTCATTCCAGTTGCTGCCATGAGTATTTATTTGTCTTTTTTTAAAATCTGTTATACAGCTCCAGATATATGGACCTTTTTATTTAGTGCTAATTTTTATGGTCTTTACTAAGAGACCGTTGCTCCTTAAGACATGCTTCCAGGTAATCCAGTGAGCAATCCCCAAAAACATTTTTAAAACTGTTTTTCTTTGATTTGAGAGTAGTAAAACATAAACTATAGAAATTATAAATATAAAGCATCAAAAATCAATTGCAGAGCTGTTATTATCCCATTGCACATTAATAAAATGTACATGTACCCCAAAATGCAGCCACTGACAAATATAACTCAACCTGATAAAAAAATGGACAAATCTTTAAGGGATTAAAAACGCAATATGATTGCTGTGGGTAAAAAGTTTTTAGACAGTTACGCTACATTTTAACCCAATAATTGAAAACAGATAATTGCATTGTAGTAACATTTTTTATACAGTGCAATTATCTGAATTCAAATATTGGGTTAAAATGTAGCATTATTTTAAAACTGTACATGCATATTGGATTTTTATTGAAAATCCAATATGCATGTACAGTTTTAAAATTATTCAACCCCCTATTGCAAATTAGGTTCATAGTGTATTTGGCAACTTTCTTTTGTTTGCAATAAACAAGAACAATTTAAATATCTCAGTACAACTGATATAACGAGTGTTTTTTCCAAATTCGGCACAAAATGTCATATTTAATGATTACTACAGACGCAGTATTATTTAACCCCTTCATGACAAGTGTCTTCAGCATTTAATAGAATATATTTAGGCTGTTATATGTTGTTGTAAATGCAACACCATGTACAAGCTTCTGGAGTAATTCCTTTAGAATCTAAAGCCACTGATCATGGGCAATGGGCTCCTTGCTAACCAACTTCTTTTTCTGCTTTTCTAAATGTTAATTTGCAATTTTCACACTTGTGGTTACATGCCAACAAGCTTTATTTCTAGCTTCTCTTAGTTTTTCATTCTGCTTCGAGCAGTTGTCACATAACCGCAAATATGAGATTTGAATATTTGTGGCTATAAGCCAACAAGCTTTTCATCTGATTTTCTCAATTCTCATTGAAATAAGCTGTAAAAATCCTAGTTGGCATATGACCGCAAGTAGGCAAGCTGAGATAAATCCATAGTACACACTGTTAGGATTTGGCATATTGAAAGCAATGAGGTAGAATAACTTCAGTAGCAAATGCTACTCATTCCCACTTGCTAGCTAGCTATGGCACAGTCTTTTCTTTCCTGCTGCAGTTTTCCCTTTCCTGCCTGGCTGCACCCTCTGTATGAGAATGACCTTTACTGAAAAGAAACAGGAATCTCTTATGCCATGTCAGCACATGATCCAGCCATGCAAACAGCTACTTGCGCATTACCACAACCTGCAAAGAACAAGAAGTATAATGCCCAAAAGTAAAATAAAAAAATTTTTCTTAGCAAAATATATAAAAACATATAAAGATGCACAATGGAGAGTGTGTACAGAGCTACTACGTCACTCAAGTGTTCCAGCAAATACTCAAAACAAACGTCCCATGTATGCCAAAAACCCAAGAAGATTATGCGGTATAATAAATAGTGGCAAATGCTGCTACACAGTGACTGGATGGCAAAAAATGGTGTTTTGTATTTACTATTTAAATAAGTGTAGATTATGTGACCATAGAAAAGTGGATGGCACATATTCCAGCACACTCTACAAACACAGAGACAATTATTTAGTAAATAGCTAGTATCATAACATATCCCAATTAAAAATGTGATGCCATCAAATACATGGTTGTAGGAGTTGCAGTGTGCAATAGTCAAAAAGTCTAGAGATTAAGACCAAGTGGCCATATAAAAATAAATGTTCCACAGTACAATGCTTCTATACATAATATGAGCTGGTACAACTGCAGATATTAAATGGACAAAGCAATGAGAGTAACCTATTTTCAACTACATAAAATAAATAACATAACATAAGTGACCAAAGGGAAGAGGCAGAGCTGGGTAAGTAACCTGAGTGGGAGTATAGTGACCCGACGCGGGTTTCGTGCATAGCTTCTTCTAGGGGGGAAAAAGTAGAGCCAACGTGTGCATTACCAATTGAATTACATAGTGCATCCCTTGCCTTTAATGAGCAGAACTTTAGACTTTCTTACTGCTATCATTGCTACAACCTGGGAATTAATTTATGATGATCTCAGATATACTTATCATTCACATGTATTACACAGGCATTGTTTCTCAGATTTGCTTACCTAGCGGTCACAGTTCACAAATCTTAATCCTACAGAGCATCAGTGAATTTTTATTAAAATGTTTTTAAATTTCAAAATCTAGACTCAATAGTTTTGTACTTGCAAAACAGGCATAAATATAGGATTGCTTATGCTATCAACGCACAATTTACATTACAGTACATCGAAAAGCTCTTTAAAACATAAATATCTGTCAAACATAATGCATTGCTATATCAATAGGTTTTGTCAGCTGAAGTATGTTTAAAGCTCATCTACTTAAATTGCATAGTCTAAGCAAATATTCCCATATAGAATGTATGCAGCGCACACTAGTCAGGGAATTATGCAGATTTTAGTTTGTTTTCTAGCAGAATAACAAGGGCATTTAATGTTTTACCAGAAATATTCCTCAGAAGCAGAGGGAGAGAAGAAAGACTATGTAAATGACTTGTGAAAAGTTTTCAAGCTGTAGTTTACATAATCATTTCAATATTCTATTTTTAATCTTAAGAAATCCTTTATGTCAGTACAAGCTTACATACCTATTTTAATGATGGAAACTGTGAAAATGTCACAATCTAGCAGATGTCATACAAAATGCTAATGAATGGAATTAAATAGTTTTCTTTTTTCTCTTTTCTTTCCCTCCCATAAGCTTAAATACCAAAGTAATGCAAATTTATGAGTTCTAGGCTATAATATGTATGTATTCTACCAATGAGACTGAAATCATCTGTAAAAAATATGAACGATACTATTTATTAATAGGCATGACTATTATCCATCATTATATGTAATTATTATTAACGGGGACTAATATATTGTCTCATCCAAATAATTTTTCCTAACATAATGGTCTGGCTTGTTTAAGCCACATCCATCAGCTCTCATTCTGTGGTGGAAACTGCATTTAGGCAACTTTCTTGGAGGAAATTAATGTTGGACCTGATATAGTTTTCTGATATAAAAAGATCCATTTTCTTGCTTAAGCATTTCTTCCTGCTCCTTTTCTGCCAACATGCTAAAACAGTGGGTGGGGCTTAATGGGTGGAGCATGGTCCATGGATCCCCTATAAATTATGTTGTTGGTCTAATTTATCCATGTCTATTTATTGTAGGTAGAATCCAGTCTGTGTTGCAAGGTTGGCAAATCTAAGTCTTGTGTTTGCTGATAAATTTTCTCATTAGCCTCAAATTCCTGATGGAGCTGGTCACAGCTAAACATTTTGGGAAGTTTTCAAGTGTATCACAGTACTGTCTATATAAAGAGCATAACAGAGAGGCAGAGTCTTCAGGCAAAATATGGTCAGACGTTCCCCAATCTGTGAACTACTGCATTTAAAAACTGTTTCAAAATTCAGAAAAATGTTCCTCAACATATAATTTCAATGACGATGAATATGTCACCATCTACTGTGTGTAATATTATGAGAGGATTCAGACATTCTAATTAAATGTAAGTCCACAAGACAAGGCGATGGTCAGTATTCGATGCTCATGCTCTACAGGCTCTCAGGCAGCACATCAATAAAAACAATCGGTCACGCAAAATGCTACATGGGTTCAGGAATACTATCAGAAAGTACTGTCTGTTAACACAATTTGTGGTGCAATCCACAAATGCAAGTTAAATCCCTAACATGCAAAGGGGAAACTATAGATCAACGTATTCCAGAAACACTGCCGCCTTCTCTAGGACAAATCTCATTTAAAATGGGCTGAGGCAAAATGGTAAACAATATTGTGATCACATAAATCAAAACTTGATATTCTTTAAGGAAATCATGAATGCCTAGTCCCGCATTTAGATTTTACAATGTAAAAGATGAAAATATATTTTTTTGCCTAAAATACAAAGGATAATGATAGTTAATAAGTCATAACCCTAACAGGTTAATTAAGGTCTGAAACCTTGGTTAAGGTTATCTAGGCACACAAATCTACAAAGGTGCCCAAACTTTAGCATTGGCCCATTTTCCTTTTTGTAATTTTTAAAATGTAAAAAATGACTATATAAGTATATATATATTTGCCTAAAATACAAAGGAATGGTGACATCAGAGATCATTTCATCTTCAACTTGCTTAACTGTTTGCAATAACAGTAATTTTGACAAGGGACGCACAAACATTTACACGCCACTGTAACTATTGCTAAGTAAACCATAAAATGAAAGATATCTCGATGAGTTAACAGTCATAATCTCTGAATCTTTTAATAATATTATGTACTGTAGATGGAGGGATAATTAAAGGTTTTGCAATTTTACATTAGAGCAGATTTTTCTGAAAAATTTCCACAATTTGAAGACACAGTTGTTTATAGGTTAATGAACCTTTGACCATATTTTCCTCTGAGAGACTCTGCCTCTCTTCCATGTTCTTTTTATACAGTTATGTAATTAAGTTGAAAATTAACTCTCCTGCTGTTTTTCCTTTGCACCACTTAGTTTTCCAACCCTTTTGACCCTGTGCCAACCTTATTTTAGATTTGTCTCTGCCATGAGTTTTTAGACTAGTTAATTTTTTAAAGGAAATGGAAAAATGTCTAACTTTCACCTCCTGATCCCTTTTCTATGTTCTGTTGTGAATAAAATATGGCTATAAGATATTTACAAATCATTGCATTCTTGTTTCATTTACAATTTATATAGTTACCCAACTTTTTGGGAACAGGGGTTGTGTATCCTAATCTACACATTCTACATACCTGAATGAGGTTTTCATAAACTCCATTGTGTTTCGAGTAAAAACTACTTAACATTTCTTTCCTTCGTGACTTGATTGAGGTTCTACTTGAAACAACACCTGGTAACTTTACATATTAAATAGTGGCAGAGTGGGCACACTAACATTCTACAATGATGGTATCCAGACATGATTGAATCAATTTTATGCAAATTGAATTTGAGTAGTTTATGAAATTTGCAGGTCCAAGAAAGTTTGAAAAGTTTTGAACTCGATTCATGGAAATCGCGAAATAAAATGCCCCTTGTCTTTGTATACAGTGCAGAAGTTTGCATCAGTAAGAGAAGGCTGATAAAGCTTCCTGTATAAAATTTGACATCATGCGTTGCAATTATCACATTGCATGCTATAGCACGGTCAATTAGGAGGGACTATCATAGCTTATATAGTAGTCTAAGTAGGGAACGCAGCACTCATTTTAAGGTGATTTTCAGATAGTGAGAATGTATCAGATTAGAGATAGGCAAGAAAAGCCCTAAAATATTGGACAAATACTACTGACAGAAATGTGTATTACAATTGCAGTACTGACGAAGCTATGAACAGTATTCTGTGAATAATGCAGATATTCAATTTATATGAGAGAGACAGGAAAGGTACTAGCAGCAGTGCCAGTCTCAGTGTGACTGATCATTGATATGGTATAGTTGGCATCTGTCTTGTTGAATTTGAATTACAATTACACATTTTTTACATTTTTTTATGTAGTATAAAGCAGGAGTAAGACTAGACCATATATTGTTACAGAAAAATAAAATGTAAAATCAGTATCGGAAGATGTGCTGTTATATCACAAGTGAGTGTTCTGAGTTTTTGACAAAGGCTGGACTAATTGTTTTCTAAAAATATCAAATAAAATTGCGAAAAATCCAGACATCTAACTGACGGTCTTACTCACAAATTATGTGAGTCGTAAATGATTTTTTAATATTCAAATTTGACATTTATACATACAACACCAATAGAGCACCCCTTTGCAGGTTCTTCCTTTTTTATAAGCTACTTACCGTATATACTCGAGTATAAGCTGACCCCAGTATAAGCCGACCCCCCTAATTTTGCCTCAAAAAACTGGGAAACCGTATTGACTTATTATTATTATTATTTATTGTTATAGCGCCATTTATTCCATGGCGCTTTACATGTAAGGAGGGGTATACATAATAAAAACAAGTACAATAATGTTAAACTATGCAAGTCATAACTGGTACAGGAGGAGAAAGGACCCTGCCCGCGAAGGCTCACAATCTACAAGGGATGGGTGAGAATACAGTAGGCGAGGGTAGAGCTGGTCATGCAGCGGTTTGGTCGATCGGTGGTTACTGCAGGTTATAGGCTTGTCGGAAGAGGTGGGACTTCAGGCTCTTTTTGAAGGTTTCGATGGTAGGTGAGAGTCTGATATGTTGTGGTAGAGAGTTCCAGAGTAGGGGTGATGCGCGAGAGAAATCTTTTATGCGATTGAGGGAAGAGGAGATAAGAGGGGAGTAGAGAAGGAGATCTTGTGAGGATCGGAGGTTGCATGCAGGAAAGTGCCGGGAGACGAGGTCACAGATGTCTGGAGGAGAGAGGTTGTGGATGGCTTTGTATGTCATGGTTAGGGTTTTGTACTGGTGTCTCTGGGCAATGGGGAGCCAGTGAAGGGATTGACAGAGGGGAGAAGCTGGGGAATAGTGGGGGGACAGGTGGATTAGTCGGGCAGCAGAGTTTAGAATAGATTGGAGGGGTGCGAGAGTGTTCGAGGGGAGGCCACAGAGCAGGAGGTTGCAGTAGTCAAGGCGAGAGATTATGAGGGCATGGACTAGGGTTTTTGCAGATTTTTGGCTGAGGAATGAACGGATTCATGAAATATTTTTGAGTTGAAGTCGGCAGGAAGTGGAAAGGGCTTGGATATGTGGTTTGAAGGAGAGATCAGCGTCAAGGATTACCCCGAGGTAGCGAGCTTGTGGGACTGGGGAGAGTGGGCAGTCATTTACTGTAATGGATAGGTTCGTTGGGGGGTCACGTGAGATGGGGGAAAGATGATGAATTCTGTTTTGTCCATGTTAAGTTTCAGAAATCTAGCGGAGAAGAAGGATGAAATAGTGGACAGACATTGAGGGATTCTGGTTAGTAGGGAGGTGATATCTGGTCCAGAGGTGTAGATCTGTGTGTCATCAGCATAGAGATGATACTGAAAGCCATGAGATTCTATGAGCTGTCCCAGGCCAAAGGTGTAAATGGAGAAGAGCAGGGGTCATAGGACTGAACCTTGTGGGACTCCGACAGATAGGGGGCGAGGTGAGGAGGTGGTGTGTGAGTGGGAGACGCTGAATGTCCGGTCTGTTAGGTATGATGAGATCCAGGATAGGGCCAAGTCTGTGATGCCAAGGGATGAGAGGGTCTGTAATAATAGGGAATGGTCCACTGTGTCAAAGGCAGCCGACAGGTCCAGGAGGAGGAGGACAGAGTAGTGTCGCTTGCTCTTGTCGGTTAAGAGGTCATTGGTGACCTTAGTAAGGGCAGTTTCAGTGGAGTGGTGTGACCGGAAACCAGATTGTAAGCTGTCAAAGAGGGAGCAAGAAGAGAGATGGGAGGACAGTTCAAGGTAGACGTGTTGTTCCAGTAGCTTGGAGGCATAGGGGAGAAGTGATATAGGGCGATAGCTAGATACAGAGGATGGGTCAAGAGAGGGCTTTTTGAGAATAGGTGTGATGGAGGCATGTTTAAAGCTTGAGGGGAAAACACCAGTTGTTAGTGATAGGTTGAAGAGATGGGTTAGGGTTGGGATGAAGACTGTGGTGAGGTTTGGGATGAAGAGGGATGGGATCGGGTCAAGTGCACAGGTGGTGAGATGTGATCTTGAGAGTAGAGTGGAGAGTCGATCTTCTGTAATGGTGGAGAAGTTGGTTTTGGAGGTGGAGGGCTGGGAAGTCGGGAGGAGGGGCTCTGGGGGTTGTTGACCAAAACTGTCTATGATGTTATCAATCTTCTGCTTGAAAAATGAGGCAAAGTCTTCTATACTTATACTTGAGTATAAGCCTAGGGAGGAAAATGCAGCAGCTACTGGTAAATTTCAAAAATAAAAATGGATACCAATAAAAGTAAAATTAATTGAGACATCAGTAGGATAAATGTTTTTGAATAGCCATATTGAATCAGGAGCCCCATATAATGCTCCATACAGTTCATGATGGGCCCCATAAGATGCTCCATACAAAAAACACCGCATATAATGCTGCAGAAAGGTTAATAATGGCCCTATAAGATGCTCCCTAGAATAATATGCCCCATATGCTGCTCCATAAAGGTTATGACCCAATAAGATGCTGCATAGATTATGCCCCATATGCTGCCCCATAAGATGTTCCATAGAATATGCTGCCCCATAAGATGCTCCATAGATTATGCCCCCATATGCTACCCCCATAAGATGCTCCATACATTTTACCCCCATATGCTGCTCCATACATTATGCCCCCATATACTGCTCCATAAATTATGCCCCCTTATGCTGCTCCATATATTATGCCCCCATAAGATGCTCCAGATATCATGCCCCCATATGTTGTCCCCATATGCTGCTCCACATATCATGCCCCCATATGCTGCCCCCATAAGATGCTCCATACATTAAACCCCCATATGCTGCTCCATAGATTATGCCCCCATATGCTGCCCCCATAGGATGCTCCATATATCATGCCCCCATATGTTGTCCCCATATGCTGCTCCACATATCATGCCCCCATATGCTGCTCCACATATCATGCCCCATATGCTGCTCCATATATCATGCCCCATATGCTGCCCCCATAAGATGCTCCATACATAATGCCCCCTTATGCTGCCGCTGCTGCAAATAAAAATAAAAAAAATGACATACCCACCTCTCCGTCGCTGGGTGCCTGGTGCCGGTGTTGCTGCTGCCTCAGGACCCGGCTCCTGAGACATTCACCTGCCCTGTGTCCATCGCTGCTCACCGGCCGCCACTGTCTGCCATGTCATCTGTCAGTGACGTTCAGGCAGCAGAGGGCAGGGCACGCACTAACAACGTCACTGCACTCTCTGCTGTCTGAATGTCACTGACAAGAGGACACATCAGACAGCAGCAAGCACCGATGGACCAGGGACAGGTGAATATAGCCTATGCTATGCAGTCCCGTTCTCCCACGGTCTCCCTTACTGCCTTCAGCGGTCACGTGGTACCGCTCATTAAACTCATGAATATGCACATATTCATGAGTTTAATGAGCGGTACCATGTGGGTGCTGAAGGAAGGGAGGCCCTTGAGAAGCGGGGGGGCTGCAGAGACCAAGCCAGGAAGTGGTAAGTATGATCTGTGACACCCCCGCTCCCCCTCCCCCACCGACCCCCAGGTATATGACTCGAATATAAGCCAAGAGGGGGACTTTCAGCCCAAAAATAGGTCTGAAAATCTCGGCTTATATTCGAGTATATATGGTACCTTGCATTTCTTATTTTGTTATTTTTTGGAAGAGGTTGAACTTAAATTAAAAAATAAAAACGAATACAGGTGCTTATTACAAAATTAGAATATCATCAAAAAGTTAGTTTATTTCTGTTCTTCAATGAAAAAATGAAACTCATATTATATAGAGTCATGACCGGCTTGTATGACTCTAAGACCTGACCAGGTACGTGACGTCATTGAGCCACTGGTGCATGAGGTTTGGGCCCTCCCAAGCTGCCTGAAGCTTGTCCTGTGGTACGGGGACCAGCACCCACACTTTCTGACCCACCTGGTAGGTCCTTTGACAAGCATTCAGGTTCTACTAGTGCTTCTGGCCAGCCTGAGCCTGGGCCATATTTTCTTGCACCAGCCGCGACAAGGCCGTCATTTTGTCCCGGAAGCGCACGAACGCATGACGAACTCAACGACCGACACGCCAGGAGTGGCCAAGTCTCCTTCCCATGCCTCTTTCACCAGACCCAGGGGCTCTGATACATGCCACCCATACAGGAGCTTGAAGGGGCAAACCCATTGAGGCCTGGGGAACCTCCCAGTAGGCAAATAGTAGGTGTGGTAGATACCGCACCCAGTCGCTCCCGTGGGAGTTAACCAACATCCTAAGCATCTGCTTAAGGGTACCATTGAACCGCTCGCACAGACCATTAGTCTGCGGATGGTACTGGCTGGGCACCACATGTTGCACCTGTATTTGCTTACAAAGGGACTCTATTAGCTGCGACAAGAACTGGGTCTCTCGTTTGGTGAGCAATTCCTGGGGAATTGCCACTCTGGAGAAAATCTCCAGTATATCGGTGGCCACCTTGTTGGCCAAGTGGACAACAAGGCTACCGCTTGGGTACTGGGTGGCATAATCCACTACTGTTAGTATGCAGCGTTTCCTGGAGCAGCAGGGAACGGACAGTGGTCTGGTGAGATCCACAGCCATCCTCAGGAAAGGCTTGTAAATTATGGGCAATCGCACCAGTGGGGCTCTGGGGCGCCACCTCGCCTTCCCCACTCTCTGACCGGCGTCACACGAACGGCAGTAGGCAGCCACATCGGTCCCCATTTTGGGCCAGTAGAAATGCTGGTCTTGCCTGGCCTTGGTCTTAGCGATCCCTAAGTGTCCAGCCATCAGAACCTCATGTGTGATCCGCAACAACTCCATCTGGAACGGATAGAGTACCACTAACTGTCGATCCCAAGGCCACGCCTCTGGTGACTCTTGCTGAACCGACACCTGGTACAGCCGTCCCTGGTCCCAGACCACCCACTCGAGGTCTGAGTTCATGAAAGGCTGTGCTGCCTGCTCCTTAAGGACCTTCAGGTTGTAATAAGTATCCAATGCTGTCTGAAACCATTGACTAGACGTGGCAAGAATGGACAAAACTGCCACATCTTCTGTCAGTTCCTCGGGACCCATCTCCAGGCTTCCCTCTAGCTCAGCCATCACTTGGTCGGAAGGGGGAAGGCCGTCGGACCTCCGTGAAGCTCCTTGGACTCCAGCACTCCCACTCCTGGTGACAGCTGTAACCATGGGTAATGCCTGCCTCCCCTCGGCTTCCACACAACTCGCCGAGTCAGTTGGACCATCCTGGTCTCCTGGAATCCCAGGTGTGGGAACCTCCTGCCCTGGGGCCTTACCTGGGAGCTCCACCTCTCCTGTGACAGCCCCAACCCCATTGGCTTTTTTCCCTTCCTGCAGCTGTGCAGAACCCAGCAGTTTGGACTCATTTAGGGGCCCTGGGGCAGCCCCTCCCACCAACTCTGGTTCTGGCCTTGCACCTACCCTATTTCTCCCTCCAGAGCACACTGTCTCATCACACCTGGGGGTGTTCTCACACCTTTCTGTGTCTTCTGGCTCCGTCTCATCTGCGCACGCTGCATGTGTCCTGTCAGCACAGGAGTGACTCTCAACTGTCACCTCCCCCTTGATGCAGAGGGAACAGGCAGCATACCTACAGCATTATTAGCAGTATACAAATCAAGACGCGGTGGGGGACCAGAACTTGGAGTCTCAGTGGCCACATACTGTGACACTAGCCGCCCCAAATCTGTCCCAAGTAAAACACTTGTGGAAATATTCACCGACACCCCCACCTCCCTCATTCCCCTCCCGACGCCCCAGTCTAGATGAACCCTGATGACGGGCAGTGCCGGTTTGATGCCTCCAATCCCGGAGATGGCGAAAGTTTTTCCGGGTAACAAATCTTGGGGGAGACACCATCTCAGGCCACATGAGGCGCCAGTGTCCCACAGTCCTATAGCACTGGCGTGGTTTACGGTGACGGGCTGGTAATTGTCACGGGACCTCCCACCACCGCCACCACACACATGACAGGGGACGGTTTTGGGGATGAGGATGGGGCCTTTTGGCAGTGGGGACACATGGCCCTAAAGTGTCTGGGTTGGTTGCAGTGGTGACACCTCCTAGGTTCTACCCCTGGCCTGGAATGGGATTCTAGGGGCTGGGAAACAGGGGCAGGATGAGTCTTACCCCCTCTCCAGGTGTTGTAGGCAGCCCGCTTGGCTTCAGGGGCCCAGTTATTGGCATTGTCATCTGTCAGGGTGGCTGTAGCAGCTGCTCCTTTTCATTTCTGGTCATGGAGGTATTGCTGGAGGTCCTCTGGGCAGTTCCACAAGAATTGATCTGTGACAAATGCCTCCTGGATCTCCTGGCTGGTGGTGAGGTCCAGACCCTTGGTCCAGTGCTCTGCATCTCTCATAAGGGCCTGCATGTTGTCGGCCCACGTGTACTCGGGGCCTTTTTGCAGGCTCCAGAACTTCCTGCGGTAAGACTCCGAGGTGATGTTGAACTGCTGGATCAGGGCCTGTTTGATGCTCTCATAGTCCTGTTCCACACCGGCAGGTAAGTCCCCCAAAACTTCCAGAAATGTATCCCTCAAACGGGGGTCAGGTACGTGGCCCACTGATCCAAGGCTAGATGGTGCTGTCAGCAGGTCTACTCAAAGGCTCGCAGAAATGAGTCTAGGTCTCCATCCTTCTCCAGCAAGGGGAAGTCCTCGGCTTGGACCATGGCTGTCTTGGGTTCCGGAGGTGTTGTGGTGGGCAGTAGGAGACCCTGTGCAGCCAACTCCAGCAGATGTTGTTGCTCTGCAGCTTCACGGCATTCCACCACCTCACGCTCCCACTCTGCTTGGTGTTCTGCCACCTCCCACCCTGCAGCCATACGGCGTTCTGCCGCATCTTGCTCTGCCTGGCATTCTGCCGCTTTGAGCAGGGCTGTGGAGGCTTCCTTGCACCCCGCCTCGAGACACGCCAGGGCAGCTTGAAAGAGGGCCTCTGACCTGAGCTGTCTGGGGAGAGGGGCAGTAGGAGGGCATTCTCCTGCAGGGCAGTGCACTGGTGGCGAGATGCTTGGGGAGCCCAGGCGGGACCCCCCTGGTTCACCCCTTCTTTGGAACCAGTACAGTCATTCTTCACATTATGTGCTAGCTCCGCGGCCATCATTTTTGTCCAGCTTCGAGTGCATGCAGCCAGTCTTTTCAGCCCTTGGTCATGGACAAAGTGGCAACCTGAGCACCCACACACCTACCATACCTTACACTCGGACCGTCTAATGCTGAACTGATCGTAAGACCGCAGCAGCAAAAGCTACTGCTTATAGTCATTAGTGTCTGGGAGTAGGGATCCCACGCACACTATTATCTTGATCCCACCACGCTGCCACCAATCTGGGAGGGAACTCACAGGGGACGGGGGCGTCGACTTCGCTCACTTCGGGGGAGGGGAGAGAAGGACCCAGCAGGGATCAGCTCTCTGGTGCCACCACTTGCCACAGGTCAGTAAGGGAACTGCATCAAGGGCAAAAAGTCACTGGAAAGGCTTTCCTTATAGGTACAAGTTAGTGAGGTGCTCCCAGTGAGGGAGGATATATATCACCAGTACAGGCTGGGGATATATATTTAAACCTCACAGCCGTCACTGCCAGAATTCAGAAAACAATACGGTATTCTGCCACCAGTTCCTCGTTCGACATAAGCCCCGTCCGACAACAGGCTTATATCGGGTCAGAAACCAACTAGGGTAGCATACAATTGACCAACCGAGAGCACGGATGTGGGGATTCATGAATCGAGATAAAAGATCAGCCAAAGATTAATTTTATATTTAATCGCCAGAAAGGCGCACTGGAAATATACAGTTATATATTTACAAGAACAATATACAGGTATACAGTCACAAGTGTAGTACAAGGATAGGGTACAATTAGGTTGCAATTACCATGTTATGTAGCATGTGACCATAGGGAAGCGCTGATGGATCACAGATCAAAATCTTAGTTACACGCTTTCCTGGCTGCGTCAGCTGACATATCCTCCTGCCATTAGAAAACCCTTTCCAAAATGAGGGACTGCTTTATATCTCCTAGGCTGTTCCCTCTGACACTCTGCTGCCACTCCTGGGCTGGGCTGCCTCCCTCCTCCCATGTCTGAGAATAAAATTTTCTCTCCAGAATCGTGGATGGCCCATAACTTTGCGCCCAAAGCTCTGAATGGGTTGGTTGTGCCATCACTGGGTTCCTCTGGATTTTATCTGTGCATAGAGACCAAATATGTACCATATGTAATTATTGTTAGTTATGCTTTATAACTTCATAATAAGGTTCTGGAGGTGGCTAAATAATATGGGGCGTGTGGAAAGGAATTCCATTTTCGATTATGTGCTCGGCTAGTCTCAGAGATATTGCATTGTGTTATTATAAGTCATTTTCCAGATTAAATACCTCAGAGCCTGCTGTGACTTGTTGTATGCGCTGTATGCAGCCCATTTTTCTTCAAGTGCCTCCTTATTGTGCATCTTTAAACAGCCACACCACTAGTTTTCAGAGAGTCCAGTATTTCAGATGATGTTATTTGTGGGTTTTTCTTTGCATTCTGAACAATTTTCCTAGCATTTATCACAGGTCACAGGTGAGGATGTTACCGTTATTAGTCATTCAAATCCATTTGTGTCAACTTCTGTGCATGTTACCAGGCCAAAATCACCAGGGTATGAAAACTTTTGATCAGGGTCATTTGGATGTTTTGGGTTGTTGTTATGATTTAAAAAGAGAAAACACAGTAGTTTGACAGTAAATGGTTTCACCCCACCACTAACCATGAGTGGAGAAAAAGTTTTGGTGTTATCATTCATATTCTCTGAAAAAGGTAAAGAAAGCAAAAATTCTGCTGGGGTATGTAAACTTTTGAGCACAACTGTATTTGGGGGAGATTCACAAGGTGTGGACTTCTGCTGGAGTCATTGCTTCAAGATCCACCACACACAAAAGTATCCAGGACATAGGCTACAAGTGTCACTTATCTTGTGCCAAGCCACTCATGACCAATAGACAATGCCAGAAGCATCTTACCTGGGCCAAGGAGGAAAACAACTGGACTGTTGCTCAGTGGTCCATGGTGTTGTTTTCAGAAGAAAGTAAATTTTGTATTTCATTTGGAAATCAAGGTCGCAGAGTCTGGAGGAAGAGTGGAAGGACACACAATCCAAGCTGCTTGAGGTCTAGTGTGAAGTTTCCAAAATCAGTGATGATTTGGGGAGCCATGTCATCTGCTGGTGTAAGGGTCACTGTGTTTTATCAAGACCAAAGTCAACGCAGCCATCTATTAGGAAATTTTAGAGCACTTCTTGCTTCCCTCTTCTTACAAGATGTTTGGAGATGGAAATTCCCTTGGCTGATGCGATGGTACATGCTATTCTACCTTCAAAAGTCTTTGGTTTGCTCTTCCAGCTATGGAGAGGGAAGGGGCTGTTTCCCAGTGAGTGTTTGGAGCTGGAAGTCTGCAGGAGACTGACGTGAGGAGTAAAACATGCAGCTTGTAACTGACTGAACTTGTGGATTGTGTATACCCTTCTGGGGATAACGAAGGTGATTTTCCTGTGATACTGCGAGGAGCCACAAAGATCTACAAGGAAGGAATTCAGAAGAGGGAGTTCACCTTTTCTAGGAACAGCTTCGGAATCGTCACACAAGGACAAGTCCACGTTGCACAGAGCTTCCAGGGAGGACATCGCATCATTTTGCAGTGAACTACAGGGGGCCCCCAGGAAGGAACTGAGACACCAACTTTACTGTGAGTGTTAACCCCGTGTGCACACATGTTTAGGGTTTAGGATAGGCTTCAATAGACAATGCACGGTAGCGGTTCAGCCAAAGTAGCAGTGGCCAGTCAGCCTATAGTTAGAGTAGCAGCATACTGTACTTTATTTTATTGTTTTGCCTTTTTAAAGAATACACTGATCTGTAATAGTTGGTGCACCGTGCCATTTGTACGGCCCAGCTAGAGAATATCACTTTTGTAAATTGTTTTATGTCATTGCATACTCCTGTATACACTTTCCTTACACTGCATTCCTTGCCTGTAAATAAATTAACCCTTTGCTGTTTGCACCTCATCTAGTGTACCATAGTCTCCCTGCACTGTGGTGGTCCCCCAGCCATCACTTCAGTAGCACTGTGCTTGATTGGCCAGCAAACTTGCCTGACCTTGACCCCGTCTATGGGGTATTGTGAAGCGGAAGATGAGAGACACCAGACCCAACAATGCAGACGAGCTGAAGGCTGCTATCAAAGCAACCTGGGCTTCCCTAACACCTCAGCAGTGCTACAGGCTCATTGCCTCCATACGAAGCCATATTGATGCAGTAATTGATGCAAAAGGAGTCTCGATCAAGTATTGAGCGCATTTACTGAACATACATTTCAGTAGGCCAACATATCAGATTATAAAACCATTTTTAAAGCTGGTGTTATAAGGTATTCTAGTTTACTGAGCTAATGATTTTTGGGTTTTCATTGGCTGTAAGCCATAATCATCAACATTAACAGAAATAAACACTTGAAATAGATCACTTCTGTTTGTAATGACTCTATAAAATATGAGTTTCACATTTTGTATTGAAGACCTGAAATTAACTTTTTGATGATATTCTAAATTTGTGAGGCGCACCTGTATATGGAGGAAAATGGATTACTATGGGGTGTGTATTATATTATATGGAGGACTATAGGCTGTGCATTATATATGGAGAAGTATGGGCTGTGCATTATGCAATATTGAGGACTACGAACTGTGCATTATACTATATGGAGGACTGTGGGATACATTACACTATATGCATGGTATGGTAGTATTCACAATAAATATCAATCATGTAGTGTAATCTAAAGTAGATAAAGAGATACATCTAATGGTGTTTGTGTCCGTGATGGGACAAATCCAGCTTGAGACAAAAAAGGTGATGATTCTTGTGCATTAATCCTTGTAAGGTTTTACTCGGCTGAGGGTTGAGGTAAGCACAGGAAGCGATTTTCATAAAAATGTTCCATCAGGTTTATTAGCTCCATAAACTTGCTTAAGTTTAAGTAAACAAAAGATGGCCTTCTGTGGCACAAATTGAAACACACAGACAAAGCAAACAGTTCATATAGCACCGCGGGTCCGCCGGCTCAGGTCTGTGTCTTAGTACACACACAATGGAGGCCTCCATGCCTCCAGTCACAGACCATGTGCCAAACAACAGCCTTCATTATATAGGCTGTAACCACACCCATAATGAGGTTTGTGGGTAGCCAGACCTGCTCATCTCTCATAGCTACCCGCAATCCGGCCCCAGGTGCACCAAACGCCTCTTAGTGCTTATGTGTATTAAAGAAATACTCCGGGTTACATCACAGAGAGCAGTCATCTCTGTGACACATACCTCCCATCGACTACATGGCCATTAGTCTCCTTATATACTGTACTGATAGTGTTTCTGGTGACATATTGATGGTGGTTTCGGTGATGTATTCATGTACAAATGGTAGTTCTAGTTCTGTATTTATAAGGTAATTATGGTTCTGGTGCTTTTTATGTACTATTGATGTTATCACAAATAAAGATTTACACCCAGGTACGTTATAAGTGCCATCTTCTCTGATTGGAGTTGTTTTAATTCCTTTTGTCTCCATGTGGTCCATACATCATGATGGCTTTTCACAACCATCGCTCATCTCTGCGGGCTTCCCTCTTCTCTGGCTTTCTGCAACACATTCTGACACAGGTCACCTAAAAAGAAAAGTGTTATTATAATGCCCTTTGCATATATTTGTTTATACTGTGCCCTAAATAACCCACTTATGATGCATGGCCGCCACACTGTCCACCCTTATAAGCTACACCACCACACTGTCTGTCTTAATGAGCTATAACCTCCACACCGTCCGCCATTATCAGCTAGAATTTACAGACTGTCTGCTCTTATGAATCATGGCCTTTAACATTGCTGTTCTCTCCCCACTGCTTTACCTTACTCTCCCTGTATCTCCATATCCATACTATAACCCCTCTTCATACTACGCCCTCACACTAGAAACCACATTACCAGCTCCAAACTATACCCCCTTCTCACACTGTACCCTTACACAGAATGATTATTACCACAGTCACTCATCTGGTGTAATGACAACAGACACCTACATTCAGTGTGGTGTCCACCACATAGTATAATATCCATAACAGGGCCCAATATACAGTATGATATCCACCATAGCTTCTCATACAGCATGATTAACATATCCCTCCCATACAGTTTGACATCCTCCACAGTCCCCTATACATTATTATGTCCACCATAAATTTCATAGCTAGTAATGACTACCAACCCCATACAATATGATAGCCCCAACCCCAACAGTCAATAAAATAGTATAATGGCCCCCAACAGACCCTTAAACACAGTATAAAGCCACACAGCCCCTTAAACATAGCACAATGACCTGCACAGCACCATATACTCAATATAGTGACCCCTATTGTCCCCCATACAGTATGATGTTCACCACAGCTCCCCATATTTAGCATGATGTTCACCACAGTCTCCCATATAGTAAGATGACCCTCACAGCTCCCCCAATACAATATGATGGCTTCCACAGTCTCCCTTAAAGTACATTGGCCACCACAGCCCATTATAAACAGTATAATGTACCGGAAAGCCCCCATACAATATCATGGCCCTCACAGCTCTCCAGTAGTATAATGTAACCCACAGATCCCCACACAATATGATGCCCACCACAGTTCCCCACACAGTATGATGTCCAAAACAGCCTCATATAGTTTGAACATGACAGCAATCTATACAGTATAATCTCCTCCACAGGCCCTATACAGTATAATGTACCCCACAGCATCCTATACAGTATGGTCACCACAACCCTCAGCACAACATTCACCACAGCCTCCAATACAGTATGGTATCACTGCCTAAAATATAAGGTCCCCAACAGCCACAAATACAATATGGTCACCACATTCCATATTATAATGCCCCCCCTCCAGTATGGTCACCACGGCCCCCAATATAACGTATCCAAATAAACCACAAAAAAAGCTTATGCTAAACAGATCCAGGCATCATGTCCATCAAGGCCTCCATCTCTTTTCTATGATGTCTCACAATGTTTGACGGGCAGCACGATGCAGTGATGTAATTGAGCCACCAGATATCCGCTGCATCCTATAAAATATTGCCTCCATAATGTCTCCCATTTTGAACTATAACCCCACTGTCCGCTATGTTAACTATACCCTCCACACTGTCCACCTTATTAGCTACAGTATAATTACCACTCTTTCTGCCCTTATCACCTATAACTGCCACATTTTCCATCCTTAGATATAAATGTGACATTATCATCCTTATAAGCTATGTCCATATCTTCAGTGAGTTCCTCTCACATTGCCCTATTCCATACTGGGCCCCCCTTCAAACTGTCACCTTAAACTGTGCCCTCTCCATACTGTCCAATCTCTATTCTGTGCCTCCTTCTCACACTTGTGTCCCTCTGCATACTTTCTTACATACTATGTCCATAGACTGTCCTCCCATGAGGGCCCCTATCTATGCACCTTCTGTGCCCCATACTGTCTCCTCACACTGTGTTCTCCCAAACTGCCCATTCTTTTTAGAGTGCCCTTATAAGAGTGAAAGACTGTACCTACCCAGAAGATAACAATTGTGTTATGCAAATGATGTCATGTGTTTTATACATACATTGTGCTATGTGAGCTGTGTATTATGGTTTTCGGTGCATACGTTGGTATGGTAATTTATAAAGTATAGCGTAGTATAGTGTTGTGATGGTGATCTACCCAGTTACATAATGGGACTGCTTCCTGATGTCAGCTCACATATGGAAGTACAGTCACCAAGATCAAGTTCAAGTTACAGTGGGAAAGCATCTATTGTTCGGGGCAGTGGGAGGCCTTACTGGAATCCCTTGCAAACATTCCTGCATCGTTTGGAGCTCACAGTTCGATACTGGTACATGTGAAAGGAAGGTAACGTGTCCCAGGGTCCACTGAGGAACTAGATGGGGAATCCCTAGTGCTGACAGAGACAGAAAACATAGGGATAGACCAGGAGGAACAGATAGTGATGCTGGAAAGTGAGTGAATAAGGGCTCGCTCACACCAGCGTATACATCGGACAAGCGCGATCTGATTTTTTTAGTGCTTAGCACTCGGACCAATGTTATTCAATGAGACAGTGCTGATGCACTTTTTTTGACTGACAGAATCGCAGAATGAAAGAGAATGCTGCGATTTCTCTTTCAAATCGGATGTCACTCACCCATTCAAGTAAATGGGTGCGTGGAAAACATCAGACTGCACTCCGATGACATCTGCGTGGAGTCCGATTTCTGCAGGCTCACACAAAGGAAACGATGGAGAAATGTTGTTCTCTATCTGTTCCTAACAGTGTTCTATGATTCTATCCTCCGTGAATCGAATCACACTATGCTGGCGCTCAGACCAAATTCTGATTAGAGTTTGATCAGATTATGATTTGCATAGTCAGACCAATTCTCTTGGATGAGGCAATCTATGGCCATCAGACCTTAGTCTAATGATGCTGCTCAATTGTGCAGTTTTGGTGCATGTCTTCTCTGTAAGCCTCTATGTGGAGACTGAAGAAAGGCATGTAAAAACACAATTACATTTTGTAGTGTAGAATCAAAGCTTTTCTATATTATAAAAAAGCATTAAAATGCCGCTTCCCATGTGCGCTAAAAACACATCAAATGAAGGGGAAAACTGCCCAAAAATGCAGAGAAAATTGTTATTGTGTCATGTGGTGTTGACAGGGGCAGAAAACAAGCAGCAGAAAAAATGCAGCATTTACACAACATGTGAATAGGGACTTAGCTTTATATTGTTATTACTTTTTTTATGGGTTTAACGAAGAAAAAAATCAATCACACCGTTTTTTATTCCATTTAGCAATCACCATAAATAATCTTATCATTGTGTTGTACCGTTTGTTACGATTACAGGGACATCAAATATTTTCTGATTTGTGATGTTTATTATTTAAAAAAAAAATGCATTAAGAATAACATTTTTGTGTTAGTTTTTTGCTATTTTTTAATAAATTTTGTAGGAAGAAAAAGAAATCTGACTTTAAAATACAGGTACATAAAATACACTGCTATATACAGATGCACCTCTATGTATCAGTACAATCTGTCTATGTTTTCACAGCCTATAATGCACATTCCATCATAGAAAATTCACCTATACTTGTCAGTGCAGAATGTGGCTTACAGTTTTTGCCATTTCCTACAATGATAGGTTGCAGGTTGTGGGTTCAAATCCTGGTGAGATCAGATCTCAAGAAAATAAGTAACTTGTTTTTTTATTTCATTGTGAGTCTGTGCGGAGCAGAGAGATGCCGGTCCCAATCCCCAAGGTGGAAGAATTACAGCGTAATGAAGATGCTGGAAAGAAGACATTATGTGAAGTTGAGTAGAAAGCAGGACACAGCCCTGACCAAATGGGACTGCCAGACTTCTTCCTTAAATCAGGACAGTCCTGCTGGACACAGGACGGTTGGGAGCTATGGTATTTGTAAAGACACAAGTGACACTGAGTTCAAGAAGTGAATAGAAAACAGATGAGAGAAGAGACTAGATTATAGGAAGTAATATAGGAATGAAGAAATAAGAAAGGTCAGTGGGGTGTTGTGATAGCCTTGCTTAAAATAATGTGTTTTTCAGATACATCTAAGGACCCCTTCAAATGTCCGTTTTTTGTGTCCGTATGCGGTCCTTTTTTAAGGGCTGCAAATACGGACACATGCACAGATTGCATTCAATAGTGGTGTGGTGCGCACAGGTCAGGTTTTTTCCACGGACCATGTGTCCATGTGAAAAACCCACAGACATGTCCGTGTGCAATCAATGTGACATGTACTGGTGCCTGGGAAGAAGTGGTACAGTTTGTGCTATTCCCAGGTGCCGGCTGCATCATTGTTCCTTGGTCTTCACAAGATCAACGTGACCAAGCCACAATGATGGGAATTCTACTCAGCACCTGCTGTGTACATTCTGTTTAAAATAAAGAGTTAAACTAAAAAAATGGTGTGGGTTATTGCGTAATTTTCAAAACCAGCAGACGGAAAGACCACTGTTGGAGGATGATATTAATAATCTGGGAAAAGGGACAATATCCCCAAAAGTTCCCAGGCTATTAATAACAGCTCACATAGTGTCCCCTTATATATTCAAACCAGCAAAGACTAAACAGACAGCTGTGGGTCAATATTGATAGCCTCGGTAGGGGCCAGATTTGTTGTCCTCCAGGCTACCAACATTAGCCCTCAGCCACCCCAGAAATGGCACATCTATAAAATGCGCCAACTTGGTGCTTAGCCTAGTTCTTCCCACTTGCTCTGGTGCTGTGGAAAGTGGAGTAATATTTGTGAGGTTGATGTCAGCTTTGTATTGTCAGCTGACATCAAGCCCTGTGTTTAGTAATGGAGAGGCGTCTATAAGACACCCCTATTACTAACCCCATAGTAAGTTTTTAAATATACCCATATTTTAAATATAAGTAAAAAAAGCAATGTTATACTAACCTGGATGCCTAATCCATTGAAGCCCATGTCCCCTGTAAAAAAAACAAAATTAATAAACAACCATATCCGTCATCGGTCAGATTTGAAGATAATCCTCCCATGCCATGAAAATTCTCACTGTGCTAGCGGTGATCTCATTGAGAGCACTGCAGTTCATTTACATCGGCTGCCTGTGGGAACGTGGCTTCAGTGACAGGTAGTTGCAGCAGTTCATTGTGTTCTGGTTTTCAGCATGAATAGTCACATCATACCACCGTTTATTTTGAAAATCAGATGTTGCAGAAATGGATTACGGCATGGGATAGGATAGATTATCTTCATGTCTGACGGGTGAGAGATAGAGATTTAGTTTTTTTAAAGGGGAACATGGGCTTCAATGGATTAGGTGTAAAGGTGAGTATAACTTTGCTTTTTTATTTTTACTTAACATAAAGGAGTCGGTGTTTTTAGTTCAAATAAAGGATTTTATTTTTGATGTGTGTTTATTTCAAAACTTACTCTGCAGTTAGTAATGAGGGTGTCGTATAGACGCCTCTCCACTTAGCTGGTTATTAAAAATAGGGAGAACCCTACATCATTTTTTTGGGGTCCGTCCATTTTTAAGAACCTGCAAAGCAGACAGTTGGGGCTGATATTAATAGGCTAGGAAGGTCCATGGATATTTGCCTTTCCTGGCATAATAAAACCAGTTTACAGCTCCCTGCTTTGTTTTTCTTTTTTTTTCTTTTATTTGGGGAGGTCCCAAAATAAAACAAATGGTATATAGAATATAATAATGGCTGGGTGCGGCTGGTATAGTTGTCTATTGAGCCAAATGTATGGACATGTCCTGGAGGATCCATGCCTACTTCATTTTAGTGTTAGCTGCTGCACGTTGTCTGTGGACAGGCATACACGCCTGTCTGTGATCATATCCACTGCCATTCTAAACACAAGTTTTGACAGTACTCTTGCCACAGGGCATGCCAACACCTCCAAAGCATAAAGTGCCACCTCAGACCATGTGTCCAACTTGGAGTCCCAGAGATTAAATGGGGCAGACCCATCACTTAGTATGTGTGGATATGTATTCTTCCACCATGTTGTTGTAATGCTGGCTCCTGCTAATACGGACCCTATTAGGTGGTGGTGCCGGATGTTGTGGCGCGCGTAGGATGTTTTTCCACATTTTGGCCATGCTAACCTTGAGGTGGTGCCGGTGCCCTAGCTGCATGGCAACTTCCTCTTCCTCCTCCTCTGCCTTCTTTTTCCACTTAGCATCCACGGTCAGGTGGGAATGATGTGCCTCTACCAGCATGCTCTTATATTCACGCATTTTGCAATTCAGCTCCAGTGATGGAAGTAAGGATGGTACGTTCACCTTGTAATAGGGAACCAGTAGGGTGGCCTCCTGCTGGATAGTTGTGTGCCTGAACGCTGTTGGTACAAGAAAGCACCATCTGAGCCATGTGTGAACGATGGGCCTTATAATGGTGTGAAAGGTCCTTGTTGCTCCTGCTCCTCTTCCTCCTGTTCTACTACCTCATCCATCATCGCCTGAAGTGTTTTTTTCAAGCAGGCATATAATTTGTATAGTAATGCTCATGATGGCTTCATCAGTGCTGTCCATGTTGGTGGAGCATTCGAAGTAGCGCCACATGGCGCACACATTGGTGGTGAAGTGATGTTGTTCTATAGAGCGACTCATCCGTATGTGCTGCAGGTGAAACTCAACAATTGCCTGCTGCTGCTCACACAGTCTCTCCCATATATGCAAGATTGTTTTTCACCTTGTTGGTTCATTGCAAATGAGGTGGTAAGTGGGAAGGCAGAATTGACGCTACAGAGAAAGCCAAAAACAAAAAACAAATATCCTAAAATAAAAAAGTAAATTGCAAAAGTTGCATGAAGCTAGTAATAATAATAAGGGTATTTAGTAAACATAATTTTGATCAAAATAATGTACAAGCCATCCTGCCATGTCACGGCAACCCTTGTGGGACAGTCCTAACTCTTGTATTTAAAACCTTTCCACTTGTCAAGTGACGTAAATGTGAACAAGGATTGAGGGACTGAACCTCTAGCAAAGCATAGGCCAGACAGTGCAGACAGGTGAGCAGCATAAAGGTGAAGATGCGGAAAGCGAGCACACACTCCCTGCACTGTCAACAGCAGCTCTGACAAATGTGGGTAATTTTTAAGTAAGATCTGCACCACCAAATTCAGCACAGGCACCAGACAAGTGATGTGTTTCAAATAGGCTAGCCCCAGAGCTGATACAAGATTTTGCCCATTATAGTGTACCACCAGGCCGGGCTTGAGTTTCATCGGCACCAAACACTCATCTGTCTGTTGTTTGATTCCTGTCAACAGTTCCTGCCTGGGGTGGGATTTGTCCCCAAAACAGAAGAGTTTCAAAACAGCCTGATGTTGTTTCCCCCTGGCTGTACTGAAGTTGGTAATGCAGGTCTTACTGTGACCATATGAGGAGGTCGAGGAAGTGGAGTAGGAGGAGGAGGTAACATGGACAGACAAACGTCCGGCAATTCTCAGTGGTGGCAAGACATGCCCTCTAGAACGTCTTTCACCTCTTTGCCACTGAGCAGATAGGGAGATGTAATGTCCCTTCCTGTGTTTACTGTTCCATATATTGGTGGTTATGTGGACCTTGCCACTGATGGCATTGCACAGTGAAGACCTGATTTGGTCGGCAACATGTGTGTGGAGTGCATGGATGGCCTACCTGGAATAGTAGTGGCAGCTGGGAACAACATACTGCGAGACAGCAACAGCCATCAGCTTTTTAAAACTGTCCGTCTCCAATGATAGCATTTCAGTGGCCAGCAATTTTGAAATTCTGTCCATCAGGACCAAGGCTCGTGGGTGGGTAAGGGGGTATTTCCTCTTTCCCTCAATTGTCTAGGGATGAAGAGCTGAACACTTCCATGGAATGGTGTGAAGATGTTCGGTTACACTGCTGGTGGTTGTGGTGCTGTCACATCCTCTTTGCGTGGAGGCAGATGGCCCTGTTTATCAAGAGTGGGAGGAAGAGGCCGAGACTGTAGCAGAAGAGGGCACAGTAGGAGGCTCAGACTTGCCATGCTTTTTAAGGTGTGTACTCTACTGCAACTCATGCTTGTAATTCATCATGCAGGTGGTGCTCAGGTTGAGAAGATTTATGCCTTGCTTCAGGCTCTTATGGTACAGAGTGCAAACCACCCATGTCTTGTAGTTCCTCTGCCCAGTAGGCAGTAGCAGCTGATGTACTGGCTAGGGGTTGGCTCTTATGCTTTTGCACAATGCTCCCTCTTTTGCTCTGCTGCTGGAGCAGTGGGACCACCTCCTCTTCCTCCGAACTGTATATGTCACTAGGATTGTCTTCGCTCCATGTTGGATCTAGGACCTCCTCATCGACCGCATCATCTTCCACCCACTCGTCACCCCTATCCTTCATCTGCACACTGCAGAAAGACACAGCAATTAGCACCTGTGTTTCACCATCCTCTGATATGCATTGAGGTGGTCCACTGACCGTGTGCACTAACCCTCCCATGTACTCATTCCCCAACATAACAAGTGGCTTGGCATCAGTGCACTCTGTCTCGTCCGCTGTTGGGGCAGGGCCAAGTGGATGGGCCACGGCACCCACCCTTCTAGCAGAGTCATCAAAAAGCAGAACAGAGTGCTGCATGACTTTGAGCTCAGGCTGTTTGGCCATGTGGAAAGTGATGAGGTGAGAGAAAGATGCCCATGGTCCTCAGGTGCCAACTCTATTTTTTCTGCAGGGGACCGGGTGGAAGATAATTCAAAGGAACTGGAGGCAATCATAGGCATCCAATCTAACACTGCCTCACCATGTTTTGGTCTCACCATTTGGCCAGTGGTACTTGGGCCTACAACTTGATGCAGAACATCCTGTCCCCTATGTGCACCTGGGAAGATGTTTCACTTGGACAAGTAACAGGCACAGATTAACCACATCCTCTTCCTGCAGCAGCTAAACCATCACCATCAGCAACACCACATACACGTCCTTATTTGATGCTCTCCTCATGTTTTCATGTTTTTTAAAAAAAATTCTTAGTACAGAAGAGGCTGAACTAGGGCACTCTGCACCAGCCTGTACGGGATATATGCATCAGGCTGTAAGGCCAGTGTACACCAGGCTGTACAGTCAGAATGCACCAGGCTAAAAGGGCACTCTGCACCAGGCTGCAAGGGCACTCTGCAACAGGCTGTAAGGGCACACTGCACCAGGCTGTAAGGGCAGTTTACATCAGTCTGTAAGATCACTGTGTACCAGGCTGTACGGGCAGTATGCACCAGGCTGTACGGACAGTAAGCACCAGGTTGTACAGACAGTGTGCACCAAGCTGTATGCGCAATACATACCAGACTGTTAGGGCATGCTGCACCAGGCTGTTATGGCACTCTTCACCGTCCTTTAAGGGCACGCTACACTAGGCTGTTAAGGCACTCTGAACCAGGCTGTTATGGCATGCAGCACAAGGCTGTTAGAGCATGATGCACCAGGCTGTTATGGCACTCTACACAGTTGTTAGGGCACGCGACACTAGGTTGTTATGGCACTCTATACAAGGCTATTAGGGCACTATACACAAGGATGCTTTTGGACATGCTGCACCAGGCTGTTATGGCACTCTACAACCGTCTGTTATGGTACCAGGCACTGAAGTCAGAATGGTGTCGCCACTGCATTGCCTGCATCAGTAAAAGCTGCAGCAATGAATGACATACACCTCAGGAAATTTTGCATTGTATTTCCCCAATGTTCATGACAAAACATTGTACCTAGAATAAGATTATATAAGGTACAGTTTACCTTTAGACTCTAGGTATATTCTCAGTTATTGTACCTTGTCCTAGTAAAGAGAAAAAAAGAATTGGCACTTTTAAAGGACCTCTCACAGTGAGGGTTGCTTCTCCTTATATGTGTGTAAGATCTGGGGGTTTGCTGCTTAATTCTATTTAGACCACAAGGGGTTTGATAGTACGGAGACCTTGAAAATACATAAAGAATAAGTGAGACCACAATCCGTTGTAAGAAGATAAAACTTCTTTCCAGGAATTCCTTAGATAAAACTGGAATAAACAATAGCAGGCACAATACTTTTGGTAAAAATTTGTTGCATACAGAGGCTCCTTGGAATGGAATAGAGTACTACTTAAGCTTCCTAGCTCTGGCCTTCACTTTATTATCATCCACTTCAATGGTACCACGTAAACTGGTTGACATGGTCCCTTTCTGTAGCCCACTCCTTTTAGCTTATTGGAAATCTGCACCCCTCAGCTCTGTTTTGCTTTGACTTGTGTCCACTGATGGTAAAAAGAACCTTCTTATTATGTTTCTCTAATGTTTGTACTGCGGTCATGTAAGAAATCAGTTGGTGTAGTGTTACATGGCAAGGGCCGTACCCATGGGTGAGGTACTTGTCTTTTATGCCCCAGCATGCTACATGAAGATGAAGTCCTGGCTGGCTGGGTGGACTTTGTTTACGGGGGGGTGCTACACCCTTGCAGGCCTCGTGAAGCAAGTTACTTTTGCTGGCCAGAACCAGATGTTGAGTTCAATGAGAGACTACAGTCCAGTAAGTGAGAGACCATTCGTCATCCCGCAGTGCTGCATCCTTTTTCCCCCTAGGAGAGGAAGTTTGTCACTATGGCCATTAGCTTCTCTGCTTGCTGATACATTGGAACTACCACCAGGGGCACTCTCTTCATCACATATTTCCCTGCTTCATCCTGTCCTGTTACCTCTCTGAGGTATAAACTCTGGGCCGAACTGCGAAGCAACCTGTCCTAGGACCTGTCTCCAGTGTATCACTCTATCTTTCTGTTACTTTTCCTTGTCTCTACTCTGGATCTTGCTATCTTCTGTCTTGGTCTTCACTTTTGACAGGGACACCCACGTGACGTGGCTCTGCTGACTAGTCAGACCTGAGGCTAGTTTCACACTTGCTTTTTTTTGCAGCGCGTTTTTCCCGCAAAAAAACGCATTAAAAAAACGCATACAAATGCATACAAACGCTGCGTTTTTTTCCAGCATTTTAATGCGCATGCAGGAAAAAAACGCAGCGTTTTTGCGCGTTTGTATGCGTTTTTTGTGCGTTTGCGTTTTTTTACAGATTTTGGAAAAACCCCACAAAAAAGAAAAAACAACCATTCAACAACACACAAGACCAATGGGACTTCATTGTGGGTGTGGTATGTTAATATATATACACCCTGTCTACAGTATTCTTCACATTTGCTTGATTCTTCTCGTGACCATGGATCTGCGCTGGAAGAGTTTTCACTTCAACTTGGATTTGGACATCGCGATGGCTCAGGCGTATGCAGTTGCTTGCCATGAACAAAGGAAGAGAGAGAGGCAGCGAAGACGGCGGCGTTTGTGGATACATCCGATTGTTGAACTCCGGGAGAGCCGTGGGGCATACCACACCCTCTACAGCGAGCTACGTGCAAACCCGGAGAAATTTACTGATTATATCCGGATGTCCCACGAAAGTTTCATGGATTTGCTTGCTCGTGTCCAACAATCCATCCGGAGACAGGACACACAGCTCCGTCGTGCGATTCCTCCTGAGGAACGGCTACTGGTGACATTACGGTATGTTTTAAAAACAAAGGGGTGTGGTCTGATGTTTTTTTTTGTAAATTTAGTATTCAAAACCTTGGGTAATTAGTTTTCGTGAATGTACTAATATTTTTTTTATAGTTTTTAAAAATAATATACATAAATATTAATTTTACTTCTTTGTCTGTTCACAGATTCCTGGCGACTGGAGAAACCCTATCCTCACTACACTTCCAGTACCGTATTGGAATCTCTACCTTGTCTGGAATTGTTGCTGACACCTGCCGGGCTCTCTGGAATGTTCTTTGCCCAGAATTTATGCCCCTGCCCACCGCTGAAAAGTGGATGGAAATTGCTGACAAATTCTGGACAGTATGCAATTTTCCCAACTGTTTGGGAGCTGTTGATGGGAAACACATACGGATCATCAAACCCCAAAGAACGGGATCTGAGTACTATAATTACAAAAAGTACTTTTCAATAGTACTCATTGCAATTGCGGATGCCGGATGTATGTTTGTAGCAGTGGACATTGGAGCATTTGGCCGTGGTAATGACTCGCAGGCTTTTAAAAACTCAGACATGGGCCGGAGGTTGTATGGCAACCAATTTAATTTCCCTATGCCACGGCCTCTTCCTCACACCGAAGCTCCGCCACTGCCCTTTGTAATGGTTGGCGATGAGGCTTTTCAAATGTGCGGAAACTTACTGAAACCCTACTCCAGCCGGGACTTGGACCACACCAAAAAAATTTTTAATTACAGGCTGACCAGGGCCAGAAGAACTGTCGAGTGTGCTTTTGGGATTCTTGTTTCCAGATGGCGAATTCTGGGCACGGCCATTAATCTTAAACTTGAAACAGTCGATGAGGTGGTGAAGGCCTGTGTGGTTCTACATAACTTTGTGATGGCTAAAGAGCACCCGACCTTTGAACTGGACGATGATGCTCCTAACCCATTGCCTGAATTCACTCAGCACACTCTCAGGTCATCCGTTGAAGTTGGCCAAATGAGGGACAAATTTGCGGCCTACTTTATTTCTGATGTAGGACGGGTGCACTGGCAAGATGAAATGGTGTAATGTTGTTGTTTATGGTAATAAAAATCCTTATTTGATACCATTACTGAGTGCACTATATTTTTTAAACTCCGATTAATTAAAAAACTTCCCATGTATAACTGAATTTTGTTATGTTCACACACCTGGGCAGGTAAATACACATACGAGTTAAAATGCAGCATTGCTAGTCTGCGTTAAATATATTGGAATGAGCAAAGCTGCAGGCCATGAATCAGGAAACCATTTTTTTTCAAGATAAAATTGTGCAAATAGTTTAAAACAAAGTATGTGATTTTCTCAAAACACAACACTCAAAACCCAACCCCAATGAAAGTCCATGGGGAATACAAGTCAGCATTGAGTGGATGAATGTAATCTGCTCCATTAAAAGTTATTACACTAGGCCTTTGAATGACTATACTAGGCCGTGGTATTTCAAATATGAGTATACTAGGCCTTGGGGCTAGTAGTATATGTGAAATACCACGGCCTAGTATAGTCATACCAAGGCCTACTGTAATAACTCGATTTTTAACAACTAGCATCTTGTTTCACCAAAAACAAACTGGTGAAACTAGAAAGAAACTTATTTTTTAGACAAGTTTCAACAGTTTGTTTTTCATGAAACCAGATTCTATTTTGTAAAACTAGAGTTATTACACTAGGCCTTGGAATGACTATACTAGGCCGTGGTATTTCAAATATGAGTATACTAGGCCTTGGGGCTAGTAGTATATGTGAAATACCACGGCCTAGTATAGTCATACCAAGGCCTACTGTAATAACTCGATTTTTAACAACTAGCATTTTAAACAACTAGCATCTTGTTTCACCAAAAACAAAGTGGTGAAACTAGAAAGAAACTTTATTTTTTAGACAAGTTTCAACAATTTGTTTTTCATGAAACCAGATTCTATTTGGTAAAACTAGAGTTATTACACTAGGCCTTTGAATGACTATACTAGTCCATGTTATTTCACATATGACTATACTAGCCCTTGGGTTGGTTTTTAACATGTATTTACCCATCAGTGTGTGTGAGCGGCGCAAACAACATTAATGAAACTTATTAATGGTGAACCACAAATGTAAATTTATTTTTTATCACAAAAAAAAAATTTAAAAATTATTTTTTACGGCGTTTGGGGGCAGATGGTTTCAATTTGGGGGTGTGCAGGGAATATGCAACACTTGCAGTTGAAGACGGTGTTTGAGGGGAAGGGGCAACAAAACTTGTGGGGGAAGGTAGTCCAGTTAAGGGAATTAAACTTGGAACACTTGTAGGAGAGGAAATCTGTTCAGTTACATTAGTTGTAATGGCATGTCGCCGTAGGCTTGTGTGCCTGGACCGACTTTGGCCCAATGCCCGCCTTGATTGATTTCGCCTTGAAGTAGGGGCAAATATGGAATGTAGGTCCCCCGTCTGCTGGTATGGCTGCTGCTGCTGAGGTGGCGGCTGCTGCTGCAGAGGTTGCGGCTGCTGCTGAGGTGGCGGCTGCTGCTGAGGTGGCAGCTGCTGCTGAGGTGGTTGCTGCTGCTGAGGTGGTTGCTGCTGCTGCTGAGGTGGCGGCTGCTGCTGAGGTGGTTGCTGCTGCTGCTGAGGTGGCGGCTGCTGCTGAGGTGGCTGCTGCTGCTGAGGTGGCGGCTGCTGAGTTGGCTGCTGCTGCTGAGGTGGCTGATGCTGCTCTTCTTGGTCAGTGCTCGTCCTTGCAGGAGGACTGGTGGCGGCAGTGATGGCCCAGGTTTGCAGAGTGGTGGTGGCAGGGCTACTACATGTTGTTGTAGCGGCAGGGCTGTTCCATGTTTGCCTAGTGGTGGCTGAGCTCCACGCATGCATGGGATTGGCGGTGGTGCTCCAGACAGGAGCAGCGCTTGCCATGGTGGTGTCGGTGAAGTGACCAGCTGCACTCAGACTTGTGGTGGTGTAACGGTGGGTGTCCAGCCTTTGAAGAGAGGTGTCCGTGCAGTGGTATGCAGCACAAGTCGGTAGTGAGGTGAAGCGAGTCAATGGTGGCACAGGTGGAAAGGACACCACTGACTGCTGACCGTACCGATTATGCTGCATAGCCTGCAAGAAAGCATTGTTGCAGGCCTGCAGCACATTCAGCTGTTGATCAGGACTAAGGTGTTCCGCCATGCCCTTTTCAATCTTACTAAAAAAATGGTGTGCTGGTCTGTTGAGGTCGGCCTCCAGACGGTCAAGGCGCTGTTCTACAGAATTGAAGCGGTGTTCAAAGTGGTTAAAACCACGTTCCATCAGTGCAAAACCGCTTTCAACTCTGTCGGACAGTGACTTGAGGCTGGAATTAAATGTCTCGCTCAAATGCATAAACTCGGGCAAGACATTCCTGTCCAAGGCCCTCTGCCGCTGGCGGGTAGTGCCCGCATAACCAGTGGCAGAGACCTGGGACAGGGGAACACGTGATGGCCCAGCTTCCTGGTCACCAGCTGTGTGTGTGTGGGACCTGCAAGGTGCTTCCTGGCTGTCGGATGGCTGGGACGGGTCAGAGGACGTCCGACGAAGGACCGCTCCAGGGCCAGGTTGCAGGGTGCTGCTCCAGGTGCTGTGGAAGAAAGGAAAATCATTACTACCATGCCTTTACAAGAAGCATCAGCTGTGGATTAGAAAAACACAGATTAATAAAAATAAAAACCCAAAATGTATAATACTTACGATCTTGTGGCAAGGACCGGTCTTAGGAACTGCAACGCGTGATAGTGACGGTATCTAGTTCTGGTCCTTGACGCAGATCCACTGCGAACCTGGCCCTCAGCACGAACATCACTGTTGAAGCGGTCCTTGATCGAACGCCAACGTGTTCGGACTTTGTCCACTGTTGATAAAAAAAAACAGTGCCGTCAAGTACAACAGTCACTGCTTCACAATTTAGCAATACAATACTCAAAGCAGTCACTGTACACCCCGATGACACTGTTGGGTTTCCTGCTAGAATACACCTAGCACGAAACCCAACAGTGCCGTCAAGGACAACAGTCACTGCGGCACAATGTAGCAATACAATACTCAAAGCAGTCACTGTAGACCACGATGACACTGTTGGGTTTCCTGCTAGAATACGCCTAGCACGAAACCCAACAGTGCCGTCAAGGACAACAGTCACTGCGGCACAATGTAGCAATACAATACTCAAAGCAGTCACTGTAGACCACGATGACACTGTTGGGTTTCCTGCTAGAATACGCCTAGCACGAAACCCAACAGTGCCGTCAAGGACAACAGTCACTGCGGCACAATGTAGCAATACAATACTCAAAGCAGTCACTGTAGACCCCGATGACACTGTTGGGTTTCCTGCTAGAATACGCCTAGCACGAAACCCAACAGTGCCGTCAAGGACAACAGTCACTGCGGCACAATGTAGCAATACAATACTCAAAGCAGTCACTGTAGACCACGATGACACTGTTGGGTTTCCTGCTAGAATACGCCTAGCACGAAACCCAACAGTGCCGTCAAGGACAACAGTCACTGCGGCACAATGTAGCAATACAATACTCAAAGCAGTCACTGTAGACCACGATGACACTGTTGGGTTTCCTGCTAGAATACGCCTAGCACGAAACCCAACAGTGCCGTCAAGGACAACAGTCACTGCGGCACAATGTAGCAATACAATACTCAAAGCAGTCACTGTAGACCACGATGACACTGTTGGGTTTCCTGCTAGAATACGCCTAGCACGAAACCCAACAGTGCCGTCAAGGACAACAGTCACTGCGGCACAATGTAGCAATACAATACTCAAAGCAGTCACTGTAGACCACGATGACACTGTTGGGTTTCCTGCTAGAATACGCCTAGCACGAAACCCAACAGTGCCGTCAAGGACAACAGTCACTGCGGCACAATGTAGCAATACAATACTCAAAGCAGTCACTGTAGACCACGATGACACTGTTGGGTTTCCTGCTAGAATACGCCTAGCACGAAACCCAACAGTGCCGTCAAGGACAACAGTCACTGCGGCACAATGTAGCAATACAATACTCAAAGCAGTCACTGTAGACCACGATGACACTGTTGGGTTTCCTGCTAGAATACGCCTAGCACGAAACCCAACAGTGCCGTCAAGGACAACAGTCACTGCGGCACAATACAGAGCAGGGAAATACTCACTAAACGCCTTTTTGGCGGATGCTGTGGCGCTGTCCCAGCCATCCATCAACGCTGCGGCCACCTCATTCCATAGCCGCCGTGTCACCACATTGTCCTTGTACAGCCGGTCACGGCTGTCCCACAACGGCGAACGCTCCTGGACCAGGCTGATGAGCTGCTCATTATCCAGGTAGACGTCTTCATCCCGTTGTGGAACCTAGACAAAACACATTCATTAGAATAATCAAATTTAAATTGACTAAAAAGTTACAAAAAAAGAAAAAAAAAAAAGAGTAAAAATAGAAGATAAAAAAAAAAAAAAACATTACAAATCATTTGATACTTACATTACGTATAACCACCGGGAATTGGCTTCGCTGCTCCTGCTGTTCGCCCTCACTATTCCCGTCCGCAGATGATGATGACGATGTCTGAAAGTTGAAAAAAACGTAAGAGATTTGGAGAAGCAGCAGATATACTTACCAGATGCACGAAAATAATCACCTCACGGTCTGCTTGCGCCAATTCCTGCCGCGATGGGGAATACTCCGATTCTGAAGACATACTGCATGTAAAAATAATAAAAATCATTAGTACATACATAATTTAAAAGGACAGGCATATAATGTAATATACTCACATTCTTCGCTGATATAATGGGTTCTTGGTTGAATGTCTGCTCTTCAATCTGTCTAGTGTAGTAGTGGCAGAGTTTTGGCAGGCACCTCCTTTATATAGCCTTTTTTTTTTGGACTTTAGAAGATTCTAACTAGGATAAAAAGTGGACACCACCCAAAAAACGCTGCGCTAAAAAAGCGCATACCTGCGCATGCCAGTGCGCACGTATGCGCATCCATAGGCTATAATGGCCATTTTTAGCGCAAAACGTGCGCATACGTGCGCATGCGATTTTTTCAAGGGCCAAAAAATGCAACATGCAGCGTCTGGAAAATACCAACGCACACCCCAAAAAAACGCAGCGCATGAAAATCGCATACATGCGCTTACAAGTGCGCAGGTATGCGCACCCATGTTAAATATAGGGGAAAAATCGCATGCGCACGTATGCGTTTTTTTCCAGCGCTAAAAAACGCAAATGTGAAACCAGCCTCAGGTCTGCTTTCTCTGCAGGCTGAGCCCTATCTCTAACCTCCTAACAGGAAACTGTTTCTGTCCCTTTACTTCAGCCCCTCCCACTCTGAGATAGTGCCAGCTATTAACTCTAACTCTCCCTACTGTTGGGCAGAATGCAACACTGTCACCAATAACGCATGTGTAATGTGCCAGAGGACAATAATCGTGGACGAGTTGCTGCTCTTTGTCACCCTGGCACTTTACAGAAAATTTGTGTCCCTGATTAAATGTGATGTGATGTGTTTCAGGAGCTGTTGCACATTAATCAGGGGACACCCAGTTTGTTTCATTACAAAGAACTTTATTCAACAGACCATGTACAACATATTGCAACTCATAGTTTTGGGCTCAACATTTTGTATTCCTCACATCTACAGCATACTATATCTCCAGGTTTCCCCTCAGTTCTTTCAGGAATATCCCTGTCAGCCTCACCTCTGCCAGTCCTATGGACTCTTAGCCCAATCCTGCAGTATGTCTGAGGTCAACACGAGTCTCCACCTCAATCGTCCTCTTTACAGAAAGGGTTAAATTGCTTTCCATAGCACTAGAATAGAGCCTTGAGCTTGCTGCGCTATCTATATATATAATTGTCTTATCATGTCTGTCTGTCTGTAACCGAAATCCCACGGCGCTGATTGGTCGCGGCCACCAGGCGACAAGAGCAGCTGTTTGTAGCGGCAGGCGCAGTCGGGCGCAGCGCATCTGTAAAAATTAGAATTAAAATAAAAAAAGGTTATACTCACCTTCCGACGGCCTGCAAACTCCTTTCCACGTGCCCGGCCTCGTGGTCCCAGAAATGCCTTGCGCCTTAGACCGGAGGTGACGTCACTCTCACGAGAGTGCGACGTCATCAGCGGTGTTTCGCGCAAGGCATTACTGGGACCACAAGGCCGGCTGCGTGGAGTGGAGATCGCGGGTGGTCGGAAGGTGAGTATATAACTATATTTTTTATTTTTTTAAACAGAGACCATGTATACCAGGAAAGGGGGGAGACGGGACCACGCATACCAGGAAAGGGGGTGAGGGTGACCATACATACCAGCAGAGGGGGGTGAGGGGACCATACATACCAGCAATGGGGGGAGGGGGACCATGCATACCAGCAAAGGGGGTGAGGGGTACCATGCATACCAGCAATGGGGGGGAGGGGGACCATGCATACCAGGATTGGGGGGTGAGGGGAATCATGCATACCAGGATTGGTGGGTGAGGGGGACCATGTATACCAGGATTGGGGGGTGAGGGGGACCATGCATGCCAGGATTGGGGGGTGAGGGTGACCATGCATACCAGGATTGGGGGGTGAGGGTGACCATGCATACCAGGATTGGGGGGTGAGAGGACCATGTATACCAGGATAGGGGGGTGAGGGTGACCATGCATACCAGGATTGGGCGGTGTGGGTGACCATACATACCAGGATTGGGGGGTGAGAGGACCATGCATACCAGGATAGGGGGGTGAGGGTGACCATGCATACCAGGGTTGAGGGGTGAGGGGGACCATGTATACCAGGATTGGGGGGTGAAGGTGACCATGCATACCAGGATAGGGGGTGAGAGTGACTATCCATACCAAGATTGGGGGGCGAGGGGGACCATGTATACCAGGATAGGGGTTGAGGGTGACCATGCATGCCAGGATTGGGGGGTGAGGGGGACCATGTATACCAGGATTGAGGGGTGAGGGGTACCATGCATATCGGGATTGGGGGTGAGAGGACCATGCATATCAGCATTGGGGGTGAGGGGACCATGCATATCATGATTGGGGTGTGAGGGGACCATGCATGCCAGGAAAGGGGGGTGAGGGTGACCATGCATACCAGGATTGGGCGGTGAGGGTGACCATACATACCAGGATTGGGGGGTTAGAGGACCATGCATACCAGGATAGGGGGGTGAGGGTGACCATGCATACCATGGTTGAGGGGTGAGGGGGACCATGTATACCAGACCAGGATTGGGGGGTGAAGGTGACCATGCATACCAGGATAGGGGGGTGAGAGTGACCATCCATACCAAGATTGGGGGGCGAGGGGGACCATGTATACCAGGATAGGGGGGTAAGGGTGACCATGCATGCCAGGATTGGGTGTGAGGGGGACCATGTATACCAGGATTGAGGGGTGAGGGGTACCATGCATATCAGGATTGGGGGTGAGAGGACCATGCATATCAGCATTGAGGGGTGAGGGGACCATGCATATCATGATTGGGGTGTGAGGGGGCCATGCATATCAGGATTGGGGGGTGAGGGGACCATGCATACCAGGATAGGGGGGAGGGGTACCATGCATATCAGGATTGGGGGATGAGAGGACCATGCATATCAGGATTGGAAGGTGCATTATTGCATTATTATTAAAACTTCATAAATAAACTACATACATATTCTAGAATACCTGATGCGTTAGAATCGGGCCACCATCTAGTACTAGTATATTCACCCAGGGAATAATAGTAAGGCCTGGTATTGGCCAAAACATTTTGTACTTTCCTTGCTGTCCAGCTCTTGCTTCCTACCAAACTTGACCTTGGGCCCTATCTAACTATCAAGAAGTTCCCTATGCCTTCCTAGCTAACCCCTCCCATGGCTGGCTAAGCCTGAACCTTAACTCTTACTTTTCCCTAACATCACAATTTGATCTGTACTATGTCTTAACCTACGCTATCTTATGATGTACACCACTATCTTATATATTATGTTTACATTAATTATACACTATACATTACCATATCTCACTCTCTATCACAATACATTGCAGGTCACATAATATCACATAACTACTAGAGATGGGTAAACCAGAAGAGTAAAGTTTAGGGTCCGTGCAAAACAGCTACTGTTTGGGCACAGACTCCGAACACGGACTTCACCAGGAAGTCCGTTTTACTATTCCGGTATCTATTCGGCACTGCGATCACTGGGTGTTTATCGTGCATGACAGCATGATAAACACCGGTGGCTCTGTTTGGCAGCAAAATTGATACACTGGTGTTAGGCGTCAGATTTCTGTCGCTGCACAGCGAGAATCCTGAGCCTTACTTCCAGCGGTCTCCCATTCCTCTCCAGTCGCAGAGGAGGTTGCTCAGCAAACTCATCGGTCTAGGCGCTCTGCCCAGACCAGCTCCGTGGGTTTGCTTGCTACTGTCACCTCTGGCACATCTATGGCAATACATGCTGCTCAGCAGCAAGATTCTCCAGGGACTAAGTCCCCATGTCAGGCCACTGAGCATGCCCGTGGAGTGATCTCCCATTGGAGATTGAAGATCACATGCTCAGGTCCTGCTTGTGTTCGGATTGGCCCATCCGAGAAGCCAGGAAGGTCCCGGATGCTTGCGGCTATAAAACGTTCGTATGGTTGCTCGGCCATGCGCTAGGATAGACTGTATTTACAGACTATGTGGAGTGACTGATGTATGCATGTATGAATGTCTCTGGTGAATGACTCATTAAGAAACCCCTACCCTTGGTACGCATGTGTTGTGCAGCCTAGCTTGTTAAGCGCCCCGGCTTAGGTGTTGGTAGGACAGAGGTTGAGTCAGGCATCAGTCCTCACCAGGGACTTGGCACGCCTCAGTGCACGTGCTCCACTTCATAGCCAGCGTCTATAGCGGCACTCGCGGTAGCGAAGCCGCGCGCTCAGTGGGCCTAGAAGGACTCTAACCCCGTGTCCTTGGGGTAGAGTTCTGTGGTCATACACTGTGCGCTCTTTTGGCCAAGCTCTGTGAGCTAAACAGGCTCCGGCATCTACGTTCAGCGATTGTGCGACTCTGGGTGACGTAACCCACGTGTGACTGTTTTTACGCCGGTCTATTCTTCTGCCATTACCTAGCTGCAGTGTACCACCTCTGCACGGTGGACCGCGGGCTGCGAACGCACCTACTATTATTTTATAATTTGGTGCGTTCCGCCAGCCCTAACAACCGGTCAGAGAGCTGCGGCTCCCTCGCTGTCAGATGTCAGCGTGAACCCATAGCTGAGACCGGAGGTAAAAAGTTTACCTCTGGTCACTAGTGTAGACTGACTATTACTCCCATCAGCGTACAGTGTACACCTGCTGCGGGCTCCTGAGCTCTATATAATTAAAGAAAAAAACGGCTTGTGTTCCCCTCTATTTTGGTAACCAGTCAGGCAAAACTGATAGCTGCGGGCTGCAACCCTCAGCTCTCTGTTTTAGCAAGGTTGGTTATCAAGAATAGAGGGATCCCAAAGCCATTTTTTAAAAATTATTTAAATAAATAATTTAAAAAAACAGCGTGGGGTCCCTCCTCTTTTTACAACCAGCCAAGCTAAAGCAGACAGCTGGGGCTGGTATCCTCAGGCAGGTAACGGACCATGGATATAGCCCCCCAGCCTAAAACTAGAAGCTTGATGGGATTGCTTCTTTAATGTGTGCTTAAGGCCTTATTCACCAATCCTTTTTTTTCCCCATACGTAAAAACTTGATCTTTGTTTTCAGCATGCTTGATCCATTTTTGAGCTTTATGTCAGTTTTTTACAATCTGTTTGTCATCTGTTTTCTTCTAGGAAGAACAATTCAAAGCTTCTATCAACTACCGAAAAATGGACAGCACTTAGATGACACACAAATGTATCCGAGAGCTTTTCTTATATGAATCTCTTCACTTCTTTGATATTGGAAGATTTTATCTGCAAATAGGAAATGTCCCTTATGCTTTTGCTAAGCTTTTGTTTGGACATACAGCATTGCATGTTACTTATAGCCATTAATATGGGACTTGGACATTGTAGATGATCTTGGCTGCTATAGTAATCATCACGCTTTTGGATCTTTGTGCTTTAGTCAGTAATTATGAGTTTTATGGATTTATGGCTGATTGTTGTTCTGTATGACTTTTTAGAGTGCTGTAAGTACATTATTAATGTATTTAATTGTAAACACAATTGTAGAAAGATGTTCACCATCGAGCTGAGACCATCATCATTACTTGAGTCATTCTTATAGTGTTAATTAAGACATTTGCACTGTTAAGAACTTTATTTTGAGTTAATTAGTTAATTCAGCTGAACTTCTGCTAATCAGGAATGAATCATAACAGTACAAATTACATTTCATGGTAACTATTAAATATAGTGTGATTCAGTGATATTCTTTGTTTAAGGAATTAGAATTTACTGTTACTGTAATTATGTTAATTAATCAATACAGTAGATGTTACCGTATTCTGTGCTAATTAATACTTTACAAGTTAATGTAGGAAAATTAATTTTTTAAAAGTCTCATAATATGGAGTGTGATGATAGCAGGTACTGTAAGGATTAAGCAAACTAATTTTTTTGCAGCTAACAAAAGTGGGAATAGTTGTCAAATAAAATGTATAACCCAGGTACCTTCAGTGAATTTCAGCAGTAATTGATCATCATATTGCATTTTTTGTCTCATATGTAATATCCTTTTAAAAGAGTTGTCTGCTTTAGGACAATCCTCACTTATGAGACGGTCCCTTGATGAAAGATGATCATAAAGTGTCCCCCTGTTGAGACCAACAGCAATAATTTGTAATCAGTCAGTAAATATAGCAAAAGAACTACATGTGCATTTAAATAGTTTGAGAGGTGGAATTCTTCTGACAGATTCCTTTTAGCTTCTTAGAATCTCTCCATGGAACAACACACTAGCTACCTAGACTTCTTTTGTGAGCCAAGTTACCAATAACTGCCCTGGTGGACTAATAAGCCCACTAAGCCAATGGTAACAAAGACAATACTGTATATTAAATGGATTGCTATGCATATTCCAGAAAATAAATCTGTTTTACAATTTGTCAGTAGTTATTTATTAAGACAAAGCTTGGTAATTCATGTTTTAATTTTCTACAGTGCTGTAAACTTTTGCATACATTAGTAGGAAAGAGCGATTGATTGATTCATACCAGACTTCTAGTGTTCGGTACTGGACCCAGAACATTGACTTACTGTGTGTCTATTTTCGCGTTCGGGTATGAAGTCTCATAAAGCTTGTTGAAAGGTTGCAACACAACCAATCAACAAGCTTTAAGGCTGTGGGCACTTCTGGCTCCATCACAGCCATGTCAAGTAATAGCATGGCTCTGATTGGTTGGACAGTTAAAATAAATAACTAAAAAAAATGAAAAAAAGAAACAGACAGCTGGGGGCTGGTATTTTAAGACTGGGAAAAGGTTAATATCATTGAGCTGCTCAGCCTGTTAATATCAGCCTGCAGCTGTCTGATTTGCCTTAGCTGGTTTAAAAGTAGGGTGGATCCTAAAATGTGAGGTCTTTCCTATTTATAATAGCCAGTTAAGGTAAAGCAGCCAGCTGCAGTGTGATACTAATAGGCTGGTAAGGGGCCATGTACATAGTCTAATAACACTAACCCTCCAACACCCCAGAAATCATGCATCCATTAGATGTGTCAATTCTAGTGCTTAGCCACAGCTCTTCCAGCTTACTCTGGTGCATTGGCAAGCAGGGTAATAGTTTATGGGGTTGATGTCAGCTGTGTAATGTCTGGTGACATCAAGTCCAGAGGTTAGTAATGGAGAAGTGTCTATCAGACAACACCATTACTAACACCATAGCCAAAAGAAAGACACACACAGAAAAGTACAATTGTACAATTCACTCATTGACAATTACCCTCTTTTCCCCATTTATTAACATAAAAGCAAAAAATCAAAAGTAATCCTCACCTGTCCACTGTTAATCCATATTGATGAGGTCTCACGACAATCCCAGACTCTACTATATCCAGATAGAGTGGTGAGCGGTGACATCGGCAATGTGACTGCTCACCATGCAAGCCAGAGCACACTTAGTTTGAGAAAGCAGCTGCAATGATGACAAGGCATGTAATTAAAGTTACCACAGGTCATTCACTTGTGGCAGTTCTCACAGTAAAATCTGTGAGCCGGCCTGAGAACTGTGGTAACCTTACTGTAAGTTCACCTAAGTTCATAGCAGCTTGTGCTGGTCTAATGAACTACCGTGAGTCTGGCACTCAGCACTCCAACACTCAACAGTCCAGCACTCGAGCTAACATGAGACCCAGTGGCTGTGACTTCAGGTAACCTTAAAGGTTACCAAAGTTCACAGCCACCAGATGTCCTGGCAGCTGTGAGGCCCAGAAACCTCATGGAAACCTTTGAGGACACTTTAAGGTTACTGGAGTTTCCTGCTTGAACACTGTAGGCTGTGAACTAAAGATACCTTGGGTGTGTATTTTACTGTACTTGTTAATAAATAAATAAATAATTGAAAAAATTATGTGGGGTTCCCACTATTTTTAATAACCAGTCGAGGGAATGCAGACAGTTGGGGGCTTTTGTTATTATTATGGAAAATCAATGATGGAAGAAAACCGAAGACATGTCCAATAATTCAATATAGGAAAATATTTATTAAGAGGTATGCAACAAAGTAAGGTGGGGTGGGGGACAAATGCCAGAAAAGGGGGCACAACACGGGGGACAGCATTGTATTAAATAGAAAAAAGGAAAAAGTTGGGTCCAAAGTTGGGTCCAGCTCCAGAATAAAATATAAAAAGTCCTTTATTTGTTAAATGCTAAAACAGCATGGCAGTAGGTATAGTAACACAGAAAAAAAGTGACGAAAATTGCCCGCAACTGCTGTCTTTGTCTGAGCTGAAAAAACAGCTCAAATTAGGGCCAGACACCAGGAAAAGTGGCATCAATTGATCCAGAATACAAATAGTATAATTGCATGGCATGGATGCATGGGACAGGTCTTGAGCCAGCCTTTCTAGCTGAATCAGTAACAGGTGGATCAATGACAGGTGTAGGCCTGGTGCTCTTAGAGGCCTGCCAGATTCAGGCAACACACATTAAGGAGACCCAACTTGGAGTCCAAACATTTCCAAAAATTAGGGTCAGACACTAGGAAAAGAGGCATCAATTGACACACAGTAGAAATTTGATAGTGGCACAGCACCAGTCAGCCTAGGGCCATGCATGAGGCATCAGGGTCTGGGCCAGCATTTGCAGCTTTGAATTTAAGTTTAAAATAAGACAAGGTGGGTGAGGGACTGGTGTAAGCATGCTTTGCTGGGAGCCCTGATACCTCATACAAAAGCTCAAACTTTTTTTTGCTCAGCCACACTCAGGTGCTACAAATATTATTTTCTTAGACTACTATTGGTAGAAAATATTTAAGAAAGTAACATAGGTAGTTGACTGAAAGTAAGTGCAGGCCTGCTGGTCTGGAAACCCTGCTTCTACAGGCAAACCACCAGATGGACACCCAAATTGAAGTCTCCACATTTCAAAAAACTATTGTCACACACCACTAAAGTGGCATCAATTTCCACAGAGTAGAAATAGTATAATGGGCCTCTGACACCTCTTCCACTACAGACAACACACCAGATGGAGACCCAACTTGGAGTCTCCATATTTCAAAAAATTGTTAGTAACATCAACAGCAGTAGCAACAGCAGGCACATGTTGTAGCTGTTTTCGTTCTGACCAAAGTCGGGTATGCCAGATCACCAGTGAGGCCACATTAGGAGTTTACGCCCTTAGTTTACAAGCGCTTGGAGACAAAGGAGACTGCACACACAGGTCGTGGGCAAATCACTTTATCTGATGTAATGAAACACAAGGCAATATTTTATACAATTTACAACAAATGTAACTCTATGTAGCTCATATAGCCCCCACCGCTTCCCCAGGGTCATACCTTGTTTACAATGTACCTAGAACATGTTGTTGCTGACTATTGAGAACATATATGATAACAAGTATAGTCTCCTTGAAGCGGAGACTAATAGTCTGCTGTCATAAGAATAATTCTAGCAATGAAAGGCAAAATACAATTGAAGAATTAAGGGCAGTTAAAGGCATATAAAGGCAAACCATTAACCCTTCTATATCAATTTCCCCTTTTGTAAATGGTATAACCTTTGCCACAGGGTCAGCTGATGTCCACAAAGGAGCTACTGTCTCATGGGTCTAGTACCCATAAGGGGGCTTCCTACCTGCTTTGCCCATTCACCCTCAGTGTGGACACTCTCTTTCCCCATCAGCAATGGCTATCTGGGGTCTATGATGCACTACAGAAGGTTCAGCCTTAGATTCTTTTTTCACACATACATTATTCAGTAGCTTAAGTAATACATATATTAGCGCTTTTACGGCTACATAAAACAATAAGCAAAACAACAAAATTTGCATACAAGTCTGTACAATGCCAAAAATCCACCCTGCTAGGCCACTAAACCAATTTGCTGGATTTAAAAAAAGAGAATGTGTTACCCCACCAGGAGTCTCTGCACTATGTTGTTTTAACCATTGGTCTCTAAGTTCACCTATTTTGTCTATACTCCTGATCTGGAGATTGCCAGTAGGGTCGATATAATTACAACAGGTGGGACCAATTATTTGACACATTCCTCCTTCTTTTGCCGTCAGATAATCTAGTACTATAGTATTTCCAATGTCTGAATCATATTCCTGCCACCACATTTGTACCTTAGGCCGCGTTATATTAAACAGAAACCAGGGATTAGAGGTCCATCCGATTATAGCCAATGAGGCAGATATGTCATGGGGCACATTCATCCACTCAATGCCGACTTTTATTCCCCATTGACTTGCATTGGGGTCGGGTTTCGGACGAAACTCCGACTTTTTTTCCCTAGTCGGACCAGTTTCATCTGAAACGAATTTTGTTTCATGAAACCCGATCCGACTAAAGTCGCTCAACTCTAGTAGAGAGGCCTAGGTGTCACTTTCTTAGGGACTTTTACTGTTTTTCCTGTGCACAGATGAGGCATGATTGTACAAGTTTCGCGGCTGCTTAACTGAAACCAGAAGTGATCCAGAAGGCACCTATCATGACACACATGTGACTTTTTGAGGCGTGAGTGGGGCCATGTGTTGTTTGCGCCATAACTGGGAACAGCGACTTCGGTAGGCACAATTTATCCTTATTCTCCCATACTCCATTTGACTTCAGCTCAGCTCCCAGTCTCCCCCAGTGTTCCTTCTCTGTTTGGGCAGCCTGTTGCTGGAGGGATTCATGACATCTAGGCTCAGTGTGGCTGGAATACGCTGACTCCCTGCCACCGTCTACTGCTCCCTAGGCTGCTTTGCTGCTACATGAGCAGTCTCATCCTCCCTTCTGTTGCCCTCTACCTCAACCGAGTTACCGTTCGTGTGTGCTTTTACCTTGACAATGCCATCCTGGAATGGTAACATCAATGTCTCCATCAATTGTTTCACCAGCTCTGCATTTTTAATGGGCTTACCGGCTGATGTAAGAAACGCTCTGCTTCTCCAGATAGGGCCATAATCACGGGCTATTCCCCATGCATAATTCGAATCTGTGTAAATATTAGCGACTTTACCTGCAGCGGCTCTACACGCCTCAGTGAGTGCCTTCAACTCTGCCTCCTGTGCTGACATGTGAGGAGGGAGTGCTTCAGCTCGGATTACCTCATGTAAGGATACTACTGTATATCCAGTGTAGAATCGTCCATCCTGGTGGTATCTGTAGCCATCTACAAAAAACTCAAAATCTGCATTAGGAACAGGTTTTTTATCCCACTGTCTCCTGACTCATCAGTTCTATGCAGTCATGTTCATGCGTCATGTCAAAGTACTGTTCCTAATACGGTCACCAATTCCCCCTTTTCTGAATCCACAGGCAGTAGGGTGGCGGGAATCATGACATTACATCTTTTGAGGGTGACATACTCAGGAATTAGTAGAGCGCATTCAAGTCGGAGCTGTCTGGCCACAGACAGATGTTTTGGTTGAACTTGTACGAGTATGGAATGGATGTCATATGGGGAATAAACTGTCAAAGGAAAAGTCAGCGTGATCTCACATGCCTTTCCTAGTAGTAGTGCAGCTGCTCCTACCACACTGACACACGTAGATGACCCTCTGATCACTGGGTCTAATTGTACTGAGTAGTACGCTATTGGTCTCTGTTTCCCTCCATGTTGTTGTGTCAGTACTGCGGCAGCATGTCCTCCCTGCTCTGTGCAAAACAAGAAAAATGACTGGTCAAAGTTTGGAATGCCTAAGGCTGGGGCTGATACAATGAGCAATTTGAGAGAATGGAAGGAATCAATTGCTTCTTGAGTGAGATCATAGGGTCTGATGACAAGCAGTCATAAAGTAGTTGCATCATTTGTGAAGCAGACCTTATCGAAGGCCTACAGTAGGTCACCAAGCCTAGGAAAGTGCGTAGATGCTGATGTGACCTGGGTAGAGGGAGATTTTGAATTGCCTGTTTACTGTCTTCAGTCAGGTGTCTTGTACCTTCGGCAATACAATGTCCCAAAAATGTCACCTTTTGTTTGCCATACTGTAATTTGTCACATGAGGCTGGTTTCACACTTGCGTTTTTTTGCGCTGCTTTTTAGCGCAAAAAAAGCATGCATGAGTTATTTTCCCTATACTTTAACATGGGTGCGCATAGGTGCGCATACACATGCGTTTGTACGCGTTTGTATGCGCATGCGTTTTTTTGTAGTGTGCGCTCAGGCGCACAAAATGCATCCTGTGGCATTTTTTGTGTGTCCGACTTGCCCCAAAAAAACGTATGCACACGTAATGCGTTTTTTTTACAGCAAAACACCCATTATAGCCTATGGGTGGGCATACGTGCGCATTGTAGGAATATTCTTAGACGACAGCCAAACCATATCGCCCACTTTAAACCGGGGACCAATGGTCCTACGCTGGTTGGAAAAACGCTGGGCCTTTTCCTGAGAGAGTGACAACTTATTCACCACTTGGTCCCATATCTGCTGCATTCTCACAACCACAGTGTCCACACCTGGGCAGGACGAAGATTCCACTTGCCCTGAAGAGAATCGAGGATGAAACCCAAAATTACAGAACAAGGGTGACATCAGAGTGGCAGAACTAGCTCTATTGTTCAGCGCAAATTCGGCCAAGGGCAAAAATGAGACCCAATCATCTTGATCAACAGGCAGATATAAAACTTCTTAAATAAGACTCCAGGGTCTGGTTTGTTCTCTCAGTCTGCCCATTGGTCTGGGGATGAAATGCGGAGGAGGAGGATAACTGAATTCCCAGATTGGAACAAAAGGCTTTCCAAAATCTGGAAACAAACTGGACCCCTCTATCGGACACAATGTTCTCAGGAATCCCGTGTAACCGAACCACCTGTTGTAAAAACAAGGGTACCAACTCAGCGGAAGATGGCAACTTTGGGAGTGGTACAAGATGGACCATCTTCGAAAATCTATCACAAATCACCCAGATAACAGTCTGAGAGACAGGAAGATCAGAAATAAAATCCATTGAGATATGGGTCCATGGCCTCGGGGCATCAGCAACCCACTAGAACGAGAACAGGGTTCAAGTCTAGAACTAGAATGAGATCAAGTCCCACAGGACTGTACAAAATTCCTGACATCACAAGATAAGGCAGGCCACCAAAACGACCAACTCACCAAATCTCTGGTACCAAAAATACCCGGATGACCAGCCAATGCGGAGCAATGGACTTCGGACATCACTCTTTTTCTCCACTGGTCAGGAACATACAATCTTTCCATAGGGCAACGCTCAGGTTTATCCTCCTGAAATTCCTCCAGGGCCCGTCTCAAATCGGGCGAAATGGCAGAAAGAACTACCCCCTCACCTAGGATAGCAGTAGGCTCGGTCACATTAAGAGAATAAGCAAAGAAACTCCTAGAAAGGGCGTCTGCCTTAACATTCTTAGTGCCAGGAAGAAAAGAGACCACAAAATTAAAACGCGTGAAAAACAAGGCCCATCTAGCCTGTCTAGGATTCAAGCGTTTGGCCGACTGCAGATAAGTCAGATTCTTGTGATCGGTGAGGACCACAAATTGATGTCTAGCTTCCTCCAACCAGTGTCTCCACTCCTCAAATGCCCATTTCATGGCCAACAATTCCCGATTCCCCACGTCATAGTTGCGTTTAGATGGGGAGAACTTTCGAGAAAAGAAGGCACAGGGATTCATCTTAGAAGTCACAGGGTCTTTTTGGGACAACACAGCTCCTGCACCAATCTCAGAAGCGTCCACCTCCACTTGAAATGGAAGTGAGACATCAGGTTGCCGTAAAACTGGAGCTGAAGTAAATCTCCGCTTAAGCTCCTGAAATGCTGAGACAGCCTCAGGAGACCAATTCAGCACATCAGCTCCCTTCTTGGTCAGATCAGTGAGTGGTTTGACAATACTAGAAAAATTACCTATAAATTTACGATAGAAATTAGAAAAACTTCAAAGAAGTAGGCTGAACCCAATCATAAATGGCCTGTACCTTGGCCGGGTCCATTTCAATAGTCGATGGAGACAAGATAAATCCCAAAAATGAAATCCTCTGTACACCAAAGAAGCACTTCGATCCCTTAACAAACAGGGAATTCTCCCTCAAAATCCGGAACACAGTCCGGACATGTTCCACATGAGAATCCCCATCACTAGAAAAGATCAAAATATCATACAGATAGATGATCAAAAACTTATCCACAAAATCTCGGAAAATATCATTCATAAAAGATTGGAAGACAGAAGGGGCATTAGAGAGCCCAAAAGGCATCACCAGGTACTCAAAATGTCCCTCCGGAGTATTAAACGCCGTCTTCCATTCATCCCCGTGCTTGATGCGAATAAGATTATACGCCCCCCCTGAGGTCAAGCTTAGTAAACCAGCAGGCACTCTTAACTCTGGAGAATAAATCAGACATCAGAGGTAACGAGTACTGATATTTAACCGTCATCTTGTTAAGGGAACGATAATCAATACATGGTCTTAATGAACCATCTTTCTTGGCCACAAAAAAAAAACCAGCGCCTAACGGTGACGAGGATGGTCTAATATGACCCTTCTCCAACGACTCCTTAATATAGGATCGCATAGCATCATGTTCGGGTACAGATAAGTTGAAAAGCCGACCCTTGGGAAATGTACACCTAGGCATCAACTCAATTGCACAGTCATAACTCCTATGAGGAGGCAAAGACGCAGACTTACTCTCACTAAAAACATCAGAGAAATCAGCCAGATAATCAGGAATATCTTGAGACTGAGGAGAGGTGGAGAAAACAGGAGCATCCCTAAGAACACACTGACAACCCCAATTCACCACAGACACAGATTTCCAATCCAAAACTGGGTTATGAGTTTGCAACCAGGGGAACCCCAGAACAATAGTATCATGCAAATTATGCAGCACCAAAAATTTACAATTTTCTTGGTGGTCTGGGGCAACTCGCACTATAACCTGGGTCCAAAACTGAGGTTTATTCTCCGCCAAAGGAGTGGCATCAATACCTCTCAAAGGAAAGGGCGTCTGCAGAGGCATCATGGACAAACCAAAACGTTTAGCAAAGTCCAAATCCATCAGATTCAGAGCTGCTCCTGAATCCACAAAAGCCTTAGTGGAAAATGTGGACAAGGAGCAGATCAGAGTAATTGCCAAAAGGAACTTAGGTTGTATACTGCCCACAGCAAATGTGTGTGCAAAACGTTTCTCTCGTTTAGGGCAGACAGAAACAGCATGAGAGGCGTCTCCACAGAAAAAACACAGCTTATTACGCCTTCTAAACTCCCGACGTTGCGCCCTAGACAAAACCCCATCACATTGCATAGGTTCAGACATTTGTTCAAAAGGTGGCAGCGCCTCCTGTGTAGTTTTACGCTCACGTAAACGCCGATCAACTTGAATGGCTAATGACATAGAGCTATCCAGACCAGAGGGAACAGGAAATCCCACCATAACATCTTTTACGGTCTCTGACAAACCTTCTGAAAGAGAGCTGCCAATGCACTATCATTCCATGTAGTAAGGACCGCCCACTTTCAGAATTTTTGACAGTACAACTCTGCAGGATCCTGACCCTGGTTTAATGCCAACAGGGTTCTCTCAGCTTGATCAACGGCATTAGGTTCATTATACAACAACCCCAAGGCCAGAAAAAATGCATCCACATTAGTCAGAATAGGATTTTCAGGTGTCAGAGAAAAAGCCCAATCTTAGGGATCGCCGCGCAGCAAGGAGATGACAATTTTAACCTGCTGCACAGAGCTCCCCGATGAGTAGTCTTCAAAGCAAGAAATAATTTACAATTATTCTTAAAATTCAGAAATTTAGACCGATCCACAGAAAACACATCAGAAGTAGGAATCTTGGGTTCAGCAGCATGTGACTGAATAGGGTAGGTGGAAATTCCCTGTACTTCAGCAGCAAGCTGCTCCACACGATCAGACAGTTGCTTAATCTCCATTAGGAAAAAAAAATCCTCCTACGGCCCCCGAAAAAAAAAAGAGGAAAAAATACATAAAAAAAAAAATTCTGACACTTTATTTTTTCTTTCTCTACCAATTCTTTCCTGCTTTTGAGTACCCTATAATCTGCGGTAGGGCTGGTGATTCTGTTATGAATGGGAAACCGAGAAGGAAAAACAAGACAAGCTAAGTCTCATAAAACCAGAGAAGTTGGTAATTATGCAGATTGCAGATCCCTGATCTTAACCGCACAACTAGCAGCAGTCGTGGAGCGTTCCTACGTTGGTCCTAGACGCCTCGTCACAACCGGAGAACTACATAAGCCTAAAGCAGGAAAAGAGGAAAACTAACTGCCCCAGAGCAGACCCCAAAGGAAAGACAGCCCCCCACATGTATTGACGATGAAACAAGATGAAAATACTAAACAAAGGCAGGAAAATAGGCTGAGCAAACGATGGGGCCCGGCTAACTAAAAAGGACAGAAAAGGAAAGACACTGTCTGCAATCTGCCAAAAACAACCTACAAAAATATTGTCCAACACTTCTGATAGCAAAATTAACCCTGAAGTCACTAGACTTCTAAACCTATATCAGCACTCTGAAATATTCTGAGACAGAGCAAAAAAGAGGCCAATCTAATAAGGGACAAAAAGCAGATTGGCAAATACTGATTAATAGGAGTGGAATTTCAGCATAGCCCCAGCAGGGGCAGGCTGATTACACAACAAACTGAATTGACCAACAAGCGCAAGTGTGAACATTAGCAAAAACAAACTTAACTTGAGAAGACTGGAAGAGAGCTGAAGTCCAGGACCTGAGAAGCAGACTGAATCACCAGCACCCGGATAGGGCGTCGGCTGTCTTATATCCAGTCTGATACTCCAGAGATCCAATCGTTATCTTCCTCATCAGGTGGCAGATCACTACCACTTAAACCAACCGCACTACCTCCTGTCACCACCAGAGGGAGAATGCAAGGGGAACTCTCAACTGGTGGAGCAGAAAATGAGTTCATGACACCCCTCCTAGCTAGTCTAATCCTACTGGTCCAACTAATTCCCTATTCTATTCTACTGTGCTTCCCCTACTGGTCTAAATCCTACACTGTCCCTGTATCTTCGCAACACAAAAACACTGAGACGATGCCATGCACATTATAACGACAATACAAGACATATAAGATGTACCCGTTTTACCAGGAACGTGGGCAAGAAACCTGGGACATAAACTGGCCTTCGTGCACCCCTTATACACCTCCCTCCTAAAACATAGTCATCCCCGACCATACAGTGCTTTACAACATAACTTGAAATATACAACACACACTTTTTAAGACTTATTTAACCGTAAGAAAAAATCCTTTTGCTCTACTTAACAGTCTGTTTTTTTTTTCTTTTTGCGTCCACCTCTGACCTTTGGGACCAGTACTACAAGTTCAATTGCTCTGGTCCATTTTGCTTCCGGGACCCAAGCACGGACACAGTTCGCTTTAAAACTCACCACAGTCCCATCATATTGACCCGGCTCACTCATCAGGTCCTCCTGCTTAAACTCCTCCTCCTCCCTCCTGTGCATGGAGTACGGCCCTTTAAAGGGAATCTGTCACCCTATTTTTCGCCTATCAGCTGCCGGCATCGACACCAGGGGCTTATCTACAGCATTCTGCAATGCTGTAGATAAGCTGCCGATGTAACCTGAAAGATAAGAAAAATGAGTTATATTATACTCACCCAGGGGCGGTTCTGGTCTGGTCTGGGTCTGATGGGTGTAGCAGTCCGGTCCGGCGCCTCCCTTCTTCTAATGGTGACGTCCTCTTCTTTCCTTCCCATCATGGCTCCTGCGCAGGTGCACTGCTCTGCCCTGCTGAGGGCAGAGCAGAGTCCTTCAGTGTGCAGGCACCAAGAGAGGTCCGGCACCTGCGCACTGCAGTATTCTGCTCTGCCCTCAATAGGGCAGAGCAGTGCGCCTGCGCAGGAGCCACGACAGGCAGCAAAGAAGAAGACGTCACCGTTAGAAAAAGGGAGGCACTGGACCGTGACACCCATCGGACCTGGACCAGACCAGGACCGCCCTTGGGTGAGTATAATATAACTCATTTTTCATATCTTTCAGGTTACATTGGGGCTTATCTACAGCATTACAGAATGCTGTAGATAATCCCCTTATGTCGGTGCTGGCAGCTGATAGGCAAAAAATAGGGTGTCAGATTCATGTGTGCTAGTCTTTTCTAGGGATAAAGTTCAGGTTACACATAACAAGCTAAAACACAGTCCTTTTGCAGCAGTCACATATAATCTGCTTTCAGTCCAAGGGCACGTAACCCCCAGGAGCTCCTGCAATCCAGCAGGAGAAGCAAAATGTGTGCAACAGAACTTGGAGAGGGGAAAACAATGTTCAACATAAACATTCAACCATGGCCGCACTGACCATACAGTACTCCACTCTGCGCCAGATTCCAGTGATGCAGGGCTCCTGCCCACAGGGTCGTGGAACAGTCCCATAAATTGCTTACAGGTGAAACAGGCACAACTTTATTTGGAGATGTCAATTTTAGTCACTGTCCCAGTGGTACAAATTCCATGCCACTCTATCCCACATCGGGCTCCGTGCCCGTGTTCCTGCGGGTGATGGTAACTCCGATGCCACCGTAGGTACCACATTCCCCTGCATCAATGACAGAGGAGAGATAGAGCTCAGCTGTTCAATAAGCAATGAATATGAGGACGACTGCGCCCATCCCTGGCGCTCGTGCAGTTCCAGGTAGTCCTCTGGGAGTAACAGGGCAACTGCTACAGCAAAATACCCCCGGGGTCCATCCTCTTTAAAAAAGGTGACCTGATCTCCTTCCCTCAGGAGCCTCTGAAATTTGACTGAACTGGCGTTCACATATACCTTGTCGTTGGTGTGGACCTCTCGGATAATGCTGTACCCGCGAGAAGGGTTGGTGTACCCCCACAACCCACTGGTCCGCCGTCCAGCCATTGCGCCCCCTCCTGGTCGGCCCAGCTCCATCAGATCTCTCTCTCTTCTTCCCTTCAATCACCCCCGCTATCCACGCTGCCTGCCCGAGGGATGGAAGGGACCCTCTCCTTCTTGATATCGGAGTGATGGCCTAAGGGACGGAACGTCTATAGACACGGGCCTGCACTCTGGAGTTTGGGACCTAGCTCCACTCACCGCCTACTCGTCGTCCCGCTCCCGCTGCTTCAGCATCTCGGCCGTGATAGTTCCATGACCGTCAGACTCGACCGGCACAGCTGCCACGCCCTCCTGCTCAGGCTCCTCTGGTTCCACCTCCTCCTACTCAGTGTCCTCCAGGGCAACTTCTTCTGGTTCACATTCTTCCGGATCGCTGATCTCCTCTGGTACAAGATGACATCCGGGTCCGGCAGCCACCAATACTGTTCTTCAGCGTTCAACGGAAACGGTACTCATCCCCGACATCGGATGCTCCCCACAACCTTCCGTGCTGGGTCCTTTCCTCCACGCGTCACCATTTCCACTCTATGTGGCCGACACCGCCGCATCAGATACAGAAATATTCCATCAGTAACAGTGTTGTGCCTCACAATGGCGCCGCGCAGCTGCACACAAAATTTTCTCCTTCCCGGCACCACCTGTCCAAGGATGGAGCCGCTTCCAGTTGCTCCACCCGTTCAGCATCGGACACCACCTGTTCTTTGGGAATCTGCTACCAGGGGTGAGGCTTCCTTTTCTTCCATCACGCCCACTGTGGGCGGGCACCCCTCACCAGGGGATGCATTTCAGGCTCAGGCCACTGTCTCTGCCAGCTGGAGTTTCGTGCCATTTTCAGGTTAGAATGCCCACGAGGGTTGGAGCTGGAGTTGTCCTCAATCTTTGCACCATTCTCTGCCATATTTGCCATACTAAGGGTATCTCCGCCTTCTAAATGCGAGGTATCTGGATCCTGCCATACAACGCCAAGTGCAACGGGGGCCAGGACGGTAGTCGTGACTAGCGGTGGCAACTTTGGCACACCCTGGTTCCTGACCACATTAACACATTGCAGTACACTTGAAAGTCGGGTGTCCTCTCCCCCCCGGATGGGGCTCCTTTTCTTTCAGCATCACGCAATGATAGTCAGAGTCCAGATTCATTTTCAGCAAAACAATTTTGCTCAGCTTGTCCAGTTTAGTCACAGAAACAGTACAAGATTCCTCGCAGAATGCATTCTGTTCCCTGTACTGTTCCTTACTCCTCCAGGAATATTCCATTTTCATACCATATCCGCCAGTACCGCAGCTTCCTGACTGGTCAGTCTAACTCGCTTCAGGAGTTTCTCGCCTGCTTCCCTCTCCAAAGGTGAAGTTGAAGAATGGCTCTCCCAATCCTTTCTAGGCCGTAGGCCTCGGACGCTAAGGGTTGTTCCCATGAAGTTAGCTGCTACCACTCTTATACTGCCCTGATATTCTGTCATGACCTTGTGACTGTCAGCCTCCAGGCCCTGGTCTGCTGGACTCCTAAACTTAAATGTTCCCAGGCACAACTGCCCTGCCTTGACTCCGTGTTCTCCAAAAAACTGAATTAACTCCAGGAAGCTTCCCAACTACCCTTCCTTAGCTCCTCCTAGCTTGCCTAATCCTATTGGTCCAACTAATTCCCTATTCTATTCTACTGTGCTCCCCCCTACTGGTCTAAATCCTACTCTTTCCCTATATCTTCGCAACACATAAACATAGAGACGATGCCATGCACATTATAACGACATTACAAGACATTTAGGATGCACCCATTTTACCAGGAATGTGGGCAAGAAGTGTGGGGCATAAAGTGGCCTCCATGCACCCCTTACACTACATTGCCTTACTGGTTTTCCTGACCCCGACTCGTGAATTGGATTTCGCCTCTGACTACCCAATTTTTTACTGCGCCATTACCTGGACATGACTTTGAATTGTTTGACTTCCCTTTACTTATCCGGTAAGTAGTATTACTGTACATTACTATCTGTTATGGTAGTCTTTCTCTCTATTTTTGGGACTTAGTATTACTATAGTGACTCGCATCACATTACGATTGACTATTAAAATTTTTCTTTTTCCCCCCTACGTTACATACTCTGTATGATCAGGTGGCGAATCTGACTCAGTTAGTCCAAGATACAAGTTGTAAATTATTGTTTCGGCAGTGGTCTTCTGAGGTCCTGTGGAATGACGCAGTTCTCAGATGTCAATTCCTTAGGGGTCTTTCGGAGTCTCGTAAGGACGCTCTGGCTCTACATGCTCCATCTGGTTGTTTGGTGGAGGCCATGACTCAAGCTATCCGCGTGGATAGGAGGATGCGGGAGAGATGCAAGGTGAAACAAGAGGTTCCATTTTGTCCTACTGGCCGGTTCGTTCACCTGAGGTGGAACCTCTGGAGGTTGGTGCTGCCAGCTCAAGGATTAAGGAGAGGAGACATCATCGGGAACTTGGACTTTGTCTCTGTTGTGGCCAGGCTGGACATTTCTTAAAGGATTGTTTGGCACGACCTGCAACAAACAAACCATCGGGAACCGCCTAAGTCTGAGTGATTTGAGGAGGTCACTCAGACTTACAGGTACCCTATTATTCCTCGGATAAAGTGGTGTTTTTGAATGCTGAACTTTTTCTAGATCAGTGTCTCTTCACATTTGCTTTTATAGACTGTGGTTCTGCTGCTAATTTCATTGATGCAGTACTTGTTCTGAAGTTAGGATTAGGGACAGTTAAGCTAGAAAGCCCTATTCAAATCATGGCCACTGATAGAACACTGTTGCTCAGAAATCTGGTTTGGTTAGTTAGGGTGGATTTCATACTCAAAGGGGGGGGTCTCTTCATACGGAATTAATCTGTTCTGTTTTGGACAATTTACCTGCTGGAATTGTGTTGGGTATTCCTTGGTTGTATATGCATAATCCGATTATTGACTGGAATCGGAGAGATATTGTCAAATGGGGTCCTTATTGTATTGAAAAGTGTCTAAAACCTGTGCATGTTTGCTCCGTTAGTCTGAAGGGTCTTCCGGAATACCTAAAAGACTTCAGAGATGTTTTTTCGGAAAAAGAGTCTGAGATATTACCTCCTCACTGTCCCTATGACTGTGCTATTAATCTCATTCCTAATGCCAAATTACCCAAGGCTCGTTTGTATAACTTGTCTGGCCCTGAGAGGTCAGACATGAAAATTTAAATTAACGAAAGTTTACAAAAAGGTCATATTCGCCCTTCCTCATCTCTGGTAGCTGCCGGATTCTTTTTTGTTAAAAAGCAAGATGGAGGTCTCTGCCTCAATTTCCAAGAATTAAACAAAATAACGGTTAAAAATACTTACACGCTTTCACTTATTCCCGATCTATATAATCTGCTTTCCGGGGCCAAATGGTTTTCCAAACTGGATCTCAAGGGGGCATATAATCTTATATGGATTCGTAAGGGTGATGAGTGGAAGAGAACATTTCTAACGACCTTCAAGGTCTCTTTGAAAATCTAATCATGTCTTTTGGTCTAACGAATGCACCCGTGGTTTTTCAAAATTTTATGAATGGCATTTTTTCTGATTATATTGGGAGATTTATTGTTGTTTATTTGGATGATATTCTAATTTTCTCATCCGACCTGTATTCACATTATAAACAGGCCTGTTTGGTTCTGCAAAGGTTGAGAGATAATTGTTTGTTTGCTAAGATTAAGAAATGTACCTTTTCTGTACAAGAAATATCATTCTTGGGTTTCATGGTGTCTGCCTCTGGATTTAAGATGGATCCTGGGAAAGATCAGGCCATCATTAATTGAGTTCAGCCCAGCAACCTCAAGCAGCGCTTTTTAGGGTTCATAAAGTATAGAAAATTTATTAAAGGATTTTCTCAGATCATCAAGTCTCTTACGGACCTCACTTGAAAAGGGGTGGAGCTAAAGGTTTGGTCACCAGAAGCGGTTGGGGCATTTCAAAATTTGAAGAAATGTTTTATATTTGCTCCTGTTCTTGTGCAACCAGACCTCCAGAGGCCATTTATTGTGGAGGTAGATGCCTCTGAGGTTGGGGTGGGGGCTGTATTGTCTCAAGGTCCTGAGATTTTAACTAACCTGCGACCATGCACCATCTTCTCTAAAATATTTTCTCCTGCTGAAAAAAACTATGATGTGGGTAATCGGGAGTTGCTTACTGTGAAGTTGGCTTTTGAAGAGTGGAGGCATTTTTTGGAGGAAGTCTTTCATCCAGTCACCGTGGTGACAGATCACAAAAATCTAGCTTATATTGAATCTGCCAAGTGGTTGATACCAGGCCCGATGGTCTTTATTCTTTTCACAATTTAATTTTTCTATTACGTTCAGACCAGGGTCTAAGAATGTGAGGATGGATTCCCTGTGTCGTAGTCTTGATTCTGTGTCTCCTCCAGAACCTCCTTCCTTCATTCTTCCTCAGGGTATTGTGGTGACCATGGTTTCCTCTGAGCTGGAAGCTGAAATCCGTGCTGCTCAGTCTTTGGCTCCTTCCAATACCCCTGAATGCAAGCTGTTTGTCCCTGTATATCTCAGATTGCGCCTTTTGCAAGAATTCCATGATTCTGTGTTGAGTGGTCATCCTGGGGTCACTGCCACCCAGAAGGCAGTTGCTAGATTGTTTTGGAGGTCCGCTATGCATAAGGATATTAGAGATTTTATGTCTGCTTGTGAAACTTGTGCACGCGCTAAAGTACAGCATTGCCGGCCGGTAGGGGCATTGGTTCCTTTGCCAATTCCGAAAAGACCATGGATTTCATTTCAGATTTACCGTTGTCTGAGGGAATGACTGCTATTTGGGTAGTAGTCGATCACTTCAGCAAGCAAGCTCACTTCGTCCCATTATATGGGTTACCCAATGCTGAAACTCTATCCAAACTGTTTATTATTCATGTGGTACGTTTGCATGGGATTTCGCTAAATATTATATTGGATAGGGGTGTACAATTCATCTCTAGATTTTGGAGGGCTTTCTACAAAAGATTGGGGATTGATTTGTCCTTCTCCTCTGCTTATCACCCTGAAACTAATAGTCAGAGAGGACAAATCAGTCTTTGGAGCAAATTTTAAGATGTTTTTCCACCGATGAGCAGGAGAATTGGTCATCATTTCTTCCTCTGTTTGAGTTTGCCTTTAACAGTCGGGTTAATCAGTCCATGAGGACCTCGCCATTTTTCTGTAATTACGGGTTTCATCCTCATTTTGGTGAGTTCTTCAGGATAAGATATGTGTGGCCTGGGGTGGATGTCACCATTCAAGAGCTGGGGGATGTCTGTAGGAGGGTTGAAAAGAAAACTGGGGTGGCTCAGCATCAGCAGATGCCCGATAGGAGGCGCTCATCAGGGGTCGTCTTCAAAGTGGGAGATAAGGTATTTTCATTCTCTATGAATATTAGATTGAAGTTGCCCTCGCTGAAGTTGGATCCTAGATTCATAGGTCTGTATGAAATTCTGGAGGTGGTCAGTCCAGTTGCCTTCCGGTTAAAGCTCCCTCAGTCTTTCCATATTCCTAATGTGTTCCACAAGTCGTTATTGAAGGAATTTATTTCCCCTGCTCTGTCTTCCTCGCCCCCGCCTCCTCCAGTGTCTATTGAGGGAAACATTTGCCTGCTCCCTGTAAACTATATTGCCATACTGGTTTTCCTGACCCTGGCTTGTGAATTGGATTTAGTCTCTGACTACCCCTTGTTGTACTGTGCTATTTCCTGGACCTGACCTCAGATCGTTTGACCTACCTTTACTTATCCAGTAAGTAGTATTAGATTGCTATTTGTTATAGCAGTCTTTCTCTCCATTTTTGAGACTTAGTATTACTATAGTGACTCGTGACACACTACACCATCGACAACTCTGCACAGTCTGCGATTGGGGTGCAAAAGTCATTGGAGATCCATGATTTTTTGCTGAAAGTTAGGCGGCTTACACTTTCAGGGGACAGTCGGATGTGCTTATCCATCAGGACACCACCAGCAGCGCTGAAAACACGTTCTGAAAGAACGCTGGCTGCTGGGCATGAAAAAACCTTCAAGACTTGACAAGAGAGCTTAGATCACTCTTACATTTTTGAAGAACAAAATGCAAATGGATCAAACTCCCCCCTGATGGCATTGATATTGAGCTCGGTATGTTCCAGCATCATCCTCTACAGTTGTTCACAACATGTCAGACTTGTGTTCTGTTCTACTGGTAAACTGGCTGTTCTAAAAAAATGTGTGAAACAACTCACAGAAACTGCTTCTGCCACCTACACATTGCTGCTGATGTTTTTGTGTTGAAGACTCAACATTCTAGAGGTTTGAAGTCTATAACTACAATGCACATTGTGTGTCTCACTGTTGTTTTGGGGAATACCACTACTAAGATTGTCTACAAACATGTCCCTTTCTGGGAGGGGGAGCATCTGGCAAAATTCACTCTTGTACCATGGGTCTAACAAAGTCAGCACTATTTCTAATTCTATTCATGTGTCGGCCGCTTCCATGAGGTCCAAGTATACTGTGTGTTGGTGTCGGGGTAACAATCAAGCTTGCATCCTCTGACACCTCCCGTCAACCACGGACAACAGAGAGGGGATCATTATCCTCTTCATCTCCTGACGGTTGCATGCTCATCATCTCTTCCTCCTCCATTTGTTCCTCAGCTCTTGCACTTTTAATAACAGTTTGTCTTGTATATTGAGCCCCCCTCGATCACTGTAATCTACACTTCCAATGCACCTGTCTGTGAGACAACAGTACAGAACTTGTTATTGCTATCTCTTCCACATCCTCCTCTGCGTCCACCTCTTCCTCTGGAACCAACATCTCCTCTCACAGACTTTTCAAAGTGTGCTCCAGCATGTAGATGACCGGAATAGTGATGCTGATGATGGAATCGTCAATGCTAACCATCTTAGTAGTCATTTCAAATCTGTGCAGAAGGATGCAGCAGTCCTTTATCTGTGCCCACTCCAAAAGCATGATTTGCACCACGTCTGTACTACAACGGCCTAGGCCATGCAAAAAACATATTGCACCAGGGCTCATTGCTGCTGCTGCAGTTGCTGTAACATGTGCAGAGTAGAATTCTATAGTGTCAGAACATCGCAAATCAAACGTTTAACTGGTAGGCCGAAAGACCTCTGTAGCGTTGCAAGTTGATGAACTGCGGGGTGTGATTTGCGTAAGTGAGCACTGCGTAAGTGAGCACACAATAACCTGTGTGCTCACCTGTGTTAGTGGTGGAGGAATTGCTGTACCACCAGGTTAAGGACATGAGCTATGCAAGGCATATGTGTGAGGTTACCACAGCATAGGGCCACCACCAGGATTGCATGGTTATCCATCACAGGTTTCCCTTCCACCAGGCTCAGTGGAGACAGCCATTGCTCAAACTTGACCTGTATAGCTGTCCAAAATACTTGAGTTGTGTGGCTGTGATCTCCAAGGCATATTAATTTAAACACTGCCTGATTGTTGTGGTTGCGCAGTACAGAGGTGGAGGGATTCTTCCTGCACTGTTGGAATGCGTGCTTCATTAAGGTAGAGGTTGATGGTGCAGATGGAGGACCTAGAGGAGGTGGAGAAGCCAGAAGCAGTGGAGTAAGTATAAGATACAAAGGTTTGATTCCAAGACTTGTGGAGCAGACCCTTTACCGCCTGCCTCCACAGCTTCTAGAATAACCAGTGCCCAGTCAGCAAGATGTCACCCCTGCCCATGTTTGCTCGTCCAGGTGTCAGTGGTGACATGCAACCTGGCACAGATTTTTTCAAGGAATGGGTGATGTTGTCTGTGACATGCTGGTGTAGCACAGGCACAGCTTTCATAGAAAAGTAATGGCGACTGGGCAACTGGTACTGAGGGATTGTGACAGCCATCAGCTTTTGGAAACTGTCTGTATGCACAAGGCTGTGAGGCAGCATTCCTGTGGCCAACAGATTGGAAATGGTGGAGTTCAAGCTCTTAGCTTTGGCATGTGTAAGAGGAAACATACTTTTACGTGACCACAACTGTGGGACCGAGGGCTGGCTGCTGTGCTGAGAGAGGATAGAGGAGGTTGAACACGACAAACTGCTGAACTGTGAGTGCGGTGCAGGTGAAGATGTAATGGTGGATTAAGAAAGATGTGTTGTGCTCAGTGAAACAAAAACAATAGTCATGTCCACATCCATAACAGCTGGCGGGCCCTCACTCACCCCGGCTGGAGGAGGCAAGCAAGTGAGGTTTCTGTGGCTAAAGACCTGTGTGAGAACACTTGAGATGGAGATGAAGGAGGAAGAAGCTGCAGATGGGGTTGATGGGACGGCCAGTGGTTGACGAGGCTCGCAAGTCCACAGTCCTCCACCTGCACCCTCAACCTCTCAGTTAATTAGACACACATTCCAAAAGTGCAGAGAATCCCCCCACCTCTGTACTGTGCAGCCAGAGCTGACCACAATCAGGAAGTGTTTATATTAATATGATAAAAAAGGTGTAGTCAGCTCACCACTGTGTAGAATCTTTTCTGCCAGCTAACACCCAGTACGGTTCCAATTGAGCAAACATGAAGAGTGAGGCAGGAAGGAAGGATCCAGCAAAATTAGTAGCAGATAAAAAGTAACTTTTAATCCATTCTAAATAAAACATGGAAATAGGCACAAATTGTCAGGTATATTGCACATTGTGGATAGATCAAAACGTTTCAACTAGAAAGTCTTTGTCAAGATCTAATCCCAGAATGCAATGGACATGGTCTTATAGTGTGGTGTAAAAAGTGATTGGACAAGCAATAAACAAATTACATATGCTCAGATTGGATTCTGCTCAGCTCCTACTTCGCCCGGCGCCAGATCCAACAGGAAAAATTTTTTGGCCATCTGTGCAAATGCTTTGTTCAACTGGATTTTGTAAATCTTTGGAGCAGATCTCTGATGCTCAAGGAATAGAATAGGTCTGCAGACTCACCCCTCTGTGGTTCACCACAGTCAGCTGCCCGGTTTTAGAGTTGTGATGTGGGGGAAAAAAAGAGTGATTGGGGTGCCACCGCTGAGGATTTTACTGTGTGTGATGTTAAGGTGGAGGAAGAGGAGGAGAGGCCACTTAATGAAACAATTGCCATCTACTGGAGCACATGCTCGTTATGAGCCTCATCTACGAAGCATACCACTGTGCGGCTAACAAAGAAAGGGAATCGAGTAGCCTGTCCAGGAACAGATGTTGTCAGTTGTCCTTGAATAGGCTGAGACAGTGTTTGTTTAGTAGAGCTTTCAGTAACATTACCACCTAAGCCACGTACACGTATAACACCACGCCTATTCTCCCTTCTACCATGACCTCGCTTTTCCACACTCATGTTGGGTATATACTTCCCCTATTTTAACCAGCTGTTTTACAACTCTAGGCCCAGACATATCAGTCACCTGTAACTCAATTAACAATCAGTATTTATTTGCTGAGATAGTGTGCCTGCAAAACAATATTAGCCTAAATAATTTTGATTAGGAAATGGGTCCTGGTGCCTACATCCTAATTTTGGCCCAAATGATTTTTATTAGAAAATGTGACCTCTTGACTGCAACACAGTATTAGCTAAAATGATTTTGATTAGGAAATATGGACTCCTGCCTGCACAACACTAGTAGCACAACTAGATAGATGCTGGAAGGTCGATTTCACACAGGATTCTATCAAACTATATGACAACTTGCAGCAGCAGCAAGCACAGTTTCTCAGTGCTGTTACATTCACAAAATGGTGCCAGCAAAACAACATGTCCGCTTTTTATATGGCGAGGGACATGTGACTACGGCAGCCAATAACAGGAGCCCTTGTGTCTGGATATTGTGGAAGGTTTCTGCGTCCTGATTGGCTGCCGGAATGTACACACATTAAGTTAATTAAAAAGAAACTATATTACGCTCCTCTAACCTATACCCATCCCCATCCCTCATAAAACATGTCTCCCTTGCCCATCATATAGCTTCACGATCCTAGCCAAAGTCCTAACAAATGCATTAGTGGAAACTTGATCACTTACCGAACTGCGCCCGAAATTAGCCAACTGAGAAAAAATGCTCGGGAATCTGAACACAAATCTGAATGAGCTACATTTGTGCTGAATTTGAGATTGGGGAACGTTTTCGAAACAAGTTCGCTCTTCTCTATTCAGGAGGCCAAAATCATTAAGAGATGGCTCATTTCATAAATGAACCTGACAACTTTTGAAAATATGTAGAACAGTAAATTGTTTTGGTTTCTATTTTAGAATTCAAGTGACTCAGAAGTACTGGAAGAAGGCCATCAGGAAGCTACTGCATTTTTTACACTTTCCAATATTTATTTTTCTGCCTGAGAGAAAGAAAAATGTGGAGATCCATGGTTATTTTAAAATGATCCTTAGTGGGAACCCACTACTAATTCTGGACACAGAAGACAGACTGGAAAATAATATTTTGTTTTTATTGGTTTTATGTTACAATTGCAAGAAAATGTCATCTAGGGGAAAAAGTTTGTTCTTCCTGGAAAATAATGCTACTGTATGTTATGGATTCCAGAATATATTTGCCAATTTCCAGATTTCCAAAGGCTGGTCATTGTACAAGAAAATATATTTGTACTTATGTTTTCCACTAATATATCCCAGAGAGCATTATACCAATATAATCACAGTTAAGACTGTACACATATCTTTCTGATCATACTTTCAGATGTTCAATTATAAAGTATTTCCCAATGTATACCTCTGGCAGAATATTTCATTGATCCCACTGGGTAAAAAAAACATTTATTTTCTTTCTATTTTGTTTAGTTTAGAATTCGCAGCCTGTAAATTAGTTTCCAATATGATTTATAGATTTTTAGGAAGAGGTCACATAACATAACATTGTTCTTTAAAGTTTTTACTTTTAATCAACTTTGTGAAAATGAGTGTAAATAAAAATGTTTATGAATTTTTATTTTAAGTAAAAAATAGTTATTTTTTCAGAATTAACATTTTCTATGTGATACCATAGATACATACTACAAAATACTCTCACAATTGTCAGCTAATGATTACAAGCAAGATTTGAGATTTCGCACACCTAAAAAAGTAATTTTCTAACAAATTAAGTCTTAGGAGCATATCTAAAGTTTAAACTATAAAATTCTAGTTAACAAGAATGTAATCATAGGCAAGTCTAATTATTCATTAATCAGGTGTCCAGCAGACAGTTAAAGGACATTACTTAACAAAGAAAACCCATTCTCATTTCACGTTGTCAGCAACGGCACCACATGGAAGAGAAATGCCACAAGACCTGAGAAAGAAAATACCGTAATTTATTTCCACAAGAAAATCAGCAAACTTTTTCTTGTCAGACAGAATACTGAAGTAAAAATCCTTTTAAGACGTAGCAAAGATGGAAATGCAACCATCTCACTGAGATGTCCAGTTTGACCACGGAAGTTAACCCCTAAACAGGAGTGTCTTCTGATGAAAATGGTTGAAGAAAATCGACAAGCAAGTTCAGTGCAGTTAGCTAAAGAAGTAGAAGGTCAAACTGGGGTGTGCGTTTCCTGTGAAACAATACGGCTTATACTTCAGAAGACTGACATTGCATCAGGAGTGTCTAACTGCAATATGCCCCCTCATCAAGACCGGCATTGTTTAGGCCACATTTGATGAATTGGGGCCAAGGCCTACTATTTGGGGAAGTTTTTATGCATTTTTGATTTGCTATAACCTCTCTTGAAAATTAGTGACACAATTATGCTCATACCTGCTAGAAGTGATGTTATTCAAAACATCAAAATTAATGGGTAACTCCCCATAAACATGGAAACCTTCATAGAAAATCGGAGTCAATCAACCCAACAAAAAACCACTTTTCAAAATCACATCAGTAAAACATACATTTTTATTAGTGCACATTTCTTACAAAAATATCAATTTAAACAAAATGAGTCAGTATCAAGGTGGAGACATGATAGAGAGACAAATAAGGTACCAGGTGGAAACACCTATCAATATTGAACCCTTCAACCAAGAAGGGGAAAACATTGTAACACCCTAATTGGGACATAGGGGAGGGTGAAATGGGAGCAAAAAATTCCTTTATGTAGACATTTCTATATGAACCACCTACACTGGTGTGGGAACAGCACATGCCATAGTCACCAATAAATTCAAAAAAATGTATGTAAGGGCAAAATCATAGCCCAAGGTTGTTCACACACACAGAAAGGTGAAAAGGAGTAATAATCCTATACCTATGCTCCCATAATGGCAAACACCTCACCCACCATCCCCAGTCAGGGAACCGCTAAAGTGCTATTGATAGTGCAAAAAGTACATCACCTTACCCATAAAGGGTCCTAGAGAGCCTCTCTACTGCCCGACGCGTTTCGCCCTGCTGGGCTTCCTCAGGGGGCTGTGTGGATGCATTATTAAGCCACCTGTATGCTTTTATAGGGGAGTAGACAATTTACAAATGGCGCGCGCCATCTTTGAAAAACCGCGCATGCGCAGAAGCTCGCCTGAGTCCCGTCACGTCACTACCGGTCTTCCCGGAAACCGGCTTGCGTCATCGCAGTGGCTGTTGCGATAGCTGCGTGTACACACAACGGAGCCGTGTGGAAGACTGCAGCGACGCGACAGGACACTAATGCGCATGCGCGGGACATCAAACCAGATTCCTCTGCACATTGATGAGACAATTGAAAACATCTATTGGCTATTTATTTTTTTTATTTTTTCTGTGGCTTTCCACAGCGCATCAACCTGAGTATATGGATCAAAAAGCACGCGAGAAAGCGTGGATTAACAAATTGAATGAGGTATTTGGTGGAGATCAAGGTGTGGCTGTTTCTTCACGAGAAACTGAGGATTTAACAATACGGTTAAAGAACTTATGTAATAAAAAGACGAGGATCTGGTGGAACAAGTCGTTTTTAGAACGTTATGTGGATAAGGGCCTTATTCCACGTGGACTACGTGTACAGGTGTTTCCATCTTTCTCCACTAGTGATGAGATCTTTCGACAGAAGTGGGAAGAAGTCTCTTCAGTATGCTCAAAGGGGTATATGGAACTATTAATTAAATCCAACGAGAAAACTTTAGGTGAATTGGAGGATGAAATCAATCACATCCAGCTGGAGTTGCGTGATAAGATGGATGCCCAGTCTCTGGCCAAGTTTAATATAGAGTTAGAGGAAAATTTTACTAAGTGGGAGCAGGATATAGTGTCCTCAAAGACAAAAAAATATCAGAGAGATGTTAATGATTTTGCCAACAATAGAGTATATAGGTGGAGAAGGAACCAAGGGGAATTCAGGTCTACCCGTAAAACCCACCATAATTCATTTTCTTCAACATCCTCTGTGGATGAGGAGGTAGTATCCAATTCCTCCCTAGTACCCTTTGTAGGGGAAAGATTGGGAACAAATAAATTTGGCCAGAAGAGAGGCAAAACTCAGATGAAGAGGAAAATGACTCCTCCACAATCTAAAGAAAAGAAATCTAAAGGTCATTTGGAGGTAATTAATTTATCAGATCATAAACTTACGCAGCCTCAGTTGGATGTTTTAAGTAAGGGTCTCACTTTTGTTCCTTCTAATAAATTTAATTATTTTGTAGCAATGAAGGACCTTCAACTTTTCCTGAGGAAGGTGGTTTTGTGCAAACTGCACTTTAAACCGGAAGACACTGATGTAAATATGCTTACTCAGGAACAAGAAGCTATTAATATACTTGAAGAATTGGAAACCGGCATGCCTCCCCCAAGTACAGGTACTTTTCCAACCTTTCTTACTCCGAGGTCAACCACGTTTCCCCCTTTTTCCACCTGTTCGCAGGTGGATATCTTTAATAAACTAGTCTTGGAGGATTTCAAAAAGCTTTCGAGCAAAATGAATCATGTTAACCTGACTAAAGTACAACATGAAGCCATAAGAGAATTAAGGGGTTTGAAAGACGTGGTAATTAAACAGGCCGATAAAGGGGGAAATGTGGTACTTTGGCCATCCACCATGTATGAGAGGGAGGCATTCCGCCAGTGGAGGGATAAGGAGGCATATATTCAACTCCCTGATAATCCGATCCAAAAATTCTCTGCACAATTGTTCCAGATTCTGGATGAGGCAGTTACACAGGGTATTATTCCTAGGAAAATTTGTGAGGGACTTATGGTGGAAAACCCGATAATTCCAACATTCTATTTGTTGCCGAAATTGCACAAAAATCCAACCATTCCCCCGGGGCGTCCGATTGTCTCTGGCATTGGAGGGCTGTGTGACACTGTATGTAAGTTCATTGATTACTATCTTCAACCGTTGGTGGAAACGCTGCCCTCCTATGTCAGGGACACTACGGACGTCCTGAGGAAGATTGACGGTTTGTCACTTGAACCTGATATGCACTTAGCGACAGTGGATGTGGAATCACTTTATACGAGCATTATGCACGTGGATGGTCTGGAGGCAACTAGTTTTTTTCTAAGCACAAGCAATTACGAATCCACACTATGCTCGCTGATTCTGGAACTCCTTGAATTTATTTTGACTCACAACTTTTTTATTTTTAAAGACCGGTTTTTTTTGCAGCAGCGTGGCACTGCGATGGGCGCGGCCTGTGCCCCGTCTTATGCCAACCTTTTCTTGGGCCACTGGGAGAGGGGCATTTTCGGAGGCGGGGTGCAGGCCGCGGCCCATGCGCAGTGCTGGTTTCGATTTATTGATGATGTTTTTATTATTTGGCAAGGGAGCGAGTCTGGTTTCGTAAACTTCATCGGTGAGCTGAATAAAAATAATCTAAATATTAAATTAACTTATAAGATCAACCCTAAAGTTATAGATTTTTTGGACATCAAAATAATGGTGGATGATGAGGGCAGGATACAGACCGATGTCTTCCGTAAGGAGACATCGGTCAATTCATTGTTACACGCTACATCTGCCCATACATCATCCACCATTCAAGCAGTGCCTATTGGGCAATTTTTAAGAATGAAAAGGGTGTGTTCTACCGATGGGGCTTTTAGGGACCAGGCTCGTGACCTGAGCTCCAGATTCAGCGAGCGTGGATATAGTAATCGGTGCATTAAAAAAGGTTATCGTCGAGCTCGGGCCACACCCCGCGACCAATTGCTTGTGGGGCCTGGCCGCATTAACACACATGGTAAAAAAGATTTTGTCCTAAGATATATTTCTACGTTTAATAACCAATGGGACAATATGCGCCAGATTTTACAGAGACACTGGTCTGTACTCCCGACCGATCCGTGTTTGAATAAGGTTCTACCATCCAATCCATTAATGACAGCTAGAAGGGGTAAAAACCTTAAAGACCTGTTGGTACGTAGCCACTATGTGGCAGCCCCCTCGAGGGGTCTGTTTGGGTCACAGCAACCAAAGAAAAAATGGGGGTGCTTTCCTTGTGGCTCATGTCGAGCCTGTGTAAACATTTGTCGAGCAACCGCATTTTCTTCAGCAGATGGTTTGAATGAATATCAAATCTTATCATATATATCGTGTAGTACAAGATTTGTAGTGTATTATGCACTATGCCCTTGTAAGCTCATCTATGTGGGCTTAACATCTCGCGAACTCCGTGTTCGCACACGCGAACATGTGAGGGACATAGTGGCGGCAAAGGAAATACAAGATGTTTCTGGTTTAAAAACGGTCCCGAGGCACTTCAAGCTGTGCCATAACTCAAACCCGACTGGCTTCCTGGTTCGCGGCATAGACCGCATCCATTGTGGAGCCAGGGGGGGCGATTATAAAAAAGCATTGGCACAGCTTGAGTGCCGGTGGATTGTGACCCTAGGTACAATGTTCCCAGCAGGCCTTAATGAGCAGCTGTCATTTACGTCATTCCTCTAAATGGTCCTCTTCTCTCTCTTCTTTTTCTCGTTTTTAATTATTTTATCTGTATCTTTTTTGTATGTTCATATTTTAATTTTTTTGTCTTATTTGTTTTTTATGAGGTCTTTATCTCTCTACATGCGTTAATATTGCTCTATAACTATGGACACCGGGGAGTGAAGAGCTGCAAGAAATTGATGGAGGACGTGCGCATAATTTTAGAGCTAACTGATTCTTATTGTAATAACTATCTATGTTACATTGAAGAGAGCCCTGTGATTCATTTTTGTATATGTATCGTTCTTTTTGGTATATTTATTCTATTGCACTTTAAATGGATTATGAGTATTAATTTTGAATTTTATATTTTCCATTATGTGTTAAAATAGATAGTGTTGAACCATTATGTTGAAATGCATCTATATTGTGGCTTCCCATATTTACATTGGTACATCATGTGGTCTGGAAAGATTTCTTTTTTCTAAATAGCCAATAGATGTTTTCAATTGTCTCATCAATGTGCAGAGGAATCTGGTTTGATGTCCCGCGCATGCGCATTAGTGTCCTGTCGCGTCGCTGCAGTCTTCCACACGGCTCCGTTGTGTGTACACGCAGCTATGGCAACAGCCACTGCGATGACGCACGCCGGTTTCCGGGAAGACCGGTAGTGACGTGACGGGACTCAGGCGAGCTTCTGCGCATGCGCGGTTTTTCAAAGATGGCGCGCGCCATTTGTAAATTGTCTACTCCCCTATAAAAGCATACAGGTGGCTTAATAATGCATCCACACAGCCCCCCGAGGAAGCCCAGCAGGGCGAAACGCGTCGGGCAGTAGAGAGGCTCTCTAGGACCCTTTATGGGTAAGGTGATGTACTTTTTGCACTATCAATAGCACTTTAGCGGTTCCCTGACTGGGGATGGTGGGTGAGGTGTTTGCCATTATGGGAGCATAGGTATAGGATTATTACTCCTTTTCACCTTTCTGTGTGTGTGAACAACCTTGGGCTATGATTTTGCCCTTACATACATTTTTTTGAATTTATTGGTGACTATGGCATGTGCTGTTCCCACACCAGTGTAGGTGGTTCATATAGAAATGTCTACATAAAGGAATTTTTTGCTCCCATTTCACCCTCCCCTATGTCCCAATTAGGGTGTTACAATGTTTTCCCCTTCTTGGTTGAAGGGTTCAATATTGATAGGTGTTTCCACCTGGTACCTTATTTGTCTCTCTATCATGTCTCCACCTTGATACTGACTCATTTTGTTTAAATTGATATTTTTGTAAGAAATGTGCACTAATAAAAATGTATGTTTTACTGATGTGATTTTGAAAAGTGGTTTTTTGTTGGGTTGATTGACTCCGATTTTCTATGAAGGTTTCCAACCTCTCTTGAAAATGCATTATTTATTTAGATCTTTTCTAGGGAAATTTTGTGTTCTCTTTATTTTTGGAACTAAAATATAATTTTTAATATATCTTTATTTCTGTGTATGTGAAATATGAATCCAAAATAATAACAATGCCAATTTTAAAATGGTCCAGGATATTCTGAAATCTCTTTTTACATTTGATGGATTAAGGTATACATTTTTTAGTTTTTTTAATGCCAAAATGGACATTTTACACCTTAATGTTGGAAAGCTTTGTCAGAAACAGATCAAAAAAGCCTTTCACTTTCACTGTTTTTTTTAATCCTTACAAAAAGTCCCTATAAAACATATTTGTCCTCACAAGACATTTTAATATATTACTTTGAAAACTAAATGAATGGTAAATGGTAAATTGCGCCCTTAAAATGACTCACATTCTATGACACATTTGTCTTCCAAGAAGTAAGAGGCCGTTGTTAGCATCATGTTGTTAGCAGCTAATAGACACAATGAAATCTTGATCTTTGGTTGAAGCATTCTCACTGTAAGTACTGAATCATTTCTATCTTTCATCACCTCTCTCAGGACAGCAGCTGTCTGTTAATCCTCAGCCTATGTTTGGAAACTGATCAGCAGATCCTGTCTAAACACAAGGGGCCAGAGCTGCAGAAAAGATATTTCAAAAGAGTATGATATGATGTTCCTTGATGTGAGTGGCATAGCTGTAAATACATAGTACAATGTCCTCGTGAGGCCGTGAGACGAGACAATTCTTGGTGCATAATACAAGTGTCTTGTATGCAAAACAAGGTTTAAATATAAATACAACATCCATTTTCACCCTTTTTACCTTTAAAGAGTCAATTCAAATGAACAATCAAATATAAAGCAATCCTGCAGTTCACTAATAAAAGTTTATTTCAAAAATAAATCACAGGGATTGTCCACTACTCGGACAACCTGTGCTGAATCCCTGTGTTTCCCCCCAGTAAAATAATACAGTCATATGTTAAAGTTTGGGCACCCCTATTAATGTTAAACTTTTTCTTTATAACAATTTTGGTTTTTGCAACAGCTATTTCAGTTTCATATATCTAATAAGTGATGGACTCAGTTATATTTCTGGATTCAAATGAGGTTTATTGTAGTAACAGAAAATGTGCAATCTGCATTTAAACAAAATTTGACCGGTGAAAAAGTATGGGCACCTCAACATAAAAGTGACATTAATATTTCGTAGATCCTCCTTTTGCAAAAATAGCAGCCTCTAGTCGCTTCCTGTAGCTATTAATGAGTTCCTGGATCCTGGATGAAGGTATTTGTGACCATTCCTGTTTACAAAACAATTCCAGTTCAGTTAAGTTTGATGGTCGCCGAGCATGGACAGCCCGCTTCAAATCATCCCACAGATGTTCAATAATATTCAGGTCTGGGGACTGGGATGGCCATTCCAGAACATTGTAATTGTTCCTCTGCATGAATGCCTGAGTAGATTTGGAGCAGTGTTTTGGATCATTGTCTTGCTGAAATATCCATCCCCCGCGTAACTTCAACTTCGTTACTGATTCTTGCACATTATTGTCAAGAATCTGCTGATACTGAGTTGAATCCATGCGACCCTCAACTTTAACAAGATTCCCGGTGCCGGCATTGGCCACACAGCCCCAAAGCATGATGGAAGCTCCACCAAATTTTACTGTGGGCAGCAAGTGTTTTTCTTGGAATGCTGTGTTTTTTAGCCTCCATGCATAACGCCTTTTTGTATGACCAAATAACGCAATCTTTCTTTCATCAGTCCACAGGACCTTCTTCCAAAATGTAACTGGCCTGTCCAAATGTGCTTTTGCATACCTCAGGCGACTCTGTTTGTGGCGTGCTTGCAGAAACGGCTTCTTTTGCCTCACTCTCCCATATAGCTTCTCCTTGTGCAAAGTGCGCTGTATTGTTGACCGATGCACAGTGACAACATCTGCAGCAAGATGATGCTGCAGGTCTTTGGAGGTGGTCTGTGGATTGTCCTTGACTGTTCTCACCATTCTTCTTCTCTGCCTTTCTGATATTTTTCTTGGCCTCCCACTTCTGGGCTTAACAAGAACTGTACCTGTGTTCTTCCATTTCCTTACTATGTTCCTCACAGTGGAAACTGACAGGTTAAATCTCTGAGACAACTTTTTGTATCCTTCCCCTGAAAAGCTATGTTGAATAATCTTTGTTTTCAGATCATTTGAGAGTTGTTTTGAGGAGCCCATGATGCCACTCTTCATAGGAGAATCAAATAGGAGAACTACTAGCAAGTGGCCACCCTAAATACCTTTTCTCATGATTTGATACACATGGCTATGAAGTTCAAAGCTCAGTGAGGTTACAAAACCAATTTAGTGCTTCAGGAAGTCAGTAAAAAGTAGTTTGGAGTGTTCAAATCAAGAAAATGATAAGGGTGCCCATACTTTTGCACCGGTCAAATTTTGTTTAAATGCAGATTGCACATTTTCTGTTAGTACAATAAACCTCATTTGAATCCAGAAATATAACTGAGTCCATCAGTTATTAGATATATGAAACTGAAATAGCTGTTGCAAAAACCAAAATTGTTATAAAGAAAAAAGGCTAACATTAATAGGGGTGCCCAAACTTTAACATGACTGTAACACTTATGCTCACTTCTGGTACTGGCCTCATTCCAGCAATTTTGGCACCGGCTCTCCTGGGGCTTAGGCTGGGTTAACATAGTGTTTATGGGGAGCGTTTAACGCTTCCGTTACATAGCGGCATAAACGCTATGTAATGGATGCGTTAATGCACTCATACACTGCTACAGAAGAACACATCGCTAATGCATGCCATAATCGGCATGCATTAGCGATGTGCCGTCATTCTGTGATGGACCCTCGGACGAGGGCTGCAGCGTCCGAGGGTCCGTCACTGCTAGTGCAGATGAAGCATCTGTGCTAGCGGGATCACATAACATGATCACATTATGGGAGTAGCGTTAATGCAGTCTGTCAATGCTATATGGAGCATCTTATGGGGGCATAGTCTATGGAGCAGCATATGAGGGCATAATCTATGGAGCATCATTTGGGGCATAATCTATGGAGCATCTTATTGGGGCATAATCTATGGAGCATCTTATTGGGGCATAATCTATGGAGCATCTTATTGGGGCATAATCTATGGAGCATCTTATGGGGCAAAATCTATGGAGCATCTTATGGGGGAATAATCTATGGAGCATCTTAAGGGGGCATAATCTATGGAGCATCTTATGGGGCCATAACCTTTATGAAGCATTATATGGGGCATATTATTCTATGGAGCATCTTATGGGGGCATTATTAACCTTTGTGCAGCATTATATGGGGTGTATTTTGTATATGGGGCCCATCATGAACTGTAAGGAGCATTATATGGGGCTCCTGATTCAATATGGATATTCAAAAACATTTAACCTACTGATGTCTCAATTAATTTTACTTTTATTGGTATCTATTTTTATTTTTGAAATTTACCAGTAGCTGCTGCATTTTCCACCCTAGGCTTATACACGAGTCAATAAGTTTTCCCAGTTTTTTGTGGCAAAATTAGAGGGGTCGGCTTATACACGGGTCAGCTTATACACGAGCATATACGGTACATTTTACTCAAAAATATACCTATAAAGAGAAAAATCAGACAAACTGAAAATGTTGCAGTGGTCTCTTAATTTTTGCCAGTGCTGTATTATATCACTAAAATGAACATGACATATACACACTGTTATGTTTGTACAGAGTTCTAATACAGCACTGTGTGCATGTCATGTATGCCATTACAATGTACTACTCTAATGCACTCCAACTGTGACAGACTTTTATGCTTGTCCTTACATTTGGTAAACATTATGGGCTGATACATACTATAATTACACTGAGAATGAGAAGGCAGCCAGGAAGTGGTGACAAGAGAACAGGAGGAACTGTCAGGGTAAAAACAGCAGAGGGCACCCAGGAGACATTACTGTTTTCTATGGGGCAACATGTGGTCACTGTTTGCTTAGGACTCAATGAGGTTGATTCACTGAACTGCAGGTAAGATTAAACATACAAACCGAAGGTGATGGCACAGCAGGCAGGACTTGCCGGAAGACACGTGAAGAGCTAGGAATAGGTCCATCATTTTGCATACAGTAGACATAGGTCAATCAGCAAATGAATGGATATCTTCTGACAGCAGTGGTGATCAGGCAATCTGGTCTGTAGAGATGATACACTGATGCAGCAGCATTGCAGTATGAGCTAGCCTGTACTGCTTACAGTACACAAAGGGTTAATCAATAGGCCTGAGCTAAGGAGTAGTACAGGTTGTAAACATTAAGAGATTGCAGAGATAAATGCAACTGAAAGAACTTTATGGTGGCAAATACCAAAATATAAAAATATAAGGCAATTGAGGATATAGCCTAGTCAATAATCAGACACACAAGTGTGTCAGAATTTTCCTTAAAAGGCCTTGGGTGATGATGTGTCTTTTAAACTCTTGTGCCTCAGAGAGATCTGTAAAATGTAAAAAAGGCCTTAGAAATCACGACAAAGAATGAATGGTATAGGAATAGACTGAAGTTGACCAAAAGGCACTTGACATGAAGGTTTGACCTGGTCACACTGAGGGCAAGATGATGTGAACTTTATGACATACTAGCTGAAGAGCCCGGCGTTGCCCGGGCATAGTAACTAACTACGGTTAGTTATAACAAATTATAATGATTATACCTATATATATAAAGCTGAGTGTAGAGCCCTCCCACTCCACATAGCCACATTCACTATAATATCCCACATCATCCCATCAGCCAGAGCCGCCAGACAACTACCACTAATATCCCACATCATCCCGTCACAGCCACCGGACTACTACTCCTAATATCCCACATCATCCCATCAGAGCCACCGGACTACTACCCTTAATATTCCACATCATCCCGTCACAGCCGCCAGACTACTACCCCTAATATCCTACATCATCCCGTCACAGCTGCTGGACTACTACCACTAATATCCCACATCATCCCGTCAGAGCCACCAGACTACTACCCCTAATATACCACATCATTCCATCAGCCAAAGCCACCGGACTACTACCCCTAATATCCCATCATCCTGTCAGCCTGGGGTCAGAACCAGAGCGTTGAGTGGAACGGTCCTAACTTCCATACCTGGGATCCCTTTAAGAGAGGCCTGGCATCAGAACCAGAGCACTGAGTGGATTTACCCTGACTTATATACCGGAGATCCCTTTAATAGAAGCATGGAGTAAGAATCAGAGCGCTGAGGGATTTACCCTAACTTCCATACCGGAGATCCCTTTAAGAGAGGCCTGGGGTCAGTACCAAAGCGCAGTTAGGATTTACCCTCACTTCCATACCAGGGATCCCTATAAGAGGGCCCTGTGGTCAGAACCAGTGTGCTGAGTGGAACTGCCCTAACTTCCATACCAATGATCACTTTAAGAGTGGCCTGGGGTCAGAACCAGAGCGCTGAGTGGATTTTCCCTGACTTGCATACCAATGATCCATTTAATAGAATCTTGGGGTCAGAATCAGAGCGCTGAGGGATTTGCCCTAACTTCCATACAGGAGATCCCTTTAAGAGGGAAGATGTTCCTATGGGATATAGGATGTGTGATGGGTATATGGGCACGGGAGGGGGTGATCCATTTCTGACATTTGCTCTCTGCTCCTTTCTGGGGTGCAGACAATGGCTGGGAGCTTATGTTCCCGGGGATGCTAGATTTCTCCCACCCAGTCAGTGTCTGCTGAGGTGTCATGGAGTGGGAAAACTGTTGCTCATAGTAACCAATCACAGCTCAGCTCCTTTTAAACAGCTCTGGTGAAATGAAAGATGCTTTGTGATTGGTTGGTGATACACACATACACCCATACATTCAATTTTATATATATAGATTGTTTCCATTTGGGCCACCAGTAGAAATGAGAAAGAAGTTCAGAAATATGTTTAACTACTTGGTAACTGGAGGGCAGAGAAGAATTGGTCCAATATAAACTTTCCGGGAAAGTGCTTTTGACAATAGAAATATGCTTTATGTGGAAAGTTGGAAGAAGACATGGTAGCAAGTATATATTCAGGATCAATAAAATGTGAGGATCTTTCTTATTTTTTGTGACAGAACTGCTCCTTTACCAATAGCAAAGGCATCCACTTAAAAGAAGAATGGCCTGTTAACATTAGGATGGTGTATGTCTAGAACAGTAGTAAACGATTCAAGCTCTTAGAAGGCTTTGACAGCTGAGAAATCTTTGGGAGGTCTTTGAGACCAATGGGTGTGGCTAATCTAAAAGCAGTATATACTTTCTTTGGACTTAGCATCCAAAAAGGTAAGGAAGCATATGGCCATAAAATCACAAAGCTTTATTAAAGTCCATACAAAAAGACATAGACAGTTTAAAAATGAGATATATATCCAATATGACACTGCAGAGTGTATATGTCATAAGCAATGAGATACACGCAGTTGTAAGTTACATGCTGCACAAAAGTAGAACAATATGAAAAATAAATAAAACAGCACCACCTCTGGATCATTAGTGAACACAATAATGCTATTGTATAATACCAATATTACTCCTATTTTAAATAGTTCCTACACAGTTGTGACAAAAATATATATAACAGTATTCTTAACAGGCAGATATGACCTCCAGCTAGGTAATGACAAGACAAATATAAATCATTAAATGAAGTAAAGTACATATACAGAATATATTGTCTCGGAAGGATTAATCATCACATATGTTAGGTATGCTGCCTCAGGAGGATTGATAGTCCTGCTAAATGTAAACTGTGTCAGCCATAGACTCAAAAAATCATGCTGGTAAATACAAATAGTAAGACAGCAGTGCTCATTTATGCCTAAAGATAATGTCTGCAATATTGCCAAATGGAAAAGAGCAGTGCTTCCGTTTTAACAAGATTAATGTCTACCATGTTGTATTAATGAGACATAAAAATATATATTGCAGCACTTTTTTATATAAGAATAATGCCTGTGATATAGCAATGTTAACAAATATACTACAAGGAGTGGTAGGCTAAATAAATATATGCATAATGCCTCTATGTGTAGTCCATAGGACCCCAAAATGTGCCACTACCATTCCTGATGCAAATGTGAACAGCTCCAATATAGAAATGTACAGGTGTACACAGAACATATAAAACCTTGCAGTATCCCGGTCCCCGACGCGCATTTCGCGTCAGCTTCGTCTCACTTATCCCCTGCTCACTTAGCTGGTCAAAAAATATTTATCTCCCCAAACAATACTTAGCTACAGTTCATATATGTATCACTGTGTTTTGTCTGCCACACGTATCGCATATCATTGCGCTAAATATTTTACAATTTTAGTCCTCCAAAGAATTTTTTTTGTAGTGTCATAGCCTACTTATTGACACAAATTTGGTGGCCAAAAACAAAAAAAAAAATCTTGGCCACATATTTAATAGTGTGCTATCTCCATCAGATGCCTGATGTACCTGTGGCCTAGAAATTGAGGCATTTCAGGGCTACATTCTACTGTATTTGCTGTGACTAGTGTTGAGCGAAACGTGTCAGTCAAATTCAAAATTCGCCGACTTTAGCTAAAGTCGGGTTTCGCAGATCGAAATCCGACCATAGAGTGAGGTCGGCCATGAGGTCGCTGAGCCGAGCGCCAAAGTCACGTTTCAAATAATGCTTCCAGCGCCTTTTCTCAGCCAATGATGGAGGGCACACACTGTGGGCAACGCGATAACATAGGCAGCGGCCACCACCATCTTAGAGAAGGGCATTGAAGTGATTGGCTGGCTTTGTGTGGCGTCACAGTGGCTATAAAAGGCCGTGATCGCTGACCGCCATCTTACTTCTGCCGATCTTAGAATAGGGAGAGGTGCTGCTGCTGATTCTGAATAGAGAGATCGTTAGGCAGGGAAGAAGAAAAAAAAATTGCTTCTGCTGATAGCGCTTTTCACTGTACAGTTAGTGTGCAGTGAAAGGGGAGGATTTTTGTTGTGTGCAGCAGCGCTGGTGGTGATTAGGCTGCCTTTTAAGGCTACCTGATAACTGCATTGCTGTGTGCACACTGCTGTTCAAACTGCTTTATTCAAAGCACTCCAACTTTTATTATTTTGTTCTGGTGAGTTACCGAGCATTCATTTTTTCACACACCGTATAGCGGTGTATGCTCCTCACACACTACCGTGTACCGGCTGGTATCACGGACAAATAGAAGCTATCTGGGTGTGACTCTGAAAAAACAAGCCGAGGAGATTTTCCATTTTTCCAGACCTACACCTTATAGAGCTGTCCGCTTTTCAAACAGTTTCGTATATCTGCTGTTTGATGACGGTCAAAACTAGACAGCATGTGTCACTCTGTATAATAATAGACGGAGATTGACAATTTTCCATACAGACACCGTATAGCGGTGTACGCTCCTCACACACTACCGTGTACTGCCTGGTATCACGGACAAATAGAAGCTATCTGGGTGTGACTCTGGAAATACAAGCCGAGGAGATTTTCCCAGACCTACACCTTATAGAGCTGTCCGCTTTTCAAACAGTTTCATATATCTGCTGTTTGATGACGGTCAAAACTAGACAGAGACAGCGTGTCAGTCCATATAAAAATAGACGGAGATTGACAATTTTCCTTACAGACACTGTATAGCGGTGTACGCTCCTAACACACTTCCGTGTACCAGCTGGTATCACGGACAAATAGAAGCTATCTGTGTGTGACTCAGGAAAAACAAGCCGAGGAGATTTTCCATTTTTCCAGACCTACAAATTATAGAGCTGTCCGCTTTTCAAACAGTTTCATATATCTGCTGTTTGATTACGGTCAAAACTAGGCAGAGACAGAGTGTGTCACTCCGTATAAAAATAGATGGAGATTGACAATTTTCCATACACACACCGTATAGCGGTGTACGCTCCTAACACACTTCCGTGTACCAGCTGGTATCACGGACAAATAGAAATACCTTCAGATGATCAATGCTACCATTTGTAATGGACATCAACTTACCAGCAGATGCAGTGGTGCTTTATGATCACCTTTCACAGTTGTGATAGTCACAGACGTGTGACATTCCTGCCACCATTTTTCAATGTCTCCTCTCATGCCAATCCAAATGAATCGCCTACTGCCTTTGGCTTCTGTCTTTTGCACTCCAAAATGACCAGACACATCATGATAGTCAGTGAGGACCATGTTTACATCTCTCCCTGTGATCGCAATTTGATGGAGACGAGTAACGGTGATGTGATCCATGCTACTGCGACAAAGCAATCCTTTCTTCACAAAGAACCATTTTCGCTGTCTCCACAGACACAGTAATTGAGGGTCTGCATCGCCTCTGCAACATCTACCGGGAGGTTTTCCCGCGATGAGTAATTCCCAAATTTCTGCTAACACTCGACTTTCCGTCTGTACTTGTAGTTTCCAGTAGCGGAGAGTCTGGACTGGCTTACTGAGATTGAAATATAAATGAAGATTTAAAAGTACCACAACACTGTATACTGTTGTACACTTCGAATACCTTTCCCTTTTTCTACTTTTTAAATTCTGGTGTAATACATAGTGAGCCTGTGAGTGTCTGTGTCTGACTCCAGAAGTATAGATGGAAATTTACAATTACCCCTAGACTGGATACACCTGGTATGTGCTGATACAGTACCTTTGGTCAAAATTTTTTATTACGGTATCATCCATTGTGAGTGAGCATGTGTGGTTTATACCTTCTATATATACGGTGAATCGGAGATACCAATTTTTTCTCTATACTCGATACAGCTTGTATCTTGTTATACAGTACCTTTGTTCGACATTTAGTATTACGGTCAAATGCATACTGAGTGAGCGTCTTAGAATGACTACGGGACTATTTATACGGAGATTTCAATTGTACCCTAAAAAATATATACTTGCTATCTTGTTATTCAGGACCTTTTTTTCAATTTTTTCATTATTGTCAAACCCAGACTGAGTGAGCGTCTGAGGGTGTCTCTGGAAATATATACAGAGATTTCAAATTTGGCCAACACTGTATACAGCTGTACGCTTCTGCTACAGTAACCTTTTTTGCTATTTTGATTCTGGGGTAATCCATAATGAGCCTGTGAACGTCTGTCTGTTACTCTGGAAATATATTTGGAGATTTAAGATTACCCCAACACTGTATACAGCTGTACGCTTGTGTTACATTACCCATTTACAGCTTTTCATATTCTTGTGTAATCCATACTGGGCCTGAGTGCGTTTGTGTCTGCCTCCTGAAATATATACGGACATTCAGAATGTTAACACTATACTATATATACCTTGTATCTGGTGATACTGTACCCTTTTCCAACTTTTTATTTTTTGTGTACTCCATACTGAGCCTGTGAGCATCTGTGTATGACTCATTAAATATATACAGAGATTTACTGTTATCCCTAGACTGTATAGAGCTGTATGCTTCTGATACAGTACCATATATCTGCTGGTATTTTGGGTCCATTTTCCAAAACATGAGGAAGTATGGTGGAAGAGGATGCGGACATGGGCATGGGGGGCCACCTGGTACTGATGGTGGTGGTGCATCTGCTGGTAGTGCCAAAAACACAATAGCAGCTAAGGCAGGAGGTGTTGAGCCTGCATCATGGTGTAGCTCTGGAAGGCCTGTAAGGCTCCATTTTCTGGGAGTAGGTAGACAGCTTTTAAAGCCGGAGCATCAGGATCTGTTTTTGGCTTACATTGCTGAAACAGCCTCCAGCTCTATCGCCTCCTCTTCTGAAGTTTCAAAAAAAATGCAAGCACTGAGTCATCAGTGCAGACTTCTGGTCAGGAGCAACCCCTTTCCTTGTGTCCTTCACCCACACCAAAAGTGAAGGATGCAGCAGCACACACTTCAGATTACTCCATGGAGCTCTTTTCACATACCATGCCTGGGTTATTTAAAAATGGGGCCCATCATATACTGGAGCATTCCAAATGGGGGACATCAGACACTGGAGCAGCATTTACGGGGCTCATTATACACTGGAGCATTAGAAATGGAGCCCATTATATATGGAGCGTTATTTGGGCCCATCATACACTGGAGCATCATCCATGGGGCCCATCATATACTGGAGCATTCTAAATGGGGCAGATCAGACACTGGAGAAGCATCTATGGGGCACATTATACACTGGAGCATTAGAAATGGGGCCCATTATATATGTAGCATTATTTGGGCCCATAACACACTGGAGCATTGTCCATGGGGACCATCATATACTGTAGCATTATGTAAAGCTCATCATATACTGTATGGAACATTATATGTGACCAATTATTCTGTGTGGAGAAATATATGGGGCTCATTATTCTGTATGGCGCACAATGTGGTGGCCATACTGTATGTTGTAATATACTGTCCTTTTTTGAGCTATTGTACAATTTAAAATAGATCAGTCATGTCATGTAAGCAGTGAAGTATTTGTCATTGTACTATACCTATATTTCTGTGCCGTATCGGAGCATCATGAGTTGTGGTATGTGTTAAAGGGGCTCACTGACACTCTTTGTCCCAGGGCACATGAAAACCTGGAGCCAGCCCTACCCGAATATTTGAGAAAAAAACAAAACAGGCAGAGATGCTTACCTGTATAGACAGGCCTCAATACAAATGCACTAACAGGGAGCAGCGGACCCAAGTAAAATGGCAACTGCACAGGTGCAATAATACCTAATGAAACAGCCAGCCTACAATCAGGGATTGGCCGTGTGGCACACCAGTGCAAAAAAAACTGGTGTGTGCACTGGTGTGCCACATGGCCAATCCCTGATTGTAGGCTGGCTGTATCATTAGGTATTATTGCACCTGTGCAGTTGCCATTTTACTTGGGTCCGCTGCCCCCTGTTAGTGCATTTGTATTGAGGCCTGTCTATACAGGTAAGCATCTCTGGCTGTTTTGCTTTTTTCTCAAATATTGGAGGATTCTTTCCTCTTTCTGTGGCCAGCCCTACCCCCCCCCACAACTTTAACCAAATAACCCACAGTTTTCAATGCGTAACTATTATTATGAAGTAAATTAAAGCTGACAAGCTTCAGTAATGAGAATTGATGCTTTTGGCATTGAAATGGGCACTGTAGGTGTGTTTACTGTCCTTCACTCCCTGCCGACTTTGCTTCCCCATTGACATGCATTGGGTTTCGTGTTTCAGTCGGCCTCCGACTTTTCCCTATAGTCGGCCGATGTCGTTTGACCCGACTTTTGAGAAAGTCGGGTTTAATGAAACACGACTCGACCCTAAAACAGGCAAAGTCGCTCATCTCTAGCTGTGACCCTATTTCTATACACTATTTTGGTGTAGAAAATTTAAAAATACAGGCCACATATTGAACAGTCTGGTATCTCTGTCAAACGCCAGATCTATCTGTGGACTACTAATTGTGGCATTTCAGGCCTACATTCTACTGTTTTTGTCATGTCTTACCCTAGTTATTGGCATCAGTTTGAAAACAAAAAACAAATTTTTACCTGCAGTTCAGATATTTTAAAATGTGGTTTTCCCTCACATGGATCACATACAAGTTCGCTACCAATTCAGCCATTTATAGTGAACGTGCAAAATATTGTAGTCCATTTAAAATGGGGAAGGCGCTTGGCAAGGGACGAGGAAGTGGACGTGATGGTGATGGTGCATGCCGTGGGCAAGCTGAAATTGTGCCACAACAAATATCCACATCTTCTCTCTCGCCCTTCATGACTCAATTACTAGGGGCCTGCAGCAGGGCATCACTATTGAAACCAGAGCAGTGTGAAACTGTTGTTGGTTGGTTAGTGGATAATGCTTCCAGTCAGTGTGCTACCACCACCAATACCACCCTGTCTTCCACACAGTCAAGTCTGAGTAGCTGTGATTTTGGAACGCATATTCCTCACCCTGATCCTCCTTCCTCCCACCATGCCAAGTGCCCGGAGACAACTGATTCCACACTTGGACACTCTGAAGAGCTGTACACTTTTCCATTTATAGATTTGGGCTTCTCGTCCGTCCACTTGAAGCGGGGCAAGATGAGATCCTATGTAGCGATACCCAAATATTTCAGCAGCCACGGTCACATGAAGGCAATGGTGGGAGCGTGTCACAAGAGGTGGACGATGATGAGACACAATTGCCAGCAAGTCAGGAGGAGGACCAAGGCGTGGAAGTGGAATCTGATGGGTTGGATGATATAGTAATTTAGCCAACCTGACAGGTGGACATGCAGAGCAAGGATAGCAGCACACATGGGGAGGGAGGTGTAGCACCCCAACAGGCAGGAAGAAGCAGTGTGTTGGCCGCAGACAGAAATCGGGCAACCGTTCCTCATAACACCAGCCCGATGGAAGTTGGCACAACTGTTAGGTCTTCCCGAGTCTGGATGTTTTTTAAAGACTCTGCCGATAATCCCAAACAAGCCATTTGCACCACCTTCCATGCCCGCATCAGCAGGGGTAGCAAAACTACCAGCCTGACCACCACCAGCATGATAAGGCACATGGCAGCAAAGCACCCGACTCCAGAAACAGTGTCTGTGGGTGAAAACACTGCTTCTTCCACTGTTGTGCATGTATTCCAATCCCCTGTCCAGGGTGCATGCGAAGATGCCCCCTGCCCTGCACCTGTCATTGCCCACACTCACCTACCACCATCATCAAGCACATCCACGTCCTTGTCCCAGCGCAGCCTTCAGTTGTCCGTACCCTAGTCATTGGAACGCAAATGTAAATACGCAGCCAACGCCCCAGATGCCACAGTACTGAATTCACACATTTCTCATCTGCTTGCGGTCGAAATGTTGCCTTTTAGGCATGTGGAGATGGAAGCTTTCCGCAACCTGATGGCGGTGGCCGTCCCAAGGTATTCGGTCCCCAGCCGCCACTATTTCTCCCACTGTGCCGTCCCTGCATTACACAACCACATGTTCCTCAACATTACCCGTGCCCTGAACAATGCTGTTGCTGGGAAAGTCCACCTAACCATGGACATGTGGACAAGTGCTTGAGAGCAGGGACACTACATCTCGCTGACGGCACACTGTGTTAACATAATGGAAGCCAGGAACCAGACGGACGTTGGAATGGAACACGTGCTCCCGACGCTGAGGATTGCGGGCCGTACGTCAATCAGGGTTGCTCCCACAGTCTACAACTGCTGCACCTCATCATCCTCCTCCTCTATCTCTGAAATGAATACATCAGTTACAACCTGGAAGCATTGCAGCACTGCCTCAGCCAAGCATCAACAATCTGTGCTGAAGCTAATAAGCTTAGGTAACAAATCACACAATGCTGAAGAGTTGTAGACAGCTCTGAAAGAGCAGGAAGATGTGTGTCTGACACCGCTGAACCTACAGCCAGGCCTGGTTGTGTGTGACAATGGCTCTGGTTGCGGCTCTGAGGCGAGCTCACACACGTACCGTCTGTGGCCCATGTGCTTAACCTTGTTATTCAACGGATCTGCTTGTGAAAGTACGCTGCCTATGTGTCCATTTTTGAAAGTCAGCACCAGCTTCTGCCGCCCTTGCCGTGCTTCAGCAGCGTTTGCAGGTTCCGACTGGTGTGTGATGTCCCAACGCATTGGAACTCAACACTGCATATGTTGGAAAGGATTTGTGAGCAGAAGAGGGCAGTTGTTGACTACCAGCATCAACAACGCCATCGTTATTCAGGTCAGACTCCACACATAAGACCTCAGGAGTGGACATGGATGTCAGACATATGTACCATACTACAAAACTTTGAGGAATCCACCTAGATGATGAGCAGCGACAAAACCATAATTGGCGTCACCACCCCTCTTCTCTGCATTCTGAAAAGCTTTCTGCTCACAATGAAACAGGATGCATTGCAGGCTGAGCACGATGAAATGGAGCAAGGAAGCATACAGGGTGATTACACATAGCCCAGCCTCATGTCATCCCAACGTGGATTGGTTGACAATAAGGAAGAAGAGAAAGAACAGGTGGCACTTTCATGTGCTATAAACGGTAATACAAGCACAACTGTCATACCCTCTGTTCAGCGTGGATGGACTGAGGACAGTGAGAAGGAGGAGGAGGACACCATGGTCAGTCATCCTCTTGGTGAGGACACGGAAGGCTTGCCTGTTACCAGTCTGGCCCTCATGTCTGACTTTATGCAAAAATCCCAGAACCACGCGGGGGGACCTAGTGAATGAACTGCAGAGAGCTGGGACCAATGTAACAAGGCCTACCATAAGTAACACACTACGCCACCATGGACTCAGATCCTGCAGTGCCAGACGTGTCCCACTGCTTAAGCCTGTACATGTCCGGGCCCGTCTGAAGTTTGCTAGAGAGCATTTGGATGATCCAGAGGAGTTTTGGGAGAATGTCCTATGGTCTGATGAAACCAAACTGGAACTGTTTGGTAGAAACACAACTTGTCATGTTTGGAGGAAAAAGAATACTGAGTTGCATCCATCAAACACCATACCTACTGTAAAGCATGGTGGTGGAAACATCATGCTTTGGGGCTGTTTCTCTGCAAAGGGGCCAGGACGACTGATCCGGGTACATGAAAGAATGAATGGGGCCATGTATCGTGAGATTTTGAGTGCAAACCTCCTTCCATCAGCAAGGGCATTGATGATGAAACGTGGCTGGGTCTTTCAACATGACAATGATCCAAAGCACACCGCCAGGGCAACGAAGGAGTGGCTTCGTAAGAAGCATTTCAAGGTCCTGGAGTGGCCTAGCCAGTCTCCAGATCTCAACCCTATAGAAAACCTTTGGAGGGAGTTGAAAGTCCGTGTTGCCAAGCGAAAAGCCAAAAACATCACTGCTCTAGAGGAGATCTGCATGGAGGAATGGGCCAACATACCAACAACAGTGTGTGGCAACCTTGTGAAGACTTACAGAAAACGTTTGACCTCTGTCATTGCCAACAAAGGATATATCACAAAGTATTGAGATGAAATTTTGTTTCTGACCAAATACTTATTTTCCACCATAATATGCAAATAAAATGAAAAAAAAACAGACAAGGTGATTTTCTGGATTTTTTTTTCTCAGTTTGTCTCCCATAGTTGAGGTCTACCTATGATGTAAATTACAGACGCCTCTCATCTTTTTAAGTGGTGGAACTTGCACTATTGCTGACTGACTAAATACTTTTTTGCCCCACTGTATTTCCCTGTAAAATCCATTTTTGTTTTGTTTTTGTATGTTTTACTGTGCGCCTGTAGAAGTGGCGTCGGACTCTGCTAACATAGGTCACAGCAGTGACCTAGGAGTCAGAATTGCTTCCAGGGGTGTTCCCCATGATGTTCCTATGCCAATTGTGTACTGTCCCCATACATTTCCAACATTTTGATACCCTAGAAAGACCTCCGGGGGAAGGGTCGCGGCAGAAAAGCCTGGATTTTCCATAGACTAACATTGGGCTCGTTGCTCGGATCGAGTACCTGAGTAATCCAATTTGTTCGACCCGAGCAATGAGCACCCAAACATTTTAGATATAATAGAAAACATGTTAAGTCTACTACTAAGGCAGATAGATGAAACTGCAACTCATAATGAGGTCCTTGTTGTGGGAGACTTTACCTACCCGGATATTAAGTGGGAAACAGAGACCTGCGAAACCCATAAAGGCAACAAGTTTCTGCGAATAACCAAGAAAAATTATATTTTACAATTGGTGCGGAATACAACCAGAGGAGCAGCACTTTTAGACCTAATACTATCTAATAGACCTGACAGAATAACAAATCTGCAGGGCATCTAGGAAATAGCGACCACAATATTGTACAGTTTCACTTGTCTTTCGCTAGGGGGACATGTCAGGGGGTCACAAAAACACTGAACTTTAGGAAGGCAAAGTTTGACCTGCTTAGAGATGCCCTTATCTGGTTGACTGGGACAATGTCCTCAGAAATAAGAATTCAGGTAATAAATGGAAAATGTTTCAGAACATCCTAAATAGGCACTGTAAGCGGTTTATACCTTGTGGGAATAAAAGGACAAGAAATACGAAAAAATCAGTGTGGCAAAACAAAGAAGTAAGAGAGGCAATTAACACTAAAAAGAAAGCACTTAAACTACTAAAACAGGATGGCACTGTGGAAGCTCTAAAAAACTATAGGGAAAAAAATACTTTATCTAAAAAACTAATTAAAGCTGCCAAAATGGAAACAGAGAAGCACATTGTTAAGGAGATTAAAACTAATCCCAAACTGTTCTTCAACTATATCAATAGTGAAAGAATCAAAAGTGAAAGTGTAGGCCCCTTAAAAAATTGTGAAGAAATAATGGTTGTAGATGACGAGGAAAAAGCTAATATATTAAACACCTTCTTCTCCATGTTATTCATGATGGAAAATAAAATGCTTGGTGAAATGCCGAGAGGCAAAGAAAACCCTATATTAAGGGTCACTAATCTAACCCAAGAAGAGGTGTGAAACTGGCTAAATAAGATTAAAATAGATAAATCTCCGGGTCTGGATGGCATACACCCACGAGTACTAAGAGAACTAAGTAATGTAATAGACAAACCATTATTTCTTATATTTAGGGACTCTATAGAGATGGGGTCTGTTCCACAGGACTGGCGCATTGCAAATTTGGTACCAATATTCAAAAAGGGCTCTAAAAGTGAACCTGGAAATTATAGGCCAGTAAGTCTAAGCTCTATTGTTGGTAAACTATTTGAAGGGTTTCTGAGGGATATTATTCTGGATTATCTCAATGAGAATAACTGTTTAACTCCGTATCAGCATGGGTTTATGAGAAGTCGCTCCTGTCAAACCAATCTAATCAGTTTTTATGAAGAGGTAAACTATAGACTGGACCAAGGTGAGTCATTGGACGTGGTATATCTTGATTTATCCAAAGCGTTTGATACCGTGCCACATAAGAGGTTGGTAAACAAAATGAGAATGCTAGGTCTGGGGGAATATGTGTGTAAATGGGTAAGTAACTGGCTTAGTGATAGAAAGGAGAGGGTGGTTATAAATGGTATATTCTCTAACTGGGTCGCTGTGACCAGTGGAGTACCACAGGCGTCGGTGTTGGGACCTATTCTCTTCAACAAATTTATTAACAATCTGGTAGATGGTTTAGACAGTAAAATATCGATATTTGCAGATGATACAAAACTATGTAACGCAGTCAATACCAGAGAAGATAGTATTTTGCTACAGATCGATCTGGATAGCTTACAAACTTGAGACGAAAGGTGGCAGATGCGGTTTAACAATGATAAATGTAAGGTTATACACATGGGAAGAAGGAATCAATATCACCATTACACAAAGAACGGAAAACCACTGGGTAAATCTGACATAGAGAAGGACTTGGGGATCCTAGTTAATGATAAACTTATCTGGAGCAGCCAGTGCCAGGCAGCGGCTGCCAAGGCAATCAGGATCATGGGGTGCATTAAAAGAGGTCTGGATACACATGATGAGAGCATTATACTGCCTCTGTACAAATCCCTGCTTAGACCGAGCATGGAGTACTTTGTGCAGTTTTGGGCACCAGTGCTCAGGAAGGATAGAATGGAACTAGAGCGAGTACAAAGGAGGGCAACAAAATTAATAAAGGGGATAGGGGAACTACAATACCCAGAGAGATTAGCAAAATTAGGATTATTTAGTCTAGAAAAAAGATGACTGAGGGGCGATCTAATAACCATGTATAAGTATATAAGGGGACAATACAAATATCTCTCCGAGGATCTGTTTATACCAAGGAATGTGACGGTCACAAGGGGGAATTCTCTTCATTTGTGTTAGCACCACGCTGGGTTCCCGGCATGTCAGTTCACTCACCCGTGCTGCAGTTGGTTCCTCTCTTCCTCATGCTCCGCATGTTCCCAGCATCACTTCCAGCCGGATCTCTGGCCATGTTCTAAGGGCACGAGTGCGCTCCCACCCTCCTAAAGGGCCAGCACGTGCACTTGCTATTTCCACTCCAGCCAATTGTTTTGAGGCATGTATAAATTGCTGCCTTTCCACTGGGGAGGAGCCCGAGCAACCTTCTTGTTTCAGTTTATGTTGTGTAAGGTCGCATACCAGTGCTAGTTCGCCCTGCTGTACTCCAAGTACAAATCCTCCCTGCTGTACTTTAAGTGCAAATCCTGCTTACTGCACTCTGAAGCAAATTCTGCCTGCTGCACTCTGAAGAAAATCCTGCTTGCTGCACTCTGACACAGATTCTGTCTCTGACACAAATTCTGTCTGATGCACTCTGATACAAACTTGGTCAGCTGCACTCTGATACAAGCTCTGGCAGCTGCTGCGCAACCGTTAGTCTGCCCTGGAGTGGCACATGGCGTTCATCGGTAGCCAAGTCTAACCTCACCATCAGAGGCTCTAGTGAATAGTCAGATGATTGCTTAGTCATGCCCCTCCAGGCTCTCCGCAGTCCATGTCACAGTGGTTCCACAAACCATGATCACGATAGTCTGGAGGAGAGAAGGTTTTTCCACCAACATAGAAGAGGATTCTTTAATGTTAGGGCTGTGAGAATCTGGAATTCCTTGCCTGAGGAGGTGGTGATGGTGAACTCAGTTGAGGGGTTTAAGAGAGGCATTGATGTCTTTCTGGAGCGTAACAATATTGTATCTTACAGTTATTAGGTTCTTTAGAAGGACGTAGACCTGGGGATTTATTCTGATGGAATATAGGCTGAACTGGATGGACAAATGTCTTTTTTCGGCCTTGCTAACTATGTTACTATGTTAAATATTTTTGCGAGGCCAAGAAAATTCTTTGTAGCTCCAGAATCAATGAATACTTGTACTATGAACACTGATTAACTGTAGGAAAAGGACATAGGTACAAGCAGTTTTTATTTAGTGGAGGAAAGAGTTAACACCAAGGCAATCCCTCATTCTTTGCTAAGGGTCTGATTAATCCTGTTTAGTCTTGAGTTTGGAACAGTTTATGTTAAGATGATTCTGTACTCCACAATATAGAAAAAATCCTTCAGTAAGGGGGCGGTCCAGGTCCGGTCTTGGTCCGATGGGTGTCGCGGTTCAGTCCGGCGCCTCCCATCTTCTAGCGATGACATCCTCTTCTTTGCTTCCCGTTGCGGCTCCTGCGCAGGCATACTTTATCTGCCCTGTTGAGGGCAGAGCAGAGTTCAAGACTGAACATTCAGCTTAATGTCATCTGTAACGGTAAAAGTAATTTTGACCAGGGGTACCCAAAATTTACATGCCACTGTATGTGAATAACATATGAGCGGTCATGTGACGCTAGTCACAACCCACGGACAGGCTGTGAGTCAGCAAAGTCAGACGTTCCGGAGTCAATACCAAAGAACACACAGTAAACCAAGGGAAGATATGAATTCATGAGTCAGGTCACATGCCAGGGTCAGAATATCAGTGTGTATATTGTCACTGGTGATCATTGTATTACCTGTATACTGACCCTATACAGAGCTTCTGTGTATAATGTCACTGTATTACCAGTACACTGACACTATATAGAGTTCCTGTGTATAATGTCAACGTTGATCACTGTATTACCTGTACACTGACACTATATACAGAGCTCCTGCGTATAACGTCACTGGTGATCACTATTACCTGTACACTATACACTATATACAGATTTCCTGTGTATAATGTCACCAGTAATCACTGTATTACCTGGACACTGACACTATGTACAGAGCATCTGTGTATGATGTCACTGGTGATCACTGTATTACCTATACTCTTACACTATATGGAGAGCTCCTGTGTATAATGTCACCTGTAATCACTGTATTACCTGTACACTGACACTATAAGCTATATACTATGTACAAAGCACCTGTGTATATTGGCACTGGTGATCCTTGTATTACCTGTGCACTATATAAAATACTCCTGTGTATAATGTCACCAGTGATCTCTGTATTACCTGTACACAGACACAATATACAGGGCTCCTGTGTATAGTGTCACTGGTGATCACTATATTACCTACACCCTGACACTATGTACAGAGCTCCTATGTGTTAGCGCGGGTGGTCAGGAGCGGGAACTCTGAGAGTGGACCCTCTGGACCGTGGCACCGAGGGACCCCGGGCGAGCTGCCAGTTGGAACCGACCCCTATACAGGGACCGTTAGGAGCAGGCCCAGGGGTTCGAGTACCACGGTAGCCGGTACCGAGAGGGGCGGCTCAGGATGGACCGGAGTAAGACTGAGACTGGAGTAGGACGGCAGAAGCACTGAAGACAGGACTGGAGTAGGACGACAGGAACACTGAAGGCAGGACTGGAGTAGGACAGCAGGAACACAAGGCAGGACTGGAGTAGGATGGCAGGAACACTGAAGGCAGGACTGGAGTAGGACGGCAGGAACACAAGGCAGGACTGGAGTAGGACGGCAGGAACACAAGGCAGGACTGGAGTAGGAAGGCAGGAACACAAGGCAGGACTGGAGTAGGACGGCAGGAACACTGAAGGCAGGACTGGAGTAGGACGGCAGGAACACAAGGCAGGACTGGAGTAGGACAGCAGGAACACAAGGCAGGACTGGGAAGCTGCTGTGAGGAGCAGCCGAGACAGGAACTGCAGGAGCAGAGTGTGCACGATGGAGCGAGGCCGTAGTGTCAGGAAACACAACGATCAGGCGCCTCCCTCAGGGGGAAGCGGCCTGATATGGCCCCGTCTGGTCAGCCATTGGTCAAAAGGTGCTTCCGGGTCAGGGCACAGTCGGAGCATAAGAAGCAGGAAGGAGGCGCGGCCGCGGCCTATGGCGCATGCGCATAGCATGCAGTGAAGGCATCGGTCGCGGGCCTGTCTCAGGTGACCACCGCGGCCGTCGGGTGGAGAGAGGCTGCGGCGTGGAAGCGGAGGGCGACTGCGGCGTGGGAGCGGAGGCCGGGTGAGTATGGCGGAGCGGTGTAACAGTACCCCCTCCCCTAAGCCGCCCCCCCCGGAGGTTAACAAGAAACCTCTTGAGGATACGGGGAGCATTAATATTCTCCCGAGGCTTCCAGGATCTCTCCTCAGGACCAAAGCCCTTCCAATCAACGAGAAAGAAAGTCCTACCTCTAACCCTTTTCACAGCGAGGATGTCCTGCACTTCAAAAATGTTGTCGGCACCCACCGGCTGAGGACCAAGATCAAGCGAGGAATGGAAACGATTCAGCACCACAGGCTTCAGGAGAGAGACGTGAAAGGTGTTCGGGATCCGGAGCGAAGCAGGCAACCTCAATTTGTAGGCAACTTCGTTAATACGTCCCAGAATTTCAAACGGACCAATGTAGCGTGGACCCAACTTGTAGGAGGGCAGTTTTAGTCGGACGAATTTGGAGGAGAGCCAGACCTTGTCGCCAACACGATACGGAGGAGAATCCAACCTCTTTTTGTCTGCATAGTTCTTCATCTGATCAGCGGATCTCTTGAGTGATGTGTTGGTCTCAGCCCAAATCTTAGAAAATTCAGAGGACAAGGCATTGGCCACGGGTACCTCAGAGGCAGGGGTTATCGGAAGAGGAACACCAGGATGTCTGCCAAAAACAATGAAAAACGGAGACTTGGCCGAAGACTCACCAGCATGGTTGTTATAAGCGAACTCTGCCCAGGGGAGTAAGTTGACCTAATCGTTCTGGTGGGCGTTAGAGAAGTGGCGTAAGTATCCCGTAAGCGTCTGGTTGGTACGCTCTACTTGTCCGTTGGACTGTGGATGGTAGGCCGAGGAGAAGTCGAGGGAAACATTCATGAGCTTACAAAGCGAACGCCAGAACTTGGAGGTAAACTGAACCCCTCGGTCAGACACAATGCGTCGAGGTAGTCCATGAAGCCTGAAGACTTGATGAATGAAGATTTCGGCCAGCTCTGGCGCTGAGGGAAGACCGGGCAGAGGGATGAAGTGAGCCATCTTGGAAAAACGATCCACCACCACCAGGATGACTGTGCAGCCCGCAGAGCAGGGTAGGTCGGTGATGAAATCCATGGCGATATTCTCCCAACGAACCGTAGGGACAGGCAACGGAAGCAACAAGCCGGACGGAGATCTCCGTGGCACCTTGTTTTTTGCACAGGATGGACAAGAAGCCACAAAGTCGAGTACATCTTGGCGAAGTGAGGGCCACCAGTAGTGACGTTTGATAAGGTCAAGGGTCTTCTTAGTTCCGGCATGGCCGGCCAGTTTGGAGGAGTGCCCCCATAGAAGAACCTTTTGCTTGAGATTCTCTGGCACAAGCGTCTTGCCAGGCGGAGGAGTAAGCCAGTTCACTGGAGCCACGGTGATGATCCTAGTGGGATCAATGATATGTGACGGTTCCTCCGTGGATTCGTGTGGTTGGAAGACCCTGGACAGGGCGTCGGCTTTGGAATTCTTGTTGCCGGGACGGAATCAGAGCTCGAAATCAAATCGGGCAAAAAATAAAGACCATCTGGCCTGGCGAGGGTTTAGTCTCTGGGCAGACTGGAGATAGGCCAGATTCTTGTGGTCCGAGAAGATGACAAAAGGATGGACAGCTCCTTCCAGGAGGTGGCGCCATTCCTCCAAGGCCAACTTGATGGCCAAAAGTTCCCGGTCACTGATCGAGTAGTTACACTCGGATGGAGAAAAGGCCTTCGAGAAGAAGCCACAAGGGTGCAGGCGACCGGAGGCGGTTCTCTGGGACAGCACCGCCCCGGCACCAGTCGAGGAAGCGTCCACCTCGAGTACAAAAGGTCGATCGCTCTCAGGGCGATGCAGGACCGGAGCCGTGGAGAAAGCCCGTTTTAGGGTCAGAAAGGCCTCCTCTGCCTCAGGAGACCAATCCTTGGAAGTAGACCCTTTACGGGTGAGCACAGAAATGGGTCTTGTGATCGCGGAGAAGTGGGAGACAAATTGCCGGTAATAGTTGGCGAACCCGAGGAATCGTTGTATCGCCTTTAATCCGACGGGGCGAGGCCATTTGAGGATGGCAGACAACTTCTCGGGATCCATCCTTAGACCAGCGTCGGAGATAATGTATCCCAGAAATGGCAGAGAGGTCTGTTCGAAGAGACATTTCTCGATCTTTGCATACAGACGGTTCTCCCGAAGACGCTGAAGCACCAGGCGGACACTCTTTCTGTGGGACGAGAGGTCCGGCGAGAAGACGAGGATGTCGTCTAAGTACACGACCACACAGGAGTACAAGAGATCCCGGAAGATCTCATTGACGAACTCTTGAAAGACTGCAGGAGCATTGCAAAGACCGAAGGGCATGACCAGGTACTCGTAATGGCCATCTCGAGTGTTGAAAGCGGTCTTCCACTCGTCACCTGCACGGATACGGACCAGATTGTAGGCTCCTCTGAGGTCCAGCTTGGTAAAGACCCGAGCCCCTCTGAGACGGTCAAACAGTTCTGGAATGAGTGGAAGAGGATACCTGTTCTTGATGGTAATCTCATTCAAGCCCCTATAGTCAATGCATGGCCGTAGAGTCCCGTCCTTCTTTTTGACGAAGAAGAACCCGGCTCCCGCGGGCGAAGAGGATTTCCGTATAAAGCCTTTGGCGAGGTTCTCTCGGACGTACTCAGACATGGCGGTGGTCTCCGCGGGAGACAGAAGGTAGATTCTGCCCCTTGGGGGGGTTGAACCAGAAACAAGTTCAATTGGGCAGTCAAACGGCCGGTGTGGAGGGAGGATCTCCGCTTCCTTCTTATCAAAAACATCGGCGTAGGAGCTGTAAGCTGGAGGAAGACCTGGGAGGTCTGGAGGTGACCGTGGAGCGGCCGCCAGGCAGACAGGAGTCAGACAGCGAGCTTGGCACGGGTGCCCCCAGCGGAGTATCTCCCCAGAAGACCAGTCGAGAACAGGCTGATGAGTCCTTAACCATGGAAGACCGAGTAGAATAGAGTGAGAGAGCTTAGGTAAAACGTAAAAGGCTATCTTCTCTCGATGTAAGGCTCCGATTTGCAATTCCACCTCTTCAGTGACCAAGGTGACGGTCACCTGTAGCGGTTTGCCATCCACCGTGGCAATCTGAATTGGGTTAGATAGAGTGACTACAGGAATTTGGTATTTGTCTACCTCTTCCGGCCGAATGAAGTTACCCGCTGAGCCCGAATCCACGTAGGCCACCTCGGAACCACGCCTCCCTCCTGAAACCAAAAGCACAGAAATCGTAAGGGGTTGAGAGGAATCATCATCACCTAGGAAGGCCTCTCTTACCTGACCTAGGTGGAGTCGTTTCCCTGTCTCTTAGGACAGGTGCGGATATAGTGTGACGAATGACCGCAATAGAGGCACAGACCTTGTGCCCGTCTCTCTCTCTGATGTAACTCGGCCAACCTGAGATGATCTATCTGCATGGGCTCACCCAAAGAGAGGGAAGAAGATCCGACTGAACGTGAGCTGGCCGACTGAGTGAAAGGAGAAACTGACCTGGAGGAGCGCCTGTCTCTCACTGACTCCCGAGCGCGCTCCAGGAAGCGCAGGTCAATGCGGGTAGCCAGCGAGATAAGGTCCTCTAAGGTGGACGGGGTATCTCAACCTGCGAGTTCATCCTTTATTTTACTAGAAAGACCGCGCCAGAATGCCCCACCAAAGCTGCGTTATTCCAGCCGAGCTCGGAGGAAATAGTGCGAAAGCGAATAGCGTACTGTCCGACTGTGAGAGAGCCCTGGTGTAAGTTAAAGAGTGACTCAGTGAGAGAGGCTAACCGGCCCGGCTCATCGAAAACCTTACGAAACGTATCCAGGAAAACCGGGAGACTCGAAACGACCGGGTTGTCACGTTCCCAGAGCGGGTTTACCCAAGAAAGGGCCTCTCCCTCCAGATGGGACATGATGAAGGCCACTTTGGCCCGGTCCGAGGGATATTGCTGCGGCAGCCATTCAAAGTGGAGACTACACTGATTTAAGAACCCCCTACAGAGCTTGGGATCCCCGGTGAAACGAGGCGGCTTGGCGAGGCGGGGCGTCGGAGGAGCAGTAGACGCAGGGGGAGGAGTCGGCACTGCAGCGGCAGCCTGGAGGGCCGACAAGCGACTATCAAAGGAGGCCATGTAGGACAAAATGTGGGTTTGAGTATCTTGCTGCTGACCCAGCTCCTGTTGGAGACTGGCCAGCTGAGTGGCATTTCCAGGATCGGCCACCTGTAAGGCCGACAAACGGGTGTCCATCGACTTCATGATTGACATAATGCGCCCCTGATTCTCCCGTAGGAATAGCAACTCTTTCTGGGTAGCAGCCGTAGTACTGGCGGAGTCCATGGCCTGATCGTACTGTTAGCGCGGGTGGTCAGGAGTGGGAACTCCGAGAGTGGACCCTCTGGACCGTGGCACCGAGGGACCCCGGGCGAGCTGCCAGGTGGAACCGACCCCTATACAGGGACCGTTAGGAGCTGGCCCAGGGGTTCGAGTACCACGGTAGCCGGTACCGAGAGGGGCGGCTCAGGATGGACCGGAGTAAGACTGAGACTGGAGTAGGACGGCAGGAGCACTGAAGACAGGACTGGAGTAGGACGACAGGAACACTGAAGGCAGGACTGGAGTAGGACGGCAGGAACACAAGGCAGGACTGGAGTAGGACGGCAGGAACACTGAAGGCAGGACTGGAGTAGGACGGCAGGAACACAAGGCAGGACTGGAGTAGGACGGCAGGAACACAAGGCAGGACTGGAGTAGGACGGCAGGAACACTGAAGGCAGGACTGGAGTAGGACGGCAGGAACACAAGGCAGGACTGGAGTAGGACGGCAGGAACACAAGGCAGGACTGGGAAGCTGCTGTGAGGAGCAGCCGAGACAGGAACTGCAGGAGCAGAGTGTGCACGATGGAGCGAGGCCGGAGTGTCAGGAAACACAACGATCAGGCGCCTCCCTCAGGGGGAAGCGGCCTGATATGGCCCCGTCTGGTCAGCCATTGGTCCAAAGGTGCTTCCGGGTCAGGGCACAGCCAGAGCATAAGAAGCAGGAAGGAGGCACGGCCGCGGCTTATGGCGCATGCGCATAGCATGCAGGGAAGGCATCGGTCGCGGGCCTGTCTCAGGTGACCACCGCGGCCGTCGGGTGGAGAGAGGCTGCGGCGTGGAAGCGGAGGGCGACTGCGGCGTGGGAGCGGAGGCCGGGTGAGTATGGCGGAGCGGTGTAACACTGTGCATAATGTCACTCGTGATCACTATATTACCTACACCCTGACACTATATACAGAACTCCTGTGTACAGTGTCACCAGTGATCACTGTATTACCTGTAAACTGACACTATATACAGAGCTCCTGTGTACAGTGTAACCAGTGATCACTGTATTACCTGTAAACTGACACTATATACAGAGCTCCTGTGTATAATGTCAGTGGTGATCACTGTATTACCTGTAAACTGATACTATATACAGAGCTCATGTGTATAAGGAGAGGTGTGGGTGAATATAATTGGGAGGAGCTGTGTATGGAGGGAATGACAGATTAGCATTGTGGGGGGAATATGACAGAAAGGAGTGGCATGGGGAGTATAATGGAGAAGAGCTGTGTGTGGGGGGATATGAAGGAGGGATGTAGTGTGGGGAGGAATATGACAGAAACTGTTTGGGGGGAATATGATAGAGAGGAACATTTTGTGGGGAATATGATGAAGGGGACTGGTGTGAAGGGGATATAACAGAAAAGCTGTGTGTGGGGGGAATATGATGTAGAGGAGCTGTTGTGGAGAGGATATGATGGAGAGGAGCTGTGAGGGAAGAAATATGACAGAGGAGCAAGCGGTGTGAGGAGGATTATGATGGAGAGGAGTGGTGTGGGGGAGAATATCATGTGGGGGGACAGTGTATGGAAGGACATTATGGAGAGAGGCAGTGAGGGGTACATTAGAGAGGGGAAGTGCGGTGGAGATAGTATGAAGTGGGTCAGTGTGGGTAAGATATTTTGTGCAGAAGCTACTTTACCTGGACGTAAATGTTTATTTCTATCCTGCGTCTTATCAGTGCTGTTGTTCCTGTACCCTTCCTGACAGAAGTTATGTAGCTTATCCATGTTATGTAAATAAAAGCTTATAACCTGACGTTAAATTCATTCATTGGTTGTATAAATTATTTTATTGAAAGCTGAAACCCTCCGAAATGTGGTTTAGGTTAAGAAAATAAATCGCCATCAATGCAGAAATATTAATCATTTAATGGACACAGAATGGTCAGATTTTGGCAAGACAAAAGTTTTGTCGCCTGGTCATATAATGCACTCAATCCTAGTTTACATCCTCACCTATGCTCAGTAAATGATCGGATAATTAGTGGGTGTGTATAAAAAGAAACCCAGCACCCCAGACCTTCACTTGAGCTGCAACTTGAGCTCTAACAACATGCCAAAAATCCACCCTGTGACCAAAGCCTGGATTATCAAGAGGCTGAAGACCAGATCCACTGCAGAGGTGGCTGGCACCTTTAATGTGTCTCAGCATCAAGTACAAAGAGTTTAAAAAAATTCGAAGAGACTGGATGTAACGGCGCCGGTCGTAACCGTCCCCCTAGCTCCGGGCCCCCCCGCGGCTAGTTCTTACCTGCTCCGTCGCGCGCTGCCGCTTCCTCCCTCCTCCGGTCCACGCACGCCTACTTCCTCCTCCTGCTCTCGCGCGCCCCGCCTTCCTGGTCTCCCGACGGCGGCGACCCCGCACATGCGCATTAGGGCGCGGGCGCGCGGCCGTCGGGTAGTTTAACCCTGTGGTGGGCGGCGGCCGATTAGTGGCCAGCCTATCGCCTACCGGCAGGGGAGGACGCCTGATTATTGTGTGTCCATTCCTGCTGTAATTTGGCCGCCTATAGGTTCCTATAGGTTTCTTTTCATCCTTTACGTTTCCCAGCCTTGCTGTCTCTTCCCCTGGTGTTTGCCCTGTCTTCCTGTCCGTCATCTGTCCTGCCTACTCCTATTGCCACTACCCTTGTCTCCCCGGTTCCCTGTCTCTGTTCCGTCCTGCAGTGTCCATTCTGTTCCTGCCCAGCATCCTGCCCGCTGTCCTCCATCCTCCTGCACGGAGTTCCGGTCCTTGGTAAGCCTCGCCAGCCGCTTGCCTTCTCCAGTCCCTCGAGCCGCCCCTCTCGGTTCCAGCAGTCGCGGTTCTGTCCTCTGCGGTCCTGCCCCTAACGATCCCTGTACAGGGGTCGGTCTTCACCTGGTGCACTCGACCCAGGGGCTCCGGATCCGCGATCCAGAGGGTCCACTCTCGGACGTTATCTCTTCCTGAACGTCACAGTATAATCAGGCCATGGACCCTGCTGGAGCCGCGGCCGCTACGCAAAAAGAATTACTTTTTTTACGGGAAAACCAGACCCGGATAATGTCGTTCATGAATTCCATGGACACCCGACTTTCCGCCCTTCAAACCGCCGACCCTGGGCACGCTCCCATGTTAGCAGGTCTCCAGCAGGAGCTAGCGCATCAGCGCAACGCCCAGTCCCACATCTTAAACTACATGGCGTCCGTCGATGACCGCCTACTGTCCCTACAGTCCGCGGCGGCTGCCCCGATCCAACCCCGGGACTTAGTATCTCACCCTCCACCACGCCTGGGAAAGCCCCCCAGGTACAGCTGGGATCCCAAGCTATGTCGGGGCTTCTTGAACCAGTGCAGACTGCACTTTGTGCTGTTACCACAGCAATACCCCTCTGACCGCGCCAAGGTGGCTTTTATCGTGTCCCACCTGGAGGGAGAGGCTTTGGCCTGGGTGAATCCTTTGTGGGAGAGGGACGATCCCGTGGTCTCTAGTATTCAAAACTTCCTTGATACGTTCCGCAAGGTGTTTGACGAGCCTGGATGGTTGGCTTCTACTACTGAGGCTCTGTTCAACCTCCGTCAGGGTTCGCTCACAGTGGGTCAATATGCCATCCGTTTCCGGACGTTGTCTTCGGAACTTGGGTGGAATAATGAGGCTCTAGTGGGAGCTTTCTGGAGGGGCCTTTCTAGCAAAATAAAGGACGAGCTTGCCGGTCGGGATACTTCCACCACTCTAGAGGACCTCATATCCCTGGCCACCCGCATAGATCTCCGGTTCCTAGAGCGTTCGCGTGAAGCAGCCAGGGAGAGGAGACCCTTTAGGCTCTATCAAGCCCCTATTCCGCGTTCCACTGCACCCTCTACCAGTGCTGCCCCTGAGCCCATGCAGATTGACCGTGTAAGATTGTCTGAGCAATGGCGCAGGGAGAGGATGACGGAGGGCCTGTGTCTGTATTGTGGCGGAGCCAATCATTTTCTGCGGACCTGTCCTGTGAGGCCGGGAAACGCCTCCACCTAGGCCAGGTAAGAGAGGCCTCCCTAGGTGACCCTAATTCCTCTCTGCCCCTTACCATTTCTGCTTTGATTATGCTAGGTCGGGAGCGTAGATCTGTGGAGGCGTATGTGGACTCGGGTGCGGCTGGTAATTTTATTCGGCTAGAGGAGGTGGACAAGTTCCCGATTCCAGTGGTTACCTTGGAAAGCCTGCGTGCGATTTCCTCTGTGGATAGCAGACCACTTCCGGAACTTATCACCATGGTTACTGCTGAAGTAGAATTCCAAGTAGGAGCTCTTCATCGGGAGAAAATAGCTTTCTATGTCCTACCCAATTTGTCCCACGCCATTCTACTAGGATTACCCTGGCTCAGGTTGCATGAACCGGTGCTGGACTGGCGCTCTGGAGAAATTCTGCGCTGGGGTCATTCTTGCCAAGAAAGCTGTCTGTTGTCGGTGCTCCGTCCTCACCCGCCTCAGGAGCCAGTCGACCTTTCAGGACTCCCGGCTCCCTATCACGCGTATGCCGACGTCTTTAGTAAGAAAGAAGCAGATTCCTTGCCGCCACACCGCTTCTTTGACTGTCCCATTGAGTTGATTCCAGGAGCTACCCCCCCTAGGGGGAGAACGTATCCCCTGTCTCCAGCAGAAACCTCGGCCATGACAGAGTACATTCAAGAAAACCTGGCCAAGGGTTTCATTCGAAAATCTTCTTCTCCTGCTGGCGCGGGTTTTTTTTTTTGTCCGGAAGAAAGACGGATCCCTCAGACCATCGGGGACTGAACAATATCACTGTTAAAAATCGGTATCCTCTCCCACTGATCCCTGAGCTCTTCGACCGGCTGAGGGGGGCCCGGCTCTTTACCAAGCTGGATCTGCGAGGAGCCTATAATTTGATCCGAATCCGAGCTGGGGACGAGTGGAAAACGGCTTTCAATACTCATGATTGCCATTATGAATATTTGGTCATGCCGTTTGGACTCTGTAATGCCCCGGCAGTGTTCCAGGAATTCGTCAACGAGGTTTTTCGAGATTTACTGTACTCCTGTGTTGTGGTGTACTTAGATGACATTCTCATCTTCTCACCCGATCTATCCTCGCATCGAAGAAGTTTTCGCCTGGTCTTGCAACGTCTTTGGGAGAATCAGCTCTATGCGAAATTGGAGAAATGCCTGTTTGAGCAAACCTCCTTGCCCTTCTTGGGCTACATTCTCACTGTCTCCGGCCTGGAGATGGACCCCGAGAAGCTCTCTGCTGTACTAAAATGGCCCCGTCCTCTCAGGGTGAAAACCATTCAGCGCTTCTTGGGATTCGCAAATTACTACAGACAGTTTATTCCTCACTTTTCCTCCGTGACCAAGCCCCTCACGGTCCTGACCCGAAAAGGAACTAAACCAAACTCCTGGTCTCCTGAAGCAGAAAACGCCTTCCGTGCTTTGAAACGCTCCTTTGCATCTGCACTAATATTACATCGCCCTGTAACCAGCAGGCCCTTCATCCTAGAGGTGGATGCCTCCTCCACCGGGGCCAGGGCGGTACTCTCCCAGCGGGCATCATCTGGTCACCTGGTTCCCTGTGGGTATTTTTCCAAATCCTTCTCTGCTGAGTGCAACTACTCAATCAGAGATCGGGAGCTGCTCGCTATAAAGATGGCCCTGGAGGAATGGCGATATCTGCTCGAGGGGGCGGTCCATCCCTTCACTATTTTCACTGACGACAAAAACCTAGCCTATCTTCAGTCCGCTCAGAGACTCAACGCTAGGCAAGCCAGGTGGTCGCTGTACTTTTCCCGCTTCGACTTTCAGCTCCATTTTCGTCCCGGGAATAAGAACACCAAGGCTGATGCTCTCTCCAGGTCTCAGCAGTCACCAGAGTTAGAGGAAGATCCATCCTTTGTCATTGAACCCACGAAGATCATCACTGTGGCCCCTGTGAGTCTCACTACCCTTCCGCCTGGCCGGACCTTCGTTCCACACAGCAAAAGACTGGAGGTGCTACGTTGGGGACATTCGTCCAAGATTGCTGGACACGTCGGGATCAAAAAGACTCGCTTGCTTCTCTCCCGCTACTATTGGTGGCCCACTCTTCTCCAGGACGTGAAGGATTTTGTAGCATCCTGTACCACTTGTGCGCAGAACAAGGTGCCTAGGAATCTGCCCACTGGTCTTCTTCACCCGCTACCTGTTCCAGAGGCGCCTTGGTGACAAATTGCCATGGATTTCGTGACAGACCTGCCTTCCTCTGCGGGGTGTACTACTATCTTTGTCGTGATAGACCGCTTCTCCAAGATGGCCCATTTCATCCCATTACCCGGCTTGCCTTCGGCTCCTAAGTTGGCCGAGGTCTTCATCCATCAAATCTTTAAGCTGCATGGCCTCCCCCAACGGATCGTGTCTGATCGAGGTGTGCAGTTTACCTCTCGTTTCTGGAGAGCCCTCTGTTGGCTAATGGGTACATCTTTGGATTTCTCCTCCGCCTACCATCCTCAGACCAATGGGCAAGTGGAACGAGTCAATCAAGTTCTGACGTCCTTCCTGCGTCATTTTTCCAACGCCCACCAGGACAACTGGGTCTCACTTCTTCCCTGGGCAAAATTTGCCAACAACAATCATCCTAATGAGTTGTCCTCCAAGTCACCGTTTTTTGTGGTTACAGGTCAGAACCCTGGCATCCCGCTGCCCATCTCTACGTCTTCGGAGGTGCCTGCGGCAGATTCTCTCACCGCTGACTTTTCTCAAGTCTGGAAAGAGACCAGGGAGGCCCTAATGAACTCCAGCGCCTGCATGAAGAAGCATACCGACAAAAGACGGAGGGACCTTCCACCATACCACCCAGGTTACAAAGTCTGGCTTTCGACCAAGCACATCCGTCTGAAAGTCCCCTCGTACAAATTAAGCCCTCGGTACATCGGGCCATTCGAAGTACTCGGGCGTATTAATGACGCTGCTTACAAATTGAAGTTGCCGGCTTCACTCCGGGTCCCTAACGCCTTCCATGTCTCGCTCCTTAAACCTGTCATTCTCAATCGGTTCCATCCTGCACCTGTCTCTTCTCCTCAGCCAATTGGGGAGGGTAACACCTTTGAAATTAAGGACATTTTGGCCATGAAAGGAGTCAGGGGAAGAACCTTCTTCCTTATCGATTGGAAGGGATTTGGCCCCGAGGAGAGGTCCTGGGAACCCCGGGAGAATATAAATGCCCCACAAATTCTGAAAAAGTTTTTTGCCAATCGCAGAAGGGGGAGATGTAAGGAGGAGGGTACTGTAACGGCGCCGGTCGTAACCGCTGCTGTCCCCCTAGCTCCGGGCCCCCCCGCGGCTAGTTCTTACCTGCTCCGTCGCGCGCTGCCGCTTCCTCCCTCCTCCGGTCCACGCACGCCTCCTTCCTCCTCCTGCTCTCACGCGCCCCGCCTTCCTGGTCTCCCGACGGCGGCGACCCCGCACATGCGCATTAGGGTGCGGGCGCGCGGCCGTCGGGTAGTTTAACCCTGCGGTGGGCGGCGGCCGATTAGTGGCCAGCCTATCGCCTACCGGCAGGGGAAATATCAGGCGTCTCCCACAAGGGGAGGACGCCTGATTATTGTGTGTCCATTCCTGCTGTAATTTGGCCGCCTATAGGTTCCTATAGGTTTCTTTTCGTCCTTTACGTTTCCCAGCCTTGCTGTCTCTTCCCCTGGTGTTTGCCCTGTCTTCCTGTCCGTCATCTGTCCTGCCTACTCCTAGTGCCACTATCCTTGTCTCCCCGGTTCCCTGTCTCTGTTCCGTCCTGCAGTGTCCGTTCTGTTCCTGCCCAGCATCCTGCCCGCTGTCCTCCATCCTCCTGCACGGAGTTCCGGTCCTTGGTAAGCCTCGCCAGCCGCTTGCCTTCTCCAGTCCCTCGAGCCGCCCCTCTCGGTTCCAGCAGTCGCGGTTCTGTCCTCTGCGGTCCTGCCCCTAATGATCCTTGCACAGGGGTCGGTCTTCACCTGGTGCGCTCGACCCAGGGGCTCCGAATCCGTGATCCAGAGGGTCCACTCTCGGATGTTATCTCTTCCTGAACGTCACACTGGAGATGTGTTTGACAAGCCCAGGTCCGGCAGACCCTGCAAGACAACTGCTCAGAAGGAAAGTTTGTTGGTTAGAAAATCCAAAGCAAGCCCCTCTTCCACTGCAGCAGAGCTCCAACAGGCCTGGTCACCTCAAGTCCCTGTGTCAACTAGAACAGTTTGTAGGATTCTGTCTCAAAATGGCCTCCATGGTCAAATCAGTGCCCATAAGCCAGCACTAAACAAAAGGCAAATAAAAAAACGTGTGGCATTTGCAAAGTCCCACAGCCTGCTAAACAGATGGATGCTGGAAAAGTTGCAGAAGGTGGATTTCTCTGATGAATCTTCAGTAGAATTACACCACAGCTGCCGCAAATACTGCTGGAGACCTACTGGAGCCTGTATGGATCCAAAATACACCCAGAAAACAGTTAACTTTGGTGGTGGAAAGATCATGGTCTGGGGTTACATTCAGTATGGGGGTGTGCGAAACATTTACAAGGTGGAAGGCAATATCAATAGCCTAAAATATCAAGAAGTATTAGCTACCTCTTATATTCCAAATCATAAAAGGGGTCAAATTCTGCAGCAGGATGGTGCTCCATCTCATACATCCATCTCTACAACAAAGTTCCTCCAGGCAAAAAAGATGAAGGTGCTCAAGGACTGGCCAGTCCAGTCACCAGACATGAACGTCATTGAGCATGTTTGGGGTAGGATGAAAGAGGAAGCTTCGAAGACAAAACCAAAGAATCTAGATGAACTCTGGGAGGCATGTAAGACTGCATTCTCTGCTATTCCTGATGACTTCATTAATAAATTGTATGAATCATTGTTGAACTGCATGGATGCAGTCCTTCAAGCTCATGGAAGTCACACAAAATATTAAATATGACTCTAATAGCACCACAACTTCATTCACCAATGTTATGCAACATATATTTGTATTTTAAGTTAATTATTTGTTTGAATATCAGATTACTTTCTGTGGCCGACAAAACTTTTGTCTTGCCAAAATCTGACCATTCTGTGTTCATTAAATGATCAATATTTCTGCATTGATGGCAATTAATTTTCTTAGCCTAGACCACATTTCGGAGAGTTTCAGCTTTCAAAAGAATAATTCATACAACCAATGGATGAATTTAACATCAGGTTATTGTCGTGATCTGCTGAGTTTGTGGGATCAGGTAGTTCAGAGGTTAATCTGGACAGTCTCACTCTGAGATTTTTTGAGGCTTTTTATAGCCTCATTGGGGGCTCACTCCTCTTTGCTTATACTCAGACCCTTGGCCGAGTGTTTGTGACCCTGGTGTACTTTGTGACTGTGATACTTTATGCTTGTTTGGCTTTGATCCGGTTCTGTCCCTGTTATGAGTTCTGCCTGTTCCTTTTGTACTGCGCTACTATCTTTGTGTATGACTCTTGGCTTATGTTCTGACTATTCTCTGCTTGACCCTCTGGTACTGCGCCGCCCTCTCTGTGTATGACCCCTCGTTTGTCTGACCTGAGTTTCCCTAGTCTCTACTCCAGGATTCCTGTAATAGAATCTTACAGTCATCTCCTGCAGCAGGACACTAAGCCACGCCCCCTGTGGTCACATGATCGTAGGTCCTTGTACTCATTACTACCTTTAGTGTCGCAGGTCCTGTTCTCAGAACTTTCCCTGCAGTATCGGACCCCGGGCCCTCCCGTAGTCTGGGTGAGTTACCTTGCTCAGCTGCGGCAGTCCGCCGGCGCTGACAGGATCCTGATAGTTATAACCTTTTATTTACATAACATGGATAAGCGACATAACTTCTGTCAGTGAGTGTATGGTCGACAGTCAAATGATGGCTGGTAACCAGAACTACCAGTATCTCCTTACCATTGTTAAGAACATACTGGGAGTTGCAGGTTTATGTGAGACAAGTGTATATGGGGTTGACCTGAAACTGCAATTTATCACTGTACTGAGCTTGGTGATGTATTCCTGTACTGACCATGGTTCTGGCGCTGCTTCATGCTCTGACGGTGATTCTGATCATGTAGCAAGCCATAAACTGAAAAATACTCAAAACTTAGTTTAGATTTTATATTATGAGTAGTGTTGAGCGATACCAACCGATACTGTAAAATATCGTATCGGAATGGATCGGCCAATCTAAAAAAAGTATCGGGTATCGCCGATTCCAATCCCAGAAGTCCCATTCAAGTCAATGGAACAGAAATATCGGAATTAAAAAAAAACCTTTCTTTCCCTGTTGGTTAATTCTACATGGAGAAAAACAACTAATAATAGTGTAGAATGTATTGTGGAAGGTATAGGAGACATTAAAGCCATAGAGCTTTAGCCCAATCAAATGGAATAGCAGGATTTTTTTTTTTTAAAGACGTTCGTAGTTACAAAGATATTGACTATGTTAAAGTCTTTTATATTTTGTCAGATATGTATGTTTCACTACTTCCATGCTCTTCACAATCTTCTCCTTCTCCTTCTCCTTCTCCTTCTCCTTCTCCTTCATCTTCATCTTCATCTTCATCTTCATCTTCATCTTCTCCTTCATCTTCTCCTTCTCCTTCTCCTTCATCTTCTCCTTCATCTTCTCCTTCATCTTCTCCTTCATCTTCTCCTTCTCCTTCTCCTTCTCCTTCTCCTTCTCCTTCTCCTTCTCCTTCTCCTTCATCTTCTCCTTCTCCTTCTCCTTCTCCTTCTTCCTATTCTTCTTCATCATATTCTTATTTGTGTCAGGCATTCCTGTAGTTGTTATCTATAAAAGTTTGAAGATTACACCTTCCGTTCAGCCTGTCACAAAAGATTTACAACAGGATTTGTCCACGTTCAGTTTGGCCTGCAGCAGCAGGCCTTTTCCAGGGGCACCACGAGGAGGAACGGACTCACCCCCATACACTGCTTAGTCTTCATCTGCTTATAAATTAGATAATATAATTTGCTCTGATTTTTAGTCTTATGCTTCATGTTCTTCAGCTCTTGGTTTTTATGCTTCTTGGTCTTCTGTCTCTTGTTGTTCTGCATCTTGGTGGTTGTTTTCCTGTTCTGTGTCCTCTTGGTCACCTTCTTCAGGGTCATCTTTTAGGTATTCTTCTGTGTGGTCTTCAGTGTCATCGTCTTCAGGGTCATTGTCCAGAGAGAGATTCAGAGTGAGAATCAAAAACGATTTTCACAAGCTTGAACTTGGAAAAGTAGCAGAAGGTACAAGAAGGCTGAGGAACTGCCAAGAACCAGCTGACGGTACTGGAACCCAGAGGGGCAGCAGAATGAACAAGAGCCAATGGCACAACGGTGGACAAGCTGACATTGCTGGAACACGGTTACTAAGCAGGAGGTACCTGTGCTCCAAAGCACTACCTAGGACCAGCAGACGTTGCTGGAACTCGGATACCAAGAAGGAGGCACCTAGGCCAAAGGCACTGCCGAGAACTGGCTGACGGTGCTGGAACCCGGATGGGTAGCAGAAGCTGCAAGAGCAAATGACACTAGCGAGGACCAGCTGACGGTGCTGGAACCCGGTGGGGCAGCAGAAGGAACAAGAGCCAATGGGAGAACCGTGGACCAGCTGACGGTGCTGTAACACGGTTTCTAAGCAGGAGGTACCTGTGCTACAAAGCACTACCAAGGACCAGGAGACGTTGCTGGAACTCGGATACCAAGAAGGAGGCACCTAGGCCAAAGGCTCTGCCGAGAAACAGCTGACGGTGCTGGAACCCAGATAGGTAGCAGAAGGTACCCAGGAAAAAAACAAAGTTGCAAGGCCGTGAGCCGGCTGCAGTTACCAAAACCCACAGTCCTACAGGGGGTGCTTGTTGCTTGTCCTATTGGCACTACGGAACCAGCCGTTATTACCAGAACCCGCAGCCCACATAGGAAGCACGTAAACTGCAGGCACCATAGACTCGGCTAACCCGACCGCAACACGACAGGACAACGTATTGGTGACAAAGTGATGTTGACACTACCCGGAAACAGCAGGCGTGCTGGAACCAGGCTGGGCAGGAGGGAGTGCCCGTGCCAAAGACACTTCCGAGAACCAGCTGACGGTGCTGGAACCCGGATGGGTAGCATTAGCTACAAGAGTCAATGGAACTACCGAGAACCAGCTGATGGCGCTGGAACCCGGAGGGGCAGCAAAAGGAACAAGAGCCAATGGCACAACCGTGGACCAGCTGACAGTGCTGGAACACGGTTTCTAAGCAGGAGGTACCTGTGCTAAAAACCACTACCAAGGACCAGCAGACGTTGCTGGAACTCGGATACCAAGAAGGAGGCACCTAGGCCAAAGGCTCTGCCGAGAAACAGCTGACGGTGCTGGAACCCGGCTGGGCAGGAGGGAGTACCCGTGGCAAACACACTTCTGAGCAGCAACATGCGATGTTGAAGCCCAGGGGTCAATCATGCAGCAGGCTGAGGTCAACTTGGAGCGAGTTTTATATTGGTTGTACACAACTACTGATTGTAACCGTGCTCCACTTTGGCCTCTGGCTCTACTGTCTCTAGTATTTCCCCTGGCCTCCAACCACGGCAGTTGCTGCTCTGCAGAGTTGTCTGCACAGTCCACACTTGTTCCTGAGTTACTAGGGCTCAGTCACATCAGTTGATCCCCTGATATGTGTCCGGCAAGGTGTCCTGCTCTGTCCACATTCCCACAACTATTAATGGGAAAGTTGACAGAGCAGGAGACATTGCCGGACACACATCAGGGGATCAACTGACGTGACTGTGCCCCAGTAACACAGGAACAAGTGTGGATTGTGCAGATGGCACATCAGAGCAGTGACTGGTGGGGTGGGAGGCCAGGGGAAATACTAGAGACAGTACAGCCAGAGGCCTAAGTGGACCACGGTTAAAAGTCAGTAGTATTGTGATGTTGGAGGCAGCAGGAGACTTTGCCATCCGCACAGCAGGGGAACAGCTGGCGTTACTGAACCCCACAGACACAGGAGCGAGTGTTTCTATCTGTGCAGACGGCACTTCCAAGCTACAACTGGCTGTGCTGAAGCCCAGGATCAATGCTCCGAGCAGGCTGAGGCCTACTTGGAGCAAGTGGAAAATAACAAGTAGTGTGATGTTGGAGGCAGCAGGAGACTTTGCCATCCGCACAGCAGGGGAACAGCTGGCGTTACTGAACCCCACAGACACAGGAGCGAGTGTTTCTATCTGTGCGGACGGCACTTCCAAGCTACAACTGGCTGTGTTGAAGCCCAGGATCAATGCTCCGAGCAGGCTGAGGCCTACTTGGAGCAAGTGGAAAATAACATGTAGTGTGATGTTGGAGGCAGCAGGAGACTTTGCCATCCGCACAGCAGGGGAACAGCTGGCATTACTGAACCCCACTAACACAGGAGCTAGTGTGTGTTTCTCTGTTAAGACGGCACTTCTGAACACCAACTGGCATTGTTGGAGCCCAGGATGAGGCATGGAGTTGGCTGAGGCCAACTTGCAGCACGTTTTATAGAGGTTGTAGACTACTACTGATTGTAACCGTGCTCCACTTAGGCCTCTGGCTCCACTGTCTCTAGTATTTCCCCTGGCCTCCAACCCCGCCAGTGGCAGCTCTGAAGTGGCGTCAGCACAATCCACACTTGTTCCTGTGTTACTTGGCCTCAGTCCCGTCAGTTGATCCCCCGATGTGTGTCCAGCAAGGTGTCCTGCTCTGTCCTCATTCACACTACTAGTAATGGGAATGTGGACAGAGCAGGAGACCTTTTACGGACACACATCAGGGGATCAACTGACGTGACTGAGGCCAAGTAACACAGGAACAAGTGTGGATTTTGCAGATGCCACTTCAGAGCTGTCACTGGCGGGGTTGGAGGCCAGGGGAAATACTAGAGACAGTGGAGCCAGAGGCCTAAGTGGAGCAGGGTTAAAAATCAGTAGTAGTTTGAATGTGGATGGAGCAGGAGACTTTGCCGTCCACACAGCAGGGGAACAGCTGGCATTACTGAACCCCACTAACACAGGAGCGAGTGTTTATATCTGTGCGGATGGCACTTCCAGGCTACAACTGGCTGTGTTGTAGCCCAGGATCAATGCTCTGAGCAGGCTGAGGCCTACTTGGAGCGAGGAGAAAAAGTGTTGTAGTGTGAGTTTGGAGGAAGCTGAAGACTTTGCCGTCCACACAGCAGGGGAACAGCTGGCGTTACTGAACCCCACTAACACAGGAGTGAGTGTTTTTATCTGTGCGGACGGCACTTCCAGGCTACATCTGGCTGTGTTGTAGCCCAGGATCAATGCTCCGAGCAGGCTGAGGCCTACTTGGAGCGAGGAGAAAAAGCGTTGGAGTGTGAGTTTGGAGGCAGCTGGAGACTTTGCCGTCCACACAGCAGGGGAACAGCTGGCGTTACTGAACCCCACTAACACAGGAGTGAGTGTTTTTATCTGTGCGGACGGCACTTCCAGGCTACATCTGGCTGTGTTGTAGCCCAGGATCAATGCTCCGAGCAGGCTGAGGCCTACTTGGAGCGAGGAGAAAAAGCGTTGGAGTGTGAGTTTGGAGGCAGCTGGAGACTTTGCTGTCCACACATCAGGGGAACAGCTGGCGTTACTGAACCCCACTAACACAGGAGCGAGTGTTTATATCTGTGCGGACGGCACTTCCAGGCTTCAACTGGCTGTGTTGCAGCCCAGGATGAAGCATGCAGCAGGCAGAGGACAACTTGCAGCTGGTTTTATAGAGGTTGTAGACTACTACTGATTGTCACCGTGCTCCACTATGGCCTCCGGCTCCACTGTCTCTAGTATTTCCCCTGGCCAACAACCCCGCCAGTTACAGCTCTGAAGTGGCGTCTGCACAATCCACTCTTGTTCCTGTGTAACTGTGGCTCAGTCCCGTCTGTTGATCCACTGATGTGTGTCTGGCAAGCTCTCCTGCTCAGTCCTCATTCACACTACTAGTAATGGGAATGTGGACAGAGCAGGAGACCTTGCCGGACACACATCAGGGGATCAACTGACGGGACTGAGCCACAGTAACTCAGGAACAAGTGTGGATTGTGCAGACACCACTTCACAGCTGTAACTGGCATGGTAGTTGGACAGGAGAAATACTAGAGACAGCGGAGCCGGAGGCCTAAGTTGACCAAAGTTACAAATCTGTAGTAGTTTGCATGTGGATGGAGCAGGAGACATTGCCGTCTACACAGCAGGGGAACAGCTGGCATTACTGAACCCCACAGACACAGTTGCGAGTGTGTTTTTCTCTGTGAAGACGGCACTTCTGAACACCAACTGGCATTGTTGGAGCCCAGGATGAGGCATGGAGCAGGCTGAGGCCTGATGGTGTTGGCATGTGGAGGCAGCAGGAGACTTTGCCGTCTACACAGCCGTGGAACAGCTGGCATTACTGAACCCCAGTGACACAGGAGCGAGTGTGTTTTTCTCTGTGAAGACGGCACTTCTGAACACCAACTGGCATTGTTGGAGCCCAGGATGACGCATGGAGTTGGCTGAGGCCAACTTGCAGCACGTTTTATAGAGGTAGTAGACTACAACTGATTTTAACCGTGCTCCACTATGGCCTCCGGCTCCACTGTCTCTAGTATTTCCCCTGGCCACTGATGTGTGTCTGGCAAGCTCTCCTGCTCAGTCCTCATTCACACTACTAGTAATGTGAATGTGCACAGAGCAGGAGACCTTGCCGGACACACATCAGGGGATCAACTGACGTGACTGAGGCCAAGTAACACTGGAACAAGTGTGGATTATGCAGACGCCACTTAAGAGCTGTCACTGGCGGGGTTGGAGGCCAGGGGAAATACTAGAGACAGTGGAGCCAGAGGCCTAAGTAGAGCAGGGTTAAAAATCAGTAGTAGTTTGAATGTGGATGGAGCAGGAGACTTTGCCGTCCACACAGCAGGGGAGCAGCTGGCGTTACTGAACCCCACTAACACAGGAGCTAGTGTTTTTCTCTGTGCAGATGACACATCTGAGCAACAACTGGCTGTGTTGAAGCCCAGGATTATAGTTCAGGTGGTAGAAACATGAACACAACAGGAGACCTGGATACAGTTGCCAACCAATTATTTAGTCGGGAAGAGGACTGGCAAATTCTGGGGAGATCCAGGCCTTGTTCATTTTCAGAAAAGTAAGCCGGTCGACGTTATCGGAAGAAAGTTGCGTGCGACGGTCTGTTAGTACACCACCTGCGGCACTAAAGACGCGTTCCGATAATACACTGGCAGCAGGGCAAGCCAGCACCTCCAATGCATACTGGCTAAGCTCTGGCCATGTATCCAGCTTAGAGACCCAAAACTTGAAGGGGGAAGAGCCATCTGGGAGTACACTCACAGGGCAAGACATGTAGTCTGTCACCATCTGACGGAAACGTTGCCTCCTGCTGACTGGAGCCGTCAGTGATGGTGTAGACAATTGTGGCGGACACACAAAACTTTGCCACATTTGGGCCATAGTGGTCTTACCTTGTGCGAAGGCGCTGCCTCTGCTCCCTCTTTGTGCCGAGTTTCCTCCACTGGCTCGACGCACAGAGGTGCTTTGTAAAGCACTAGCTGTCGGGTGGAATGGAAAACATGATGGACTGCACCAGTGTGTCTTGGTACTCCCACAGTTTACGCTCCCGGTTCAACGTTGGTATGAGGGTTTCCAAGTTGTCTCGATAGCGAGGATCTAGGAGGGTGTACACCCAATAATCAGCCATGTAGAGAATGTGGGCGATGCGGCGGTCGTTTCTCAGGCACTGCAGCATGAAGTCAACCATGTGCTGCAGACTCCCAACTGCCAAAGAACCGCTGTCCCCTGCTTGAGGCATGATCTCTGCTTTGTGTACCTCCCTCCTGTGGAGAGATGTCTTCCTCTTCCATCAACTCCTCCTCATCCTCCTCACAAAGTGTCCCCTACCTAGGCCTTTGTGAGGAAGCACGTAGCGCAGACTGTCCAGAAGCAGATGGCATTTGGGACTCCTCATCCTCCACCTCTTCCAAAACCTCATCCCTTAGTGCTTGTAGTGTTTTTTGAAGCATACAGATAAGGGGGACAGTCATGCTGACTAGTGCATCATCTGCACTCGCCATCCGCGTGGAATCATCGAAGGCACGCAAAACGAAGCAGATGTCCTTCATAGAGGCCCACTCAGTGGTGCTGAAGTGTGGCCAGCGCACATTGCGACTTGTTTGCGCCTGATGCAGCTGGTACTCCATGACTGCTGCCTGCTGCTCACACAACCGCTCCAACATATGTAACAGTGAATTCCACCTGGTGGGTAGGTCACATATGATGCGATGTTCCGGAAGGCGTAATCGGCGCTGCAGAGCAGCAAGGCGCGATCTTGCCGTGCTGGAGCGACGCAAGTGAGCGCACTCTATGCGGACCTTGTGCAGAAGTGCATCAAGATCCGGATAGTCCCTCAGAAAGCTCTGCACGACCAAGTTGAGCACATGTGCCAGACATGGGATGTGAGTGAGGTTGCCTAGGCCAAGAGCTGCCACCAGATTTTGGCCATTGTCACACGCTACCAAACCCGGCTGGAGATTCGCTGGCACAAACCACACGTCGCTCTCCTGCTTCTTGGCATTCCAGAGCTCCTGCGCTGTGTGGCTTCGATTCCCCAATGAAATTAATTTCAGTACGGCCTGTTGACGTTTGGCCACGGCTGTGCTCATATCGGTCGTAACAGGCTCCTGCTGCGCTGTTTCAGAGGAACTGGAGTAGGAGGAGGAGTCAATATGTACAGACAGGATTCCTGCAATCCGTGGAGTTGGCAGAACACGCAGAGTGCCACTCTCCAGATCTGTACCCGGCTCCACAACATTGACTCAATGGGCAGTGAGGGAGAGGTATCATCCCTGTCCATGGTTACTGGTCCACGCATCAGTGGTCAGGTGGACCTTGCTACTGACGGCGTTTAGTAGCTCATGTTTTATGTTTGCCTCCACATGTTTCTGCAGGGCAGGGACGGCTCGCCTGCTGAAATAAAAGCGGCTGGGCACGGTGTATTGTGGGACTGCCAATGCCATGAAGTCCCGGAAGGTGTCAGTCTCCACCAGCCTGAATGACAGCATTTCAAGGGCCAGTAGTTTGGCAATGCCAGCATTCAGAGCCTGTGCTCGGGGATGGTTTGCCGAGTATGGCCGCCTTTTCTCCCATGCCTGTGCTACCGATGGCTGCCGAGTGGCCTGGGACTGTGAGGATGACTTTGAATGTGGTGCTGTGGGTGGAATGTCACAGGGTCTCCGGACAACAGTGCCAGAGGTTCTTCCTTGGCGATCCTGTGAGGAAGCCGAACCAGCTGTGTGTGAGCTGGAGGAAGAGGCCCAAACACGAGCTGAAGAGGTGGTAGGTGGTGCTGTACGTTGGCCTACGTCTTCAGTGTGTCTGTGTAACTCCAGCTCGTGCTTGGTCTGCACATGTTTCCACATATTAGTGGTATTGAGGTTGCTGACATTTTTCCCTCTTTTGACTCTCTGATGACACAGCTTGCATTTGACAAAGCAAATGTCATCTGCAACTGTGTCAAAAAAGGACCACGCACTGCAAGTCTTGGGAGCGCCCGTTTTGCCTTTTGAAAGTGGAATGCTCCTAACGGGTGCTGAAGTGGAGGCTACAGGCAACCAAGTCTGCCCCCTCCCTCTCCCTGCGGTTTTGGCCGTTCGAGGAATCTCTTCCTCAGAGCTGCTCCCACCACCTTCCTGTTCCTCACGCCATGATCGGTCAAGGACCTCATCATCTACACTCCCCTCTTCAAACACCTGCTTCTCCTGGGTTGTCTCGCCAGCATCGTACGCACCAGAAAGTGGTAACTGAGTCTCGTCATCATCTGATGCGTACTGAGGTGTGTTGACCATAGGCACTGGCCCACCTGCCTCTTCAGATTCAGAGGGACAAAGAAGTTGCGCATCACTGCATACTCCCTCTTCTTCACATTCTGGAATGCTGCTTGGCTGGCCCCATCTTTCCAAACCAACAGATTCCGAGAACAGAAGTAGAGACTGTGATGGCTCCTGTCCAGGGCTCTCTGACTGCCTGGGCACTTTGGCAGGTGGTGAAGAGACAGATGGTTGCTCTTCGGTGCTCTGGCCCTGAGAGGATGTGGAAGTAATTGAAGTCGATGCGTTAGCTGCCATCCATCCGACAACGGCTTCAATTTGTTCCTCCCGCAGAAGTGGGGTACGGTGAGGTCCTACAAAGCTGCGCATAAAGGACTGTTGCCTGCTAAAACTGGGGGATGCTGACTCACTGGTGCCAACAGCAGGCACAGAATCCCCACGTCCTCTCCCTGCAGAATCCCCACGTCCTCTCCCTGCAGAATCCCCACGTCCTATCCCTGCTGAAACTCCACGCCCACGGCCACATGCCTTACTCCCTGCCTTCTTCATCTTGCTAGACTGAGAAAGTTAGGCAGAAAAGTACAAAGGGGGGGCCTTAGTGTGCTTATTCCTGAACAGCTGGTTACAGGTATAAGAAACACTAATTTTATGAAGTGTGTGTGTCGACTACACTTTAGTGGGAGCTAATGTGGCCTACACAACTTTCAAATGTAGTGTTTGGTGAACTTTGTTGTTTTTTTGGGGGGGAAAAAAAACTAAAAGGATGTGACCAAAGATTTGAAAGTCAGAGTATCACCAACTTTCTTGAGCTATTACAATGCAGGCAGGTAACCTACAATGCAAAAGATGAGGCTCCAAAATAATTGGGTAATACTAATCTGGCTGCAGCTGAAGGGCACAAGCCAGAAAAAAGGCTCCTCTATCTACTCCTATATAGTGTTTGCAACCAACCAATGTTGATGGATATGGATCGATGCACACTAATAGGAGAAGACAAAAATGAGCTGCAATTAAAGAAAAATATGTGTGAGGCAGTGACATGCTGAGCGGCCTACAACCAGACGTAGCTGCAGGACACACTACTCAGCGTGAGCTGCACTCACACACAGTCAGAGACCTCTCAGACAGCCGTGAACAGTGCAGCTAAGTGGGCACTAGCACTGAAAGGCTGCAGAAAGGCTCCGCTGTCTACTACTAGTGTTTGCAACCAACGTATATGGATACGGATGGAAGCACACTAGATAGAATTTTTTAAAAATAAGCAGCTCAAAAAGAAAAATATGTATGAGGCAGCAGTGAGGCACGCAGGCGGCCTACAACCAGACGTGGCTGCAGGACCCACTCCACAGCGTGAGCTGCACTCACACAGCCCTTGCAGACAGCTGTGAACACTGCTGCTAGGGAAAAGCAAGCTACAGTGGTGGTTTATGTAAAGCGCAATATTGTTTTGAGAATCGCTATTTCTAACTGTCCCTCACAGTCTTCAACAGCAGCCTGTCCCTAACTGAATTCACAGCAGAGTGACCAGAAATGGCGGCTGCGGTGGCTTTTATAGTGCATCATGACATCATTTCGGCAGCCAATCACAGCCATGCCAATAGTTAACATGCCTACATGCCTAAGAGGATGTGCTCACACTTCTGAGGATTCCCATTGACTGAATCAAAGCGAGCAGGCTCATAGCATGATGGGAACTTCCGATTCCGGTATCCGATATGAAAAAAGTATCGGAAGTCAGTATCGGAATTCCGATACAGCTAATATCGGCCGATACCCGATACTTGCGGTATCGGAAAGCTCAACACTAATTATGAGTAGAAGTTGGTTGAGTTTCTGCTCAAAAAACTCAAAAGTGTAAGTTTGGGTGTGTTCATATTAACTTTTTGGAGCAGAAACTCTCCAAATCCTTCTCAAATACTCAAAATTTCTGTTTCATGCAAATACTCCTTTAAATTTCGGATTGGTTCAATATGACAATGTGGCCCTTGGACCAAAAAAACGTTTTTTTTATCCCATTTATTTGTTGCGATTTAGATGAAGCTTTGAATATTATACCCAATTTATAATCTCCTGCTTTAGGCTGTGTTCACATATTGTTTTGTGCTATAACTTTTGCTAAGTCAAGATAAAAAATAATAGCTTTGTGAAATAGCCTCATTTATACCCAAACCATAGATTAAAAACATTGTGTGAACATTGCCTATGATTTGCTCCTAATATCTCTAGCCCATGAATTCTACATTTCTTATTTTGATCAGCACAATCAATTAGTCATGTTTGCGATTAATAATAATAAAATCAATTTGCAGTTTGAAGAATTAATGGAGAATTTCTTTCTATAAAGTTTTGGCCTTTAAAAACATTTTTAAATTTTTAGATTTTAAATACATATTGTATTTTACAATTAAAAAGTTGAATCGTTTTATACAATGGATTAAAATGGAATTTCTACGCAGATTCAATCAATGAATTACCACTAGATGGCAACAAAGTTAATATTTGGATAGTTGAACGCTCTTCTAAAATGTATGAAGTAATTATGTAATGTATCCTTCAAAATACAAGTGTGAAGATGTCGAAATGGTCACTGTCATAGGGAAATAGTCTTTGTGTTTAATTTAAAGTGCGTTCTTATTCAAAGCATTTTATTCTAATAAATAGCTCTCGCTTGTTGCTATTAATTAATATGTACAGTGTATCAAACTAAGGTCCTGGTATTTCAAACAGTTAGTTTTAGATTGCAAAATGATTGCGCTGCTTTTGAATATTTATATCTTGAAAATATTATTATATATTTTTTATAATATTTAACCCCTTAAGCCCCAAGGGTGGTTTGCACGTTCATGACCGGGCCAATTTTTACAATTCTGACCACTGTCCCTTTATGAGGTTATAACTCTGAAACGCTTCCATGGATCCCGGTGATTCTGACATTGTTTTCTCGTGACATATTGTACTTCATGTTATTGGTAAAATTTCATTCATATAACTTGCGTTTATTTGTGAAAAAAACAGAAATTTGGCGAAAATTTTGAAAATTTCGCAATTTTTCAAATTTGAATTTTTATGCCCTTAAATCACAGAGATACCGCACACAAAAAACTTAATAAATAACATTTCCCACGTGTTTACTTTACATCAGCACAATTTTGGAACCAAAATTTTTTTTTGTTAGGAAGTTATAAGGGTTAAAAATTGACCAGTGATTTCTCATTTTTGCAACACCATTTTATTTTTACGGACCACATCACATTTGAAGCCACTTTGAGGGGTCTATATGATAAAAATTACCCAAAAGTGACACCATTATAAAAACTGCACCCCTTAAGGTGCTTAAAACCACATTCAAAAAGTTTATTAACCCTTTAGGTGCGTCACAGCAATTTTTTGAATATTTAAAAAAAAAAATGAACATTTACCTTTTTTTCACAAAAAAAATACTTCATGTTCTCTTTTTTTAATTTTACCAAGGGTAACAGGAGAAATTGGACTACAACATTTATTGTGCAATTTGTGCTGAGTACGCTGATACCTGATATGTGGGGGGGAACCACTGTTTCGGCGCATGGCAGACCTCAGAAGGGAAGGAGCGCCGTTTGACTTTTTCAATGCAAAATTGGCTGGAATTCAGATCGGACGCCAGGTCGCGTTTGGAGAGCCCCTGATGTACCTAAACAGTGGAAACCCCCCACAAGTGACCCCATTTTGGAAACTAGACCCCAAGGAACTTATCTAGATATGTGGTGAGAACTTTGAACCCACAAGGGCTTCACAGAAGTTTATAACGTACAGCGGTACAATTAAAAAATCATATTTTTTCCACAAAAATGATCTTTTCACCCCCAATTTTTATTTTTCCAAGGGTAACAGGACCCTAAAAGTTATTGTGCAATTTGTCCTGAGTATGCTGATACCCCACATGTGGGGCTAAACCACTATTTGGGCGCATGGCAGAGCTCGGAAGGGAAGCTGCGCCATTTGACGTTTTTGGCTGGAATTGAGATCGGACACCATGTCGCGTTTGGAAAGCCCCTGATGTACCAAAACAGTAGAAACCCCCCACAAATGACACAATTTTGGAAACTAGACCCCCCAAGGAACTTATCTAGATGTGTGGTGAGCAATTTGAACCCCACAGTGCTTCACAGAAGTTTATAACTCCCGGGCGTGAAAATAAAAAAATCGTATTTTTTCCACAAACATGATCTTTTAGTCACCAATTTTTTTATTTTCCCAAGGGTACAAGGAGAAATTGGAGCCCAAAAGTTGTTGTACAATTTGTCCTGAGTACGCTGAAACCCCATATGTGGGAGAAAACTACTGTATGAGCACACGTCGGGGCTCGGAAGGGAAGTAGTGACGTTTTGGAATGCAGACTTTAATGGAATGGTCTGCAAGTGTCATGTTGCCTTTGGAGAGCCCCTAATGTACCTAAACAGTGGAAACCCCCACAAATGACCCCATTTTGGAAACTAGACCCCCTAAGGAACTTACCTAGATGTGTGGTGAGCACTTTGAACCCCCAAGGGCTTCACAGAAGTTTATAATGCCCAGGCATGAAAATAAAAAAATCGTATTTTTTCCACAAACATGATCAATTAGTCTCCAATTTTTTTTATTTTCCCAAGGGTAACAGGAGAAATTGGACCCCAAAAGTTGTTGTCCAATTTGTCCTGAGTATGCTGATACCTCATATGTGGGAGAAAACTACTGTATGGGGACACGTCGGGGCTCGAAAGGGAAGTAGTGACGTTTTGGAATGCAGACTTTGATGGATTGGTCTGCGGGCGTTTGGAGAGCCCCTGATGTACCTAAACTATTGAAACTCCCCACAAGTGACCCCATTTTGGAAACTAGACCCCCCACGGAACTTATCTAGATGTTTGGTGAGCACTTTAAACCCCCAAGAGCTTCACAGAAGTTTATAACGCCTGGGCGTGAAAATAAAAAAATCATTTTTTTCCACAAAAATGATATTTTTGCCCCCAATTTTTTATTTTCCTAAGGGTAACAGGAGAAATTGGACCCCAAAAGTTGTTTTTCAATTTGTCCTGAGTATGCTGATACCTTATATGTGAGGGTAAAACACTGTTTGGGCGCATGGCAGAGCTTGGAAAGGAAGGAGCACCATTTGACTTTTTCAGCGCAGAATTGGCTGGAATTGAGATCAGACGCCATGTTGCATTTGGAGAGCCCCTGATGTGCCCAAACAATGTAAACCCCCAAATTATAACTCCAACCCTAACCCCAACACACCCCTAGCCCTAATCTCAGCCCTAACCCTAGCCCTAACCCTAGCCCTAACCCTAACCCTAGCCCTAGCCCTAACCCTAACCCTAACCCTAGCCCTAATGGGAAAATGGAAATAAATACATTTTTTTATTTTATTATTTTTCCCTAACTAAAGGGGTGATAACGGGGGGGTTGATTTACTATTTATGGCGGTTTTTATTTTTGGCAGCTGTCACACGCTAAATGACGCTTTTTATTGTAAAAATAGTTTTTGCATCACCACATATTGAGAGCTATAATTTTTCCGTATTTTGACCCACCAAGTCATGTGAGGTCTTATTCTTTGCGGGACGAGTTGACGTTTTTATTGGTACCATTTTCGGGCACATGACATTTTTTGATCGCTTTTTATTCCGATTTTTTGGGACGCAGAATGAACAAAAACCAGCGTTTCATGAATTTCTTTTGGGGGGGTGCGTTTACACCGTTCTGTGTGCAGTAAATTTGATAAAGCGGTTTTATTCTTCGGGTCGGTACGGTTACAGTGATACCTCATTTATGTAGTTTTTTTATGTTTTGTCGGTTTTATGCAATGAAAACTATTTTATATAAAAAATAATTATTTTTGCATCGCTTTATTCTGCGAGCTATAACTTTTTTATTTTTTTGCAGATGATGCTGTTTGGTGGCTCGTTTTTTGCGGGACAAGCTGACGTTTTCAGCAGTACCATGGATATTTATATGCATCTTTTTGATCGCGTGTTATTGCACTTTTTGTTCGGTGGTATGATAATAAATCATTATTTTTTGCTTCGTTTTTTATTTTTATTTTTTAAGGGGTTCGCTAAAGGGGTTAACTAATGGGACAATTTTATAGGGCGGGTCGTTACAGATGCGGCGATACCAAATATGTGTACTTTTATTGTTTTTTTTTTTTTCAAAAAATGAATTTATTGGGGAATATTTATTTTTTTTTTATTAATTTATTTAGCTATTTTTTTAAAATTGTTTTTACACTTTTTTTTAACTTTATTACATTGTCCCAGGTGGGACATCACTGTCCTGTGACAGATCACTGATCTGTCACATCACAGATCACTGTGACAGATCAGCGATCTGTCACCGGCACTGCTGCAGACTTCCTCATGCCTGCGCTTTGCAGGCATTGATGAAGTTAGCTCCCTACAGGCCCCCTGAAGGTCCCCGTTGCCATCTTGGATCCGGGGGCCTGTAGGGTAAGAGCCCCCCTGCCGCCCGCAGCAGCGCTGCACATTGCGCTGCCATGGGGGGCTCAGGGAAGCACGGAGGGAGCCCCCTCCCTGCCGATGCTTCCCTTTAACCCCCGGTACACCGCGATCGTGTTTGATCGCAGTGTACAAGGGGTTAACGTGTCGGGGGCGGTCCGCGACCGCCCCTGACACATTTTGCCGGGTGTCAGCTGTGATAATCAGCTGACACCCGGCCGCGATCAGCGGCGCTCAACATATGAGCGCCGCTGATCGCTATGACGTACTATCCCATCCCTGGGATTTAAGTCCCAGGGCACATGGTCGGGATAGTACGTCTCATGGCAGAAAGGGGTTAATATTATTAGATGCCCAATAACTTCATGTAGTATAATGTCGAGATGACAAATAACCAAAGGAGAAACTTTTCATGACCATATTTTAATGCAGGCCTTGCACAACATATGGCCCATATGGGCTGCATATGGCTCAGAAAAGGGTTTCTTGCAGCCCATGGAGAATCAGGTGACACTTGCACCCTTCCTCCTGAATTCAAATGTATTTGAGTCTTTGAGAGGTGAATACACTTTAACACCGGGACAGGTGCCGAGCGGTTCTCATCCGCTCTCGTCCAAATTTGCAGCGGCATGATAAGGTCATCACAGTGCTGACCTTATAACATTGCTATTGTCACCACTAGAGTTGAGTGAAATGGGTCGGTCAAATTAAAAAAACGCTAACTTTAGCTAAAGTCGGGTTTCGCCGATCGAAACCCGACCATAGCGTGAGGTCGGCCATGAGGTCGCCGATCAGAGCGCCATAGTCGTGTTTCAAATAATGCTTCCAGTGCCCTTTCTCAGCCAATGAAGGTGGACGCACACTGTGGGCAATGCGATGACATAGTCAGCGTCCACCACCATCTTAGAGAAGGTGATTGGCTGGCTTTGTGTGGCGTCACAGTGGGTATAAAAGGCTGTGACCGCCGACCGCCATCTTACTTCTGCCGATCTTAGAATAGGGAGAGGTGCTGCTGCTAATTCTGAATAAGGGAGAGCGTTAGGCAGGGAAGAAGAAAAAAAAACTGCTTCTACTGATAGCGCTTTTCACTGTACAGTTAGTGTGCAGTGAAAGGGGAGGATTTTTGCTTTTGTGCAGCAGCGCTGGTGGTGATTAGGCTGCCTTTTAAGGCTACCTGCTAGCTGCATTTCTGTGTGCACACTGCTGTTCAAACTGCTTTTTTCAAAGCACTCCAACTTTAATTATTTTGTCCTGGTGAGTTACTGAGTGTTCATTTTTTCACACACTGTATAGCGGTGTACGCTCCTCACACACTACCGTGTACCGGCTGGTATCACTGAAAAAGAGAAGCTATCTAAGCTATCTAAGCTATCAAAACCAGGGGAAGAGTCTTGAGGAGATCATTTGCATATTCCCAGTGCCTTCTGGGATAAGTGAAGAGTCTCCGCGAGCTCAACGATCACTGGGTTTTGGCCGTTGCAGCTGAAAAGAGGAAATCGGAAAACCAGGGGAAGAGTCTTGAGGAGATCATTTGCATATTCCCAGTGCCTTCTGGGATAAGTGAAGAGTCTCCGCGAGCTCAACGATCACTGGGTTTTGGCCGTTGCAGCTGAAAAGAGGAAATCGGAAAACCAGGGGAAGAGTCTTGAGGAGATCATTTGCATATTCCCAGTGCCTTCTGGGATAAGTGAAGAGTCTCCGCGAGCTCAACGATCACTGGGTTTTGGCCGTTGCAGCTGAAAAGAGGAAATCGGAAAACCAGGGGAAGAGTCTTGAGGAGATCATTTGCATATTCCCAGTGCCTTCTGGGATAAGTGAAGAGTCTCCGCGAGCTCAACGATCACTGGGTTTTGGCCGTTGCAGCTGAAAAGAGGAAATCGGAAAACCAGGGGAAGAGTCTTGAGGAGATCATTTGCATATTCCCAGTGCCTTCTGGGATAAGTGAAAAGTCTCCGCGAGCTCAACGATCACTGGGTTTTGGCCGTTGCAGCTGAAAAGAGGAAATCGGAAAACCAGGGGAAGAGTCTTGAGGAGATCATTTGCATATTCCCAGTGCCTTCTGGGATAAGTGAAGAGTCTCCGCGAGCTCAACGATCACTGGGTTTTGGCCGTTGCAGCTGAAAAGAGGAAATCGGAAAACCAGGGGAAGAGTCTTGAGGAGATCATTTGCATATTCCCAGTGCCTTCTGGGATAAGTGAAGAGTCTCCGCGAGCTCAACGATCACTGGGTTTTGGCCGTTGCAGCTGAAAAGAGGAAATCGGAAAACCAGGGGAAGAGTCTTGAGGAGATCATTTGCATATTCCCAGTGCCTTCTGGGATAAGTGAAGAGTCTCCGCGAGCTCAACGATCACTGGGTTTTGGCCGTTGCAGCTGAAAAGAGGAAATCGGAAAACCAGGGGAAGAGTCTTGAGGAGATCATTTGCATATTCCCAGTGCCTTCTGGGATAAGTGAAGAGTCTCCGCGAGCTCAACGATCACTGGGTTTTGGCCGTTGCAGCTGAAAAGAGGAAATCGGAAAACCAGGGGAAGAGTCTTGAGGAGATCATTTGCATATTCCCAGTGCCTTCTGGGATAAGTGAAGAGTCTCCGCGAGCTCAACGATCACTGGGTTTTGGCCGTTGCAGCTGAAAAGAGGAAATCGGAAAACCAGGGGAAGAGTCTTGAGGAGATCATTTGCATATTCCCAGTGCCTTCTGGGATAAGTGAAGAGTCTCCGCGAGCTCAACGATCACTGGGTTTTGGCCGTTGCAGCTGAAAAGAGGAAATCGGAAAACCAGGGGAAGAGTCTTGAGGAGATCATTTGCATATTCCCAGTGCCTTCTGGGATAAGTGAAGAGTCTCCGCGAGCTCAACGATCACTGGGTTTTGGCCGTTGCAGCTGAAAAGAGGAAATCGGAAAACCAGGGGAAGAGTCTTGAGGAGATCATTTGCATATTCCCAGTGCCTTCTGGGATAAGTGAAGAGTCTCCGCGAGCTCAACGATCACTGGGTTTTGGCCGTTGCAGCTGAAAAGAGGAAATCGGAAAACCAGGGGAAGAGTCTTGAGGAGATCATTTGCATATTCCCAGTGCCTTCTGGGATAAGTGAAGAGTCTCCGCGAGCTCAACGATCACTGGGTTTTGGCCGTTGCAGCTGAAAAGAGGAAATCGGAAAACCAGGGGAAGAGTCTTGAGGAGATCATTTGCATATTCCCAGTGCCTTCTGGGATAAGTGAAGAGTCTCCGCGAGCTCAACGATCACTGGGTTTTGGCCGTTGCAGCTGAAAAGAGGAAATCGGAAAACCAGGGGAAGAGTCTTGAGGAGATCATTTGCATATTCCCAGTGCCTTCTGGGATAAGTGAAGAGTCTCCGCGAGCTCAACGATCACTGGGTTTTGGCCGTTGCAGCTGAAAAGAGGAAATCGGAAAACCAGGGGAAGAGTCTTGAGGAGATCATTTGCATATTCCCAGTGCCTTCTGGGATAAGTGAAGAGTCTCCGCGAGCTCAACGATCACTGGGTTTTGGCCGTTGCAGCTGAAAAGAGGAAATCGGAAAACCAGGGGAAGAGTCTTGAGGAGATCATTTGCATATTCCCAGTGCCTTCTGGGATAAGTGAAGAGTCTCCGCGAGCTCAACGATCACTGGGTTTTGGCCGTTGCAGCTGAAAAGAGGAAATCGGAAAACCAGGGGAAGAGTCTTGAGGAGATCATTTGCATATTCCCAGTGCCTTCTGGGATAAGTGAAGAGTCTCCGCGAGCTCAACGATCACTGGGTTTTGGCCGTTGCAGCTGAAAAGAGGAAATCGGAAAACCAGGGGAAGAGTCTTGAGGAGATCATTTGCATATTCCCAGTGCCTTCTGGGATAAGTGAAGAGTCTCCGCGAGCTCAACGATCACTGGGTTTTGGCCGTTGCAGCTGAAAAGAGGAAATCGGAAAACCAGGGGAAGAGTCTTGAGGAGATCATTTGCATATTCCCAGTGCCTTCTGGGATAAGTGAAGAGTCTCCGCGAGCTCAACGATCACTGGGTTTTGGCCGTTGCAGCTGAAAAGAGGAAATCGGAAAACCAGGGGAAGAGTCTTGAGGAGATCATTTGCATATTCCCAGTGCCTTCTGGGATAAGTGAAGAGTCTCCGCGAGCTCAACGATCACTGGGTTTTGGCCGTTGCAGCTGAAAAGAGGAAATCGGAAAACCAGGGGAAGAGTCTTGAGGAGATCATTTGCATATTCCCAGTGCCTTCTGGGATAAGTGAAGAGTCTCCGCGAGCTCAACGATCACTGGGTTTTGGCCGTTGCAGCTGAAAAGAGGAAATCGGAAAACCAGGGGAAGAGTCTTGAGGAGATCATTTGCATATTCCCAGTGCCTTCTGGGATAAGTGAAGAGTCTCCGCGAGCTCAACGATCACTGGGTTTTGGCCGTTGCAGCTGAAAAGAGGAAATCGGAAAACCAGGGGAAGAGTCTTGAGGAGATCATTTGCATATTCCCAGTGCCTTCTGGGATAAGTGAAGAGTCTCCGCGAGCTCAACGATCACTGGGTTTTGGCCGTTGCAGCTGAAAAGAGGAAATCGGAAAACCAGGGGAAGAGTCTTGAGGAGATCATTTGCATATTCCCAGTGCCTTCTGGGATAAGTGAAGAGTCTCCGCGAGCTCAACGATCACTGGGTTTTGGCCGTTGCAGCTGAAAAGAGGAAATCGGAAAACCAGGGGAAGAGTCTTGAGGAGATCATTTGCATATTCCCAGTGCCTTCTGGGATAAGTGAAGAGTCTCCGCGAGCTCAACGATCACTGGGTTTTGGCCGTTGCAGCTGAAAAGAGGAAATCGGAAAACCAGGGGAAGAGTCTTGAGGAGATCATTTGCATATTCCCAGTGCCTTCTGGGATAAGTGAAGAGTCTCCGCGAGCTCAACGATCACTGGGTTTTGGCCGTTGCAGCTGAAAAGAGGAAATCGGAAAACCAGGGGAAGAGTCTTGAGGAGATCATTTGCATATTCCCAGTGCCTTCTGGGATAAGTGAAGAGTCTCCGCGAGCTCAACGATCACTGGGTTTTGGCCGTTGCAGCTGAAAAGAGGAAATCGGAAAACCAGGGGAAGAGTCTTGAGGAGATCATTTGCATATTCCCAGTGCCTTCTGGGATAAGTGAAGAGTCTCCGCGAGCTCAACGATCACTGGGTTTTGGCCGTTGCAGCTGAAAAGAGGAAATCGGAAAACCAGGGGAAGAGTCTTGAGGAGATCATTTGCATATTCCCAGTGCCTTCTGGGATAAGTGAAGAGTCTCCGCGAGCTCAACGATCACTGGGTTTTGGCCGTTGCAGCTGAAAAGAGGAAATCGGAAAACCAGGGGAAGAGTCTTGAGGAGATCATTTGCATATTCCCAGTGCCTTCTGGGATAAGTGAAGAGTCTCCGCGAGCTCAACGATCACTGGGTTTTGGCCGTTGCAGCTGAAAAGAGGAAATCGGAAAACCAGGGGAAGAGTCTTGAGGAGATCATTTGCATATTCCCAGTGCCTTCTGGGATAAGTGAAGAGTCTCCGCGAGCTCAACGATCACTGGGTTTTGGCCGTTGCAGCTGAAAAGAGGAAATCGGAAAACCAGGGGAAGAGTCTTGAGGAGATCATTTGCATATTCCCAGTGCCTTCTGGGATAAGTGAAGAGTCTCCGCGAGCTCAACGATCACTGGGTTTTGGCCGTTGCAGCTGAAAAGAGGAAATCGGAAAAACCGCGCGCCGATAGGCGCGCGAATTTGGGCTCATCTTTCATCGTTTTTAAGAAATCTCAAGATGGAAGAGGCCAGGAGCCATTTGGTGAGCTGCATTTCTTGCTACATGTTCACAGACTTACCAGTGGAAAAGCCAAACTTCACATGCCACAAATGCAAGCTTGTGTCCCTGTTGGAGGAAAAGTTGCAAAATCTCGAAGAGAGGTTAGCTACGTTGAAGATCATTAAGGAAGGTGAAGAGTTCTTGGACAGAGCAGAATTATCTCTTCATGTTACAGAAAGAGAAGAAATTCGAAGTGCACCTGAAGAAACAGAGGAATGGAGACATGTGACCCAGAGAAGCAGGAGGATCAGGAGGCAGTCAGCACCCATACTGCTCAGAAACCAGTACCAGGCTCTCACGCAGGAAAACAATGAAGAAATACATCAGGATAAGACTTTGCCAACAAGCAGCAACCTTGTACGCCTTCAGAGTCCTCCTGGATGGAGAAAGAAAAATGTTGTGAAGAAGAAACGGAGAGTGGTGGTCATGGGGGATTCCCTGCTGAGAGGAACTGAGGCCGCTATCTGCAGACCGGATATAACTTCAAGAGAAATGTGCTGTCTTCCAGGTGCAAAAATTAAAGATGTGTCTGACAGGATATCAGGACTCTTCAGACCTACAGATGACTACCCATTCCTGCTACTACATGTGGGGACAAATGACACCGCAAGAAACGACCTGGAAACCATCTGCAGAGACTTTGAAGACTTAGGCAAGAAAGTGAAAGAACTGGGAGCGCAGGTGGTCTTCTCTTCCATCCTCCCAGTGGATGGCCATGGAACAAGGAGGTGGAATAAGATTCTGCAGGTGAACAACTGGCTACGTCGATGGTGCCGTCAGCAACGATTTGGATTTCTGGATCACGGAGTGAACTACTTATACGATGGACTACTTGCTAGAGATGGGGTGCACCTTACGAAGACTGGTAAGCATGTATTTGGAAGTCGCCTTGCTACACTTGTAAGGAGAGCTTTAAACTAGAACAACATGGGAAGGGAAGCAAAAGACCAGAAAAAGCCATACACCTGACAAATGCTATTGAGAACTCTGCTATTAGAAGTGGAAAGGAAGAACAAAGACGAAAGAATCTAATTAATAAAAATATTGGAGAAAGAGAAACCAATCACAAACTAAAATGTTTCTATACTAATGCACAAAGCATGGGCAACAAACAAGGAGAATTGGAACTACTAACACAGGAAAAGAAATATGATGTCATTGAAATCACTGAAACTTGGTGGGACAATACACATGATTGGAATACAAGACTAGAAGGATACAACTTATTTGCAAGAAACAGACTTGATAAACGAGGAGGGGGTGTCGCATTGTATGTTAGAAACGCGTATATCTGCACAGAGATTGAAGCTTCAGAGACTGGGAGTTCTGTGGAAACTGTTTGGGTAAGAATACAAGGACAGAACAATGGAAAGGACACCATTGTAGGCATTTACTACAGGCCGCCTGTGCAAGCTGAAGCTATGGATGAACTCTTTATGCATCAAATGGCCAAGTTCTCCAAAAAATATGACATAGTTGTCATGGGAGATTTCAACTATCCAGACATTTGTTGGGAATCTCTCTCAGGCAAAACTAACAGGTCAAGGAAATTCTTATCCTCTCTTGCTGACAACTTTATCTTCCAAAAGGTAAGGGAGAAAACAAGGGGAACTGCTACCTTGGATCTAATCCTTATAAACAGGGAGGAAATGGTTGAGGAGGTAAAAGTGGCTGGGACCCTAGGAGGTAGCGACCATGCTATTTTAGAATTTTGGATAACTAGAGGCGGAAGACCTGTGAAGACTCAGACGTCAAGGTTAGATTTCAGAAAGGCAGATTTTAAGGGATTCAGAAAGAGAATTGGAGGGATACAATGGCTGGATATCCTTAAAGATAAAAATGTCCAGGAAGGATGGGAAATCTTGAAAAATGAAATTCTCAAAGCACAGTTGTTAACAATTCCGAAAAGAGGGAAGAATAGGAAGCAGTTAAGGAAACCAGGATGGATGAACACAGAACTTAAGCACATGCTAAAAAGGAAGAAAAAAATGTTTATAAAATGGAAAGAGGGAGGCATATCTAAAGAAGAATATAATGCTGTCTGCAGAACCTGCAGGGCACAAATCAGATTATCTAAAGCTGAAAATGAATTGAGGCTTGCAAGAGATGTCAAAAGCAATAATAAAGGATTTTGGGGATATGTCAAAAGTAAAAGAAAAGTCAAAGATGCTATAGGATTTTTACAGGATGAAAATGATGAAATGGTAAGACAGGATGTTGAGAAGGCTGAACTTTTAAATTCCTATTTTGCATCTGTTTTCTCTCAGAAAGGAAATGTAACATCAACTGTTATTCACTGTCCTATTAAGGGAATAGAAGAATCCAGGATATCTATAAACAGAAAGATAGTGAGGAAACACTTAGCTAGCCTAAATGAATTCAAGTCTCCAGGTCCAGATGAATTACACCCCAGAGTCCTGAAGGAGATAGCAGAAGAAATTTTTGAACCCCTCTCTATAATCTTTGAAAATTCTTGGAGAACAGGAGAAGTGCCAGAAGACTGGAGAAGAGCAAATGTTGTTCATATCTTCAAAAAGGGGAAGAAGGTGGACCCAGGTAACTATAGGCCGGTGAGTCTGACTTCTATACCAGGAAAGATCTTTGAACAAATTATTAAACAACATGTATGTCAATACCTGGATAAGAATGAAGTGATTAAACAGAGTCAGCATGGGTTTGTAACTAATAAGTCATGTCAGACTAACTTAATTTCCTTCTATGACGGTATCACTGATTGGGTGGATCAAGGAAATGCTGTAGATATAGTATATCTTGACTTCAGCAAAGCATTTGACAAAGTCTCTCATACAATCCTTATTGAAAAAATGATTAAGTATGGAATGGACAAGGCAACTGTTAGGTGGATTCATAACTGGCTTAGTGATCGGACCCAAAGAGTGGTCGTAAATGGCTGCACATCCAGTTGGAAGAATGTCTCAAGTGGGGTACCACAGGGCTCTGTCCTGGGCCCTGTATTGTTCAACATCTTTATCAACGATTTAGATGAAGGAATTGAGGGTAAACTGATTAAATTTGCTGATGACATAAAGCTAGGAGGGATAGCTAATACTAGAGAAGAGAGAGAGGATTCAAAAAGATTTAAATAAACTGGAGAAGTGGGCAGCAACTAACAGAATGGTTTTTTAACAGGGAGAAATGCAAAGTACTACATCTGGGCAATAAAAATGGAAAAAGCATATATAGAATGGGAGGAATAGGGCTAAGTGACAGCACATGTGAAAAAGACTTGGGTATACTAATAGATCACAGACTAAATATGAGTCAACAGTGTGATGCAGCAGCAAAAAAGGCAAATGCAATTCTAGGATGTATTAACAGAAGCATACAGTCTAGATCACGTGAAGTCATTATTTCCCTCTACTCCTCTTTGGTCAGACCTCATCTGGAATATTGTGTCCAGTTTTGGGCACCACATTTTAAAAAAGACATCAACAAACTGGAGCAAGTTCAGAAAAGAGCGACCAGAATGGTGACCGGTCTGCAAACCCTGTCTTATGAGGAACGGTTGCAGGATTTGGGAATGTTTAGTTTGCAAAAGAGAAGACTGAGAGGAGACTTAATAGCTGTCTACAAATATCTAAAGGGCTGTCACATTGTAGAAGGATCAACTTTATTCTCATTTGCACAAGGAAAGACTAGAAGCAATGGGATGAAACTGAATGGGAGGAGACACAGATTAGATATTAGAAAAAACTTTTTGACAGTTAGAGTGATCAATGAGTGGAACAGGCTGCCACGAGAAGTGGTGAGTTCTCCTTCAATGGAAGTCTTCAAACAGAGGCTGGACAGACATCTGACTGGGATGATTTAGCGAATCCTGCTTTGAGCAGGGGGTTGGACCAGATGGCCCAGGAGGTCCCTTCCAACTCTACGATTCTATGATTCTATGGGTGTGACTCTGGAAGAAAAAGCCGAGGAGTTTTTCTGTTTTTCCAGACCTACACCTTAGAGTGCTGTCCACTTTTCAAACAGTTTTGTATATCTGCTGTTTGATCACGGTCAAAACTAGACAGAGACAGCGTGTGTCAGTCCCTATACAAATAGATGGAGATTGACAATTTTCCATACAGACACCGTATAGCGGTGTATGCTCCTCACACACTACCGTGTACCGCCTTGTATCACAGACAAATTGAAGCTGTGTGTGACTCTCGAAAAAAATGCTGAGGAGTTTTTCCGCTTTTCCAGACCTACACCTTAGAGTGCTGTCTGCTTTTCAAACAGTTTTGTATATCTGCTGTTTGACCACGGTCAAAACTAGACAGAGACAGCGTGTGTCAGTCCCTATACAAATAGACGGAGATTGACAATTTTCCATACACACACCGTATAGAGCTGTCCGATTCTCAAACAGTATTGTATATCTGCCGTTCGCATTAAAGTCACATCTATACAGAGTCAGCGTGTGTGTGTGACACTCCATAAATACATATACGGAGATAGTTAGTTACACAAGAAAACGTATACAGCTGTACACTTCTGATACAGTTCCATATATCTGCTTGTTGGATTACGGTCCACTACATACTGTGAGAACATCTGTGACTAACAAAATATATACGGAGATTTAATTTTTTTAATACACCTTACATAGCTGGACACTCCTCATACAATACCATCTCTCTGCTGGTATTTTTGGTACATTTTCCCAAACATGAGGAAGTATGGTGGAAGAGTCCGCGGACGTGGGCAGGGGGGCGCAGCTGGTACTGATGGTGGTGGTGCATTGGCTGGTTCTGGCAAAAGCACAATAGCAGCTAAGGCAGGAGGTGTTGAGCCTGCTTCATCGTCTGGCCCAAGAATGCCTGCAAGGTTGCCTTTTCTTGGAGTAGGAAAACCGCTTTTAAAGCCTGAGCATCAGGAACAGGTTTTGGCGTACGTTGCCGAAGCAGCCACCAGCTCTATTGCCTCCTCTTCTGAACGTTCGAAACCTGCAAGCACGGAGTAGTCAGTGCAGGGTTCTGGTCAGGAAAAACACCTTTCCTTGTGTCCTTCACCCCCACCAAAATTTAAGGATGCGGCAGCCCACACTTCAGATTACTCTATGGAACTCTTTTCACATACCATGCCTGGGTTATTCAGTCAAATCCAGAATTCCCCAGTCCAAGATGAATCTGACATGGAGTGCACTGATGCACAGCCACTGCTAGATGACTCTGCTGGTACATCAACCCAGAACACTACATTGCCCTCGCAGTCTATTGAGCCAGAATCTGACCCTGGTGAAACTCAGGTGCCCCTTCCCGCATACTATACCACCTTACACAGTGACAAACAGGAAGGTAAAGAGGAAGGTGCAGATGACTTTGAAGAGGAGGTGATGGATGACCCAGTTCTGGACCCGGATTGGCATTCATTGGGGAGGAGGGTGGCGCTGGCAATAGTTCAGATAAGGAGAAGGATCACAATCTCAACTGTAATACTGTAAGGGTTCTCAAGTCAAATCATATGTATATATCCCTTAAAAATGGTACTTTATTGTTTAAAAACCACAAATGTGGTATACACCAGAAAAAACGTGACTAGAGATGAAAAACAAAAATTAAAGTGTTCAAGCAAAAAGCCCATACTAAGGTGACACCTTGGAATCCCTCGTAAAGACTAAGCTGTATCCTGCCTGTCCGCGGAGGTTGGCACCCTATGGGGGAACGTTGTGGCGCCCCCGCTCAACGATGGCTGTCCCTAGGGGCCCTGATAAGCCCTACCGCCACTAGTGGTCCCTTCTACCTGATGCAAGATACGGGAACCCCTATCTCTAGACAGAGACCAAGCTGCTCTAAAGAGGACCCTGTGTCCCAAAGACAAGAGGTTAAAATTAAATAGAACACATATGGCAATCGGTGGTCAAATTTGAGCAACAGGCATCATAATAGAAAAACAGTTGTGAATAGTGCCTCAATCTCATGTAGAAGATCTCTTAATATATAGACAAGACACTGACTCTAATAAGTCTTAACACACAGAACGGATAAAGGCTATATCCCATTGCTGTATAAATACAGAAAAACGCAGAACTGCCACAGCGATACTCATCTGCATTTTCTGCCACCTGCCAACAACCAGTTAACGCCTCAACGCGTTTCGCCTTATTAGGCTCATCAGGAGGCCCGGTGCTGCGATATCTTGTGTCCCATAAAGGTGCAAATAGCTTACCGATACTCAGTGCAGCTCCCCTCTTTAAAACCACCGCGCAGAGCAAAAGCTCCGCCCACTCACGTTGCATGGCGTCTCTGAGCGCCAATTGCCTCGACACCCATCCACTGTTGCTCCAATCAGCTAGTCGGACTCTCCAGCAGCGTCATGGTGACCAATCAGATGTCCTCAGACAGAAAGTCTCCCAGCATTTACCAATCAGCAAAGCTGAAACTGTTTGCCACGTCTGACATACATGCAGCGTCACTGCTGAATCGCCAATCAGATGTCTGTGGATAAGCCATCTCACAGTGCTCTCAAAGCGCTGTGGCTTAGACTCACTGTCCACTCCGAGGTATATCACCCACATGTATAATACACTCTCCTAATAAATCCACAGTAAAGCGCTATGTATGACATATAGACCGATACTCAGTAGTCTTAATATGTTTTTCTTTTTTTCGGCATGATAGTTAGCATGCAAGTACGCAAGTGTAAATCGCATCATATCCTTCAGCGGTGTGAACAGGAGTCAGTGGGCATGCCCCTCATCATGTGAATTGAACACTCTTTTATAATCAAAATATATATACCTATAAGAAAAAAGCACTATAGAACATATATATATAGATCCTATAGTTATTGATCCGATGTTAAATAATTTGCAAAGATAGTTAAAGATAGTAATGAATCTCCACATACAATGTGCATATGCATCAATATATAAATACAGCATCCCTAGCACACACAAGTTAAAAACTTACTGTGTATGCCAATGGAACTGAAATTAATAAGAGCTGCTCAAATTCATTAGAGGTTGGATATAGATACGGCAGTGAAGAGGGGAATTTTTTATATATATCCAATATTCCATGACAATGCATGGGGATCCCATTAAAAATGGGAAACACAAACAAAACCCAAGAGACCAATATCCTCAAAGCAGAACACATTATTCTACTGTGGCTCATAAGAAACAGGCAAATGACAGTTGCTCATTCAACCCCCTCGGCTCCAGGGACTCCGTCCTGAATATCCATTCACATTCTCTCCTAAGAATCACCTTGTCCACATTACCTCCTCTTGGGTTCACATTAACGACCTCTATAGCACAAAATTTAATGTCACCGAGGTCGCCTTTATGGCACGTCCACATATGCATTGCAAGCGGGGTTTCTCTTTGATGCCTTATGTCCCCAAGATGTTCCCCCACTCTTCTTCTGAACTCTCTCCTAGTCTTACCTATATAATTTTTAGGGCACGAACACGTGGCCATATAGATGACCCCTGTTGTCTTGCAGTTGGAGAAGTCATTTGAATTTGTTTTGTAGGAAACTCAAGTGGAAAAAGTTCTTTAGACACAATAGTCGTGAGGCCTGTAGACAACAGGGCCTTAATGAGGAGGACATTGAAGGATACGAGGCGCTCATTGGACTTCTAAATGAAAATAATAGAGCCCCCATTGCTGGGAAAGGTCCCTTTACTACTTTAAGAAATAAAAGCGAAAAGATGCCACCTCTGGGGGATATGGGAAACATTGATATCTTCGCCAGTTTGGTAGAAAGGGACCTTAAGAGATTAACAGGACCAGAATGGGAGAATAATGATAATCTGTTGACCAGTGAGCGACTAGCACTCGAGGCCTTAAAGAAAAATGACCAAATAGTAGTGAAACCCTCCGATAAAGGGGGTAATATGGTAATCTTGAACCACGCTGAGTATCGTAAAATGTGCCAGGCTATACTGCAGGATAATTCCACATATGAGGTACTAAAAGAGAATCCTATGGTCACCTTCAAAGGGGAGTTGCAATTGATTGTGGATAGGGCCCTAGTGGAGGGCTTGATCTCAAAGACTGAATTTGATTTCATTATTCCTAAGTTTCCAATGGTAGCCACCTTTTATGCATTGCCAAAGATACATAAGGGCCTCAATCCCCTCAAAGGGAGGCCGATTGTATCAGGTGTGGACTCATTGACACAAAATAGTGGTTTATACATTGATCAGATACTACGCCCCTTTGTGGTCTCTATGCCATCATACCTAAGGGATACATCTGACCTATTGCTAAAATTAGAGGGCATATATCTGGAGGGGAATGCTTGGTTGGCTTCTATTGATATAGAAGCCCTCTATAGCAATATACCACATGACGTAGGCATCAGGGGTGTGGGACACTATTTGAGTCAGAGGTCTATAGCATGTAGAGGGCATAACACCTTTTTGTGCTCGCTCTTGCGATATGTATTGACCCATAATGCATTCTGCTTTGATGGAAAATTCTACCACCAGCTCAGGGGCACTGCGATGGGGTGCCCCTGTGCCCCTTCGTATGCAAACCTGTTCCTGGGCTGGTGGGAGGAGACTATTGTGTTTGGAGGAGAAGAGAAGTGGTGGCACGGTCTGATTTCTCTGTGGTACAGGTTCATAGATGATGTCTTTATGATATGGACAGGGGAAAAAGATCAATTTGAAGAATTTGTAAGAGAGCTGAATCAAAACAATGTGAACCTGAGATTTACCTCAGAAATTCATAAAACCGAAATACCATTTTTAGACATCAAAATCAAAAAAGATCTACTGGGGGGTGTTTCCACTAGTATATTTCGGAAACCGACAAGCACAAATAGCTTATTACACTGGCAGAGCCACCACCCAGTTCCCCTCAAGAGAGGCATCCCGAAGGGACAATTCCTACGGTTGAGGAGGAATTGTTCCAGGAATGACCTGTTCCAAAAACAGGCTGGTGACATGTTCTGTAGGTTTAAGGCAAAGGGATACCCACAACATGTTTTAAACACGGCGTATGACTTTGCAAGAAAAGCAGACAGGGGTAAACTGCTGCAGAAACGTGAGACTGGAGACTCGACAGAAATAATAAGGGTCATTGGGACTTTTGATGTAAACCATCAGGAGGTCAGGAAGGTCCTGTCCAAGCACTGGGACGTCCTTAGGTTAGATCCGGATTTGAAAAATATTATTGGTGAGCGTCCCAATATTACCTATAGAAAGGGCAAATCAATCAAGGACATGCTGGTCCATAGCCTATATAGGAGACCAGGGGTTGGTGGGACATGGCTAGATAGGAGACCCTGTGGCTTTTTTAAGTGTGGGGATTGCAGTTTTTGTAAATTTATGAGACCAGGGAAGTCCTTTTGTAGTGCGAGTACAGGCAAGATTTTCTATCATCGTGACTTCTCCAACTGCAAGACAACAGGGGTCATCTATATGGCCACGTGTTCGTGCCCTAAAAATTATATAGGTAAGACTAGGAGAGAGTTCAGAAGAAGAGTGGGGGAACATCTTGGGGACATAAGGCATCAAAGAGAAACCCCGCTTGCAATGCATATGTGGACGTGCCATAAAGGCGACCTCGGTGACATTAAATTTTGTGCTATAGAGGTCGTTAATGTGAACCCAAGAGGAGGTAATGTGGACAAGGTGATTCTTAGGAGAGAATGTGAATGGATATTCAGGATGGAGTCCCTGGAGCCGAGGGGGTTGAATGAGCAACTGTCGTTTGCCTGTTTCTTATGAGCCACAGTAGAATAATGTGTTCTGCTTTGAGGATATTGGTCTCTTGGGTTTTGTTTGTGTTTCCCATTTTTAATGGGATCCCCATGCATTGTCATGGAATATTGGATATATATAAAAAATTCCCCTCTTCACTGCCGTATCTATATCCACCCTCTAATGAATTTGAGCAGCTCTTATTAATTTCAGTTCCATTGGCATACACAGTAAGTTTTTAACTTGTGTGTGCTAGGGATGCTGTATTTATATATTGATGCATATGCACATTGTATGTGGAGATTCATTACTATCTTTAACTATCTTTGCAAATTATTTAACATCGGATCAATAACTATAGGATCTATATATATGTTCTATAGTGCTTTTTTCTTATAGGTATATACTGTATATTTTCATTATAAAAGAGTGTTCAATTCACATGATGAGGGGCATGCCCACTGACTCCTGTTCACACCGCTGAAGGATATGATGCGATTTACACTTGCGTACTTGCATGCTAACTATCATGCCGAAAAAAAAGAAAAACATATTAAGACTACTGAGCATCGGTCTATATGTCATACATAGCGCTTTACTGTGGATTTATTAGGAGAGTGTATTATACATGTGGGTGATATACCTCGGAGTGGACAGTGAGTCTAAGCCGCAGCGCTTTGAGAGCACTGTGAGATGGCTTATCCACAGACATCTGATTGGCGATTCAGCAGTGACGCTGCATGTATGTCAGACGTGGCAAACAGTTTCAGCTTTGCTGATTGGTAAATGCTGGGAGACTTTCTGTCTGAGGACATCTGATTGGTCACCATGACGCTGCTGGAGAGTCCGACTAGCTGATTGGAGCAACAGTGGATGGGTGTCGAGGCAATTGGCGCTCAGAGACGCCATGCAACGTGAGTGGGCGGAGCTTTTGCTCTGCGTTGTGGTTTTAAAGAGGGGAGCTGCACTGAGTATCGGTAAGCTATTTGCACCTTTATGGGACACAAGATATCGCAGCATCGGGCCTCCTGATGAGCCTAATAAGGCGAAACGCGTTGAGGCGTTAACTGGTTGTTGGCAGGTGGCAGAAAATGCAGATGAGTATCGCTGTGGCAGTTCTGCGTTTTTCTGTATTTATACAGCAATGGGATATAGCCTTTATCCGTTCTGTGTGTTAAGACTTATTAGAGTCAGTGTCTTGTCTATATATTAAGAGATCTTCTACATGAGATTGAGGCACTATTCACAACTGTTTTTCTATTATGATGTCTGTTGCTCAAATTTGACCACCGATTGCCATATGTGTTCTATTTAATTTTAACCTCTTGTCTTTGGGACACAGGGTCCTCTTTAGAGCAGCTTGGTCTCTGTCTAGAGATAGGGGTTCCCGTATCTTGCATCGGGTAGAAGGGACCACTAGTGGCGGTAGGGCTTATCAGGGCCCCTAGGGACGTTGGAGACAGGGGTTTAATGACCATGTTGTGGAATGATTTCTCAAGTAACGCTCACACGACTGGTAATACGGCATCGATTGAAAGTGACAGGAGACAGCAGTTGTCAATTATGGTTACAAACTACTTCTCCCATATCGATGTTCTCCCTCACAGATCATTCCCCTTTGACTATTGGGCCTCTAAACTGGACGCCTGGCCTGAATTGGCACAATATGCCTTACAGGAGCTTGCTTTCCCTGCTGCTAGTGTGTTATCTGAAAGAGTCTTCAGTGCTGCTGGATCAATCCTGACAGAAAAAAGGACCCATCTGTCTATCCAAAATGTTGATGATCTAACCTTCATTAAAATGAACCATGCATGGGTTTCAAAGGATTTTGTCCCACCTTCCCCTGATGACACATAGGTTGCCTGAAAACTGCCTCGCTTTTGTCCTCCTCTTCCTCGGACTTGCCCAATTCTGCCCTTTGCAACAGCTGAGTGTCCAGCCAACACATCAACATATGCCATTTTTTAAACCTCCCTAAGTGGGCTGCCCAACCCCCCCAATGGCTGGGGTCAACACTTGGCGCACCCGGGCAAGTGCCGTTGCTCTGAACAGGTGGATGGGCCCACAGATGGCCGACGGCACTGGCACAGGGCCCCTCATAGTACAATACAGTGTCTCTGATGGTGTGGAGGTCCACTCGCCGTCAGACACACCAGCGTACTATGAGGGGCCCTGTGCCAGTACCGTCGACCACGAGTGTGCCCCCCCTGCTTGGTCATGGCCACAGCACTTGCAAGTTGCAATACTTACCTCTCCCTGCTCCACCGCTGTGTAGTCTGGGCAGTTATATCCTTCACTGGGATGGCCACTAGAAATTTGGTGTATTGATCGATGATTGTTAAGATGTAGCTATGCCCTGTCCTGCTGGCCTCTCCTTTCAGATGATCATTTGTAATGTACGTCTACTTACAAGCTGATGCAGTGGTGCTTTATGATCACCTTTCACAGTTGTGATAGTCACAGACGTGTTACATTCCTGCCACCATTTTCCAATGTCTCCTCTCATGCCAATCCAATAGAATCGCCTATGGTCTGTGGCTTCTGTCTTTGGCACTCGAAAATGACCAGACACATCATGATAGGCAGTGAGGACCATGTCTATATCTCTCCCTGTGATCACAGTTTGATGGAGACGAGTAACGGTGATGTGATCCACACTGCTGCGATAAAGCAATCCTTTCTTCACAAAGAACCATTTTCGCTGTCTCCAGAGACACAGTAATTGAGGGTCTGCATCACCTCTGCAACATCTACCGGGAGGTTTTCCCGCGATGAGTAATTCCCAAATTTCTGCCAACACTCGACTTTCCGTCTATATTTGTATCCATGTAGTTTCCAATAGCGGAGAGTCTGGACTGGCTTTCTGAGATTGAAATATATACTAAGATTTAAAATACCACAACACTGTATACTGTTGTATGCTTCGACTATCTTTCCTTTATTCTACTTTTTAATTTCTGGTGTAATACATACTGTGCCTGTGAGTGTCTGTGTCAGACTCCGGAAGTATAGATGGAAATTTACAATTACCCCTAGACTGGATACACCTGATATAGTACCTTTGTTCCAAATTTGGTATTACGGTATCATCCATAGTGAGTGAGCATGTGTGGCTTACGTCTTCTATATATATGGTGAATCGGAGATACCAATTTTTACCCTATACTCGCTACAGCTTGTATCTTGTTATACAGTACCTTTGTTCGACATTTAGTATTACGGTCAAATTCATACTGGGTAAGCATCTGAGACTGACTACGGGACTATGTATATGGAGATTTCAATTGTACCCTATAATATATATACTTGCTATCTTGTTATCCAGTACTTTTTTACAACATTTTTTATTATGGTCAAACCCAGACTGAGTGAGCGTCTGAGGGTGACTCCGGAAATAGATACCGAGATTTCAAATTTGCCCAATACTGTATACAACTGTATGCTTGTGTTACATTACACATTTACAGCTTTTCATATTCTTGTGTAGTCCATAATGGGCCTGAGAGCGTTTGTGTCTGACTCCTGAAATGTATACGGAAATTCAGAATGTTTACACTATACTATATATACCTTGTATCTGGTGATACTGTACCCTTTTTCACCTTTTTATTTTATTGGGTAATCCATACTGATCCTGTGAGCGTCTGTGTATGACTCATGAAATATATACGGAGATTTACTATTATCTGTTGAGTTCATTTTCCCCTTCACCATTGAGGTCTGATGAACTCCCTCATCTGGTGAAGGAAGGTAGTGAGGCTGATTACCAAGCACCTGGGTATGATGATGTCTGGGTGATGGGAATTGCTGACTGGATATAAGGCAGCCGACGCCCTTCTGCCTTGCTGGTGATCTCTCTGAGGGATTCTAGGAGACCAGTCTGATTCCTGCTCCTCAAAAGCTAAGTTTTCTGCACTGCTTTTTGCATTTGTGTTTTGTTTTGTTTTGCCTTGTTTTTCTGAATTTCTGCCATTCCCTGCTGGGGTGAGTTGAATTCCTTTTTGCTCTGTCTTCAGAAAATACCTGAGTGCTGATATAGTCTTTTTGAAGCCTAGCGTCTTCAGGGCCTTTTTCCCTATCAGCCTGTTGGCCCTTGTTTTGATAGGGTTTTTGGCGGATTGCAGACAGCAGCTTTCCTATCCTGTCCTATTTAGTTACCTTGGGCCCCATCATTTTCTCAGCCTATCTTTCTATCTGTGTGAGTGTTTTTTCATCTTGCTTCACCGTCATTATATGTTGGGGGCTACCTATTGCTTTGGGGTCTGCTCTGGGGCATTTTAGATTTCCCTTTCTGTCTTTAGGCTATGTAGCTCTCCGGCTGTGATCGAGGGGTCTAGGGCACTGTAGGAACCACCCACGGCTACTGCTAGTTGTTGTTGATAGGTTCAGGGGTCTGCAATCCGATAGCTGCCAACTTCTCTGGTTTTCTGGACTTAGCTAGTATTTCTGTTTTTGCCTCCTACGGTGACTCATTCATAACAGTTATCCCTAGACTGTGTAGAGCTGTACACTTCTGATACAGTACCATATATCTGCTGGTATTTTGGGTCAATTTTCTAAAACATGAGGAAGTATGGTGGAAGAGGATGCGGACGTGGGCGTGGGGGGCCACCTGGTACTGATGGTGGTGGTGGTCCATCTGCTGGTAGTGCCAAAAACACAATAGCAGCTAAGGCAGGAGGTGTTGAGCCTGCATCATGGTGTAGCTCTGGAAGGCCTGTAAGGCTCCATTTTCTGGGAGTAGGTAGACAGCTTTTAAAGCTGGAGCATCAGGATCTGTTTTTGGCTTACATTGCTGAAACAGCCTCCAGCTCTATCGCCTCCTCTTCTGAAGTTTAGAAAAATGCAAGCACTGAGTCGTAAGTGCAGGCTTCTGGTCAGGAGCAACCACTTTCCTTGTGTCCTTCACCCACACCAAAAGTGAAGGATGCGGCAGCACACACTTCAGATTACTCCATGGAGCTCTTTTCACATACCATGCCTGGGTTAATTAAAAATGGGGCCCATCATATACTGGAGCATTCAAAATGGGGGACATCTGACACTGGAGCATCATCCATAAGGCCCATCATATACTGGAGCATTCTAAATTGGGCAGATCAGACACTGGAGCAGCATCTATGGGGCCCTTCATATACTGGAGCATTCAAAATGGGGGACATCTGACACTGGAGAATCATCCTTGAGGTCCATGATATACTGGAGCATTCCAAATGGGGTAGATAAGACACTGGAGCAGCATCTATGGGGCACATGATACACTGGAGCATTAGAAATGGGGCCCATTATATATGGAGCATTATTAGGGCCCTTAAGACACTGGAGCATCATCCATGAGGCCCATCATATATTGGAGCATTCCAAATGGGGGACATCAGACACTGGAGCAGCAACTATGGTGCACATGATACACAGGAGCATTAGAACTGGGGCCCATTATATGGAGCATATTAGGGCCCATAAGACACTGGAGCGTCATCCATGAGGCCCATCATATACTGGAGCATTCCAAATGAGGGACATCAGACACTGGAGCAGCATTTACAGGGCCCATTAGACACTGGAGCATTGGAAATGAAGCCCATTATATATGGAGCATTATTAGGGCCCATCATACACTGGAGCATCATCCATGAGGCCCATCTTATACTGGAGTGTTCCAAATGGGACAGATCAGACACTGGAGCAGCATCTATGGGGCACATGATACACTGGAGAATTAATAAATCCAAAGGGAATTCGTAGCTATATTCCGCGCTGCCGCTTTAGACAAATTCCAGGAGAATGCTGTATGATTGCAGTGGTTTTATTCTACGCGTTTCAGGGGTCTCATGCCCCCTTCATCAAGAAATACCACAAAATACATACAGGTATCACAGACATAAATAGGTTTGGAAGGACGCTGGATTTCAAAAAAATGAGCGCCAACAAGTCAGATGATGCAGTGTCAAAGTTCAATGACACCACATGGTTAACAGTTCACCTAGGATATATTACAAAAGTATGCGTATTTTAGAAGATTTTTTGATTAAATTTACATTTCCCAAAAGAGATAATAAAGTCAAATTTATGATTTTAACATGGAAAAAGACTGAAAGAAAAAAGAAAGAACCGAACATCTGCTCAGGTGGACATGAACCTGCAAAAAAGGGGTTATTCCTGTTCAGAGGTGGATGCCTTACAAGAGGACTACCGTATGGAAGCAGCAAGCTACTTTTTATCAAGGAAAGCATTGCAATCTTTCTAAAAAAAAGGGGGGGGAGAAAATAAAAGCATAATTTTAATTCTTTACCAATAAAAAATATAATATAATTTTAGTTGAACGCTGAAAAAATAAATATGAAGTTATTTTTAAGTAAAAAAAGGAAAATGGGTTTAAAAGATGCTAGATGCAGCAACACACTAGAAACTGTACAGCAGCAGCTCAGAATGAGAACGCAGGACAAGCCGACAAAATAAATTCATTGCTTCATTGGTACAAGGATCGTGGGCAAATTTTACATTTAGCATGAGGCACATAAAAAAGGGTTAATATATCAAAGACAGCAACACACAGGAAGCTGTACAGGAGCCGACTACTGCTCAAAGTAAAAGCGCAGGATAAACCGGCAAAGTGAACGAGTGGCTTCATTATAGATAAGATCGCAGGCAGCTTTTGTGTTCAACGCGTGACACAAGTCTTTCCACTGCACAGGAGAGGCAGTAACATTCTTATACTGCTCACTAGGGTGACCGGATCTCATATGGGGGGGAAAAAATGTCAGAATCTTGTTCGTCTGGACCCCACAAAACGATTCCCCTTTCCAGATATTGAGAGAGCCAAAATTTGAGCTCGATCAAACAACGTTAACCCGTGCCGTTCGTCGCTCAAAGTTTTAAAAAATCCAAATTGAGGTATTTTAAGATTTAGGTATTTTGCATAGTCTGTTAGACAGTAAAGAATGTGACAACAACATTGCAGAAATAGCCCTGACCAAATTTTCGAACCATTTGTGGTATTTGAATGCAGAGTTGGTGGGATTATCGTTTTTTGATCCCACCATTACAGACAATGAAAAGTTGTTAATGGCTAATAAATTGCTCAGTAGCACAGATGAACCATGAGAGCCCGCTAACCTACGTGAGTTGATAATTTTACATAGTTATCTAATCTATTCTAGAGCTTTTGTTAAAGTAGTGTTTGAAACGTCAGAATATAATGCTCGGCATTTGCTTACAACTTGCAGGACATATTGCTTTTGTTCTTCATCTTTTGTCAGAAGGTCGTTAAAGTCGGTTACTTCCTACCTCTTTTAATTTTTCTTTCCTAACTTTTGGATTTACAACCCTAGCGTGCTCTGATGGTTCATCTGTGCTACTGAGCAATTTATTAGCCATTAACAACTTTTCATTGTCTGTAATGGTGGGATCAAAAAACGATAATCCCACCAACTCTGCATTCAAATACCACAAATGGTTCGAAAATTTGGTCAGGGCTATTTCTGCAATGTTGTTGTCACATTCTTTATAGTCTAACAGACTATGCAAAATACCTAAATCTTAAAATACCTCAATTTGGATTTTTTCAAACTTTGAGCGACGAGCGGCACGGGTTAACGTCGTTTGATCGAGCTCAAATTTTGGCTATCTCAATATCTGGAAAGGGGAATTGTTTTGTGGGGTCCAGACGGACAAAATTCTGACATCGATTTTTTGCGGTCACCCTACTGCTCACTAATCGCTATGGCTCAGCAGTATGTAGATAAAAGCTGAGTGAAGGAAGAACGAAGTATTATCAGCTGGGGTCATTCTTTCATGTCTAAGGGCCCCGTCTCACTAAGCAATCTCGGTAGCGAGATCGCTGCTGAGTCACAACTTTTGTGACATAACAGCGATCTCACCAGCGAGATCGCTGTGTGTGACAGTAATCAGCGAGCGGCCCCCCTGCCGGTATCACTGATCGCTGCAAGAAATCTCTGGACATTTCTTTGGTCGCTGGTCTCCCGCTGGCCAGCACGCATCGCTGTGTGTGACAGCGGGAGACCAGCGATCAGGTGTAAAAAATAATAAAAAAAATAAAAAATATAGTTATTCTCACCTTCCGACGTCGCGTTCAGCCATCCCGCCTCTCTCCATGCTCCGGTCCCAGTGATCCTTTGCACGAATGACCGCGAGACTTTGTTATCCCGCGAGACTGTGACATCTCGCGGTCATTCTCGCAAAGGATCACTGGGACCGGAGCGTGGAGAGAGGCGGGATGGCTGAACGCGACGTCGGAAGGTGAGAATAACTATATTTTTTATTTTGATTCTATTTTTTACAGGATGGCCAGCGATGCCGGGCACTCGGCATCGCTGTGCTGATCGCTGGTGAAGCTGTCTGTGTGACAGCTCACCAGCGATCACATAGCGATTTACCAGCGATCCTGACACCTTCATATCGGTGTCGGGATCGCTGGTAAGTCGCTTAGTGTGACAGGGCCTTAACTAGTAGAATTAGTAGTGCTTACCCGGGCTTAATTAAAGAAGAAAGGAACTCTTCAGAATATGCAAATAACAGAGATAATGTTTAAGACAGGGGTGTGAAAGTGATTACTCCCAAGAGCAAAAGAAAAAAGGGGAACTAAACCGATACAAAGGGAGTTTCATTCCAAAGGAGGCTATGCAGGATTTTCATATATATAACTATTTTTTGGAGTTAACGCAAAAACTATATGTGAGCAAATCCATAAATAATTTAAAAATAGTTAAAAAATATAAATATAATAGAAATAGATGAATATGCATTAAACCAAGGAAGCACAGTATTGTGAAATTAATTATAAATATAAATATAAAATTACATTAGTATAAAAATATAAAAATATAAAAACCACAAGGCGGGGACTGCATAATTAGGTGAAAAATATCAAAAAAGGGGCAACTGTCACAAATAATACATATAAAATTTTAAATAGAAAAAAGAGAAATTGTCACAAAGATCTCAAAAACCATCTATACACATGGTCAATTTTTTTCATAGGTTGCAGAGCATGTGAATATAGATATAAACAAATATTCCACTGTCTAGGTAAAAACCTCAGTTTTTCATTTAGACCCTGTGGTTTCAGACTCCCTAATTTGTAGATCCAATAGGCTTCCTTTCTATTTAATTTCGTAGATCTGTTCGGTGCACATTTAGGTATATGATCGATAGGGCTAATTTTTAATAATTTCGAATTGTTATTATGTACCAAGGCGTAATGTCTGGACAGCCCATGAGTAAGCAGGCCTTTTTAATATTATGCCGATGGGAGTTCAGTCTGAGATGTAGGGGTTGCGTGGTCCTCCCCACATATTGCTTACCACAGGGACATTCAATGACATAAATAACAAAGTCAGAGTTACAGTTTAGAACAAAAGGGATCATAAATTTCTCTTTAGTGGAAAATGAAATTATATAGTCAGCTTTATGATTTATATTAGAACAGCACAAGCAGTTCCTAGCGCCACATTTAAAGATTCCTTTGGTTGAATTCAGGGTATAACCACCAATGGGGCTAACATGGGCTCTCAGGCGGCTAGGGGCAATTAAATACTTGATTGTAGGGGCTCTACGGAATGTAATCCCGGGATTCCTAGGAAGGATATTGTTCAAAATGGGATCAATCAACAATATATGCCAATTCTTATGAAAAATTCTACGAATTTCATTATGTTCAATGGAGAATTGCGTTATAAAATTCAATGAAAAGTTCTTATCAGTAATTACTTGCTCTTTTGGCTCCAGTAATGCTCTCTGATTTACTTTGATAGAGTTTTTAAAGGCATTCTTAATTAAATGTGAAGGGTATTTTTGAGCAAAAAATCTTTTCTTTAAAATATTGGACTGATCTTTAAAGTCAGTATCCAATGAGCAGTTTTTTCTAATCCGGTGAAATTGATTATTAGGAATATTATTCAACCATTTGTTGTAGTGCCCACTATTGAAATGAATGTAGCCATTGGTATCTACTTTTTTAAAAAATGTTTTGCTACATATTCTGTCTTCTTTGATAAAGAGGGTAATATCTAAAAAATTAATTAGAAGACTGTTATAAGCTGCTGTAAAAGAAAGATCTCAGTCGTTAGAATTTATCGTCTGAATAAAAGTTTCAACATTATTAGTAGAATTGTCCCAGATAAAAAATAGGTCATCAATGAATCTTTTATAAAAAATAATATTTTTGCTCCAATTTTCATTCAAGATAAAAAAATTTTCAAAAATCCCCATAAAAAGGTTAGCGAAAGTAGGTGCTACCTTCGAGCCCATTGCAGTCCCCTTAATTTGTTGAAAAAATATTTTTTCAAAGGTAAAAAAATTATTTTTCAATATAAAATTAATACCTTTTAAAATAAAATCCTTTTGAGCCAAAGAAAGTCTAATATCAGATTTTAAAAAATGATGAAAACAATTTACACCTACATCATGTGAAATGTTAGAATAAAGTGCAGTCACATCCATAGTAATGAAAGCATATTGCGGCTTCCAAGTGACTTCTTGGAGTAGATACAATAAATGAGTTGAGTCTCTGAGGTGACTTTTTAATTCAAATACGTGCGGTAACATGATCCTATCGATGTAATGGGCTAGATTAAAAGTTAAAGAGTTAATACCCGCAATTATCGGTCTGCCAGAGGGATTGCAAAGACCTTTGTGTACTTTAGGTAAGTGGTAAAAAAAAGGAATGCTTGGGTTTTTAATACTTAAAAACTTTTTTTCTTTATTATTAAAAATATTCTGGGAAAGACCCTCCATGATTAAAGCATTATAGGCTGTGATAGATTTAGAATAATCACTAAATGAGCTTTTGATGTAGTAGTCAGTATCAGATAAAATTCTATGAGCTTCATTAATGTAATCACAACGATTTTGGATTACAACCCCACCACCTTTATCAGCCTGTCTGATCACAATCAAACTGTTAAGAGAAAGGGAGAATTAGAAATGAGGCCCATTATATATGGAGCATTATTAGGGCCCATAAGACACTGGAGCATCATCCATGAGGCCCATCATATACTGGAGCATTCCAAATGGGGGACATCAGACACTGGAGCAGCATTTATGGGGCCCATTAGACACTGGAGCATTAGAAATGGAGCTCATTATATATGGAGCATTATTAAGGCCCATCATACACTGGAGCATCATCCAGGAGGCCCATCATATACTGGAGCATTCCAAATGGGGGACATCAGACACTGGAGCAGCATTTACGGGGCCCATTAGACACTGGAGCATTAGAAATGGAGCTCATTATATATGGAGCATTATTAAGGCCCATCATACATTGGAGCATCATCCATGAGGCCCATCATATACTGGAGCATTCCAAAAGGGGCAGATCAGACACTGGAGCAGCATCTATGGGGCACATGATACACTGGAGCATTTGAAGTGGGGCCCATTATATATGGAGCATTATTAGGGCCCATAAGACACTGGAGCATCATCCATGAGGCCCATCATATACTGGAGCAATCCAGATTGGAGACATCAGACACTGGAGCAGCATCTATGGGGCACATGATACACTGGAGCATTAGAAATGGAGCCCATTATATGTGGAGCATTATTTGGGCCCATAGCACACTGGAGCATCGTCCATGGGGACCATCATATACTGTAGCATTATGTGGAGCTCATCATATACTGTATGGAACATTATATGTGGCCAATTATTCTGTATGGAGAAATATATGGGGCTCATTATTCTGTATGGCGCACAATGTAGTGGCCCTAATACTGTATGGAGTAATATATTGTCCTTTTTTTGAGCTATTGTACAAGTTAAAATAGATCAGTCATGTCATGTAAGCAGTGAAGTATTTGTCATTGTACTATACCTATATTTCTGTGCCGTATCGGAGCATCATGAGTTGTGGTATGTGTTAAAGGGGCGCACTGACACTCTTTGGCCCAGGGCACACGAAAACCTGGAGCCAGCCCTACCCCCCACAACTTTACCCTAATAACCCCCTGTTTTCAATGCATAACTATTATTATGAAGTAAATTAAGGTTGACAAGCTTCAGTAATAAGAATTGATGTTTTTGGCTTTGAAATGGGCACTGGAGGTGTGTTTACTGTCCTACACTCACTGCCGACTTTGCTTCCCCATTGGCTTGCATTGGGTTTCGTGTTTCAGTTGGCCTCCGACTTTTCCCTATATTCGGACGATTTCGTTCTACCCGACTTTTGAGAAAGTCCGGTTTCATGAAACCCGACTCGAACCTAAAAGAGGCAAAGTCGCTCATCTCTAGTCACGACAGCAAATATGCGGTGGCCATAGTGCGGGAAAGTACGCCCTCGACATAGGAGTCGAAGATTAAATGTACAGATTATTATTGTAGAGGGGATGGAGAGTGTTTCTGTTCGGACTCGGTATGAGGAAGTGTGGGGAAAATTGTGACAGCAGCACCAGTTTTTGTGTGTGTGGGGGGTTATCATAAGAGGAGCATTGTGGAGGAATATTACAGAGGGGCAGTGTGGGTGGATATTATGGAGTGCGATAGTGTAGGGGGATATTATGGAAAAGGACAGTATAGGGGGGATAATATGGAGAGGGGCAGTGGGGGGGATATTATTGAGAGAGGCAGCGTGGAGGATATTTAAAGAGGGGAAATGTGGGGGGATATTATGGAGAGGAGAAGTGTGGGGGATAGGTAGATTATATTATAGAGAGGGGCAGTGTTATAGGACTTTTATGACGGAAAGCAGTGTGGGAGATTATTATGGAAGTGCAGGATATGGAATGGGATTTTATTATGGAGAATGTAGTGTTTCTTTGAGAGGGGAAATTATTCAAGGTCAGCATAGGGCATATATTTTAATTAATGGACCATTATAATGCCACTTGTATTTTTATGGGCACGATTTTCTGATGTTCTACAGAAGACTGGAAAAGAGGGAAGTCTGCAGACATGAGCTGTGGATGTTCAAAGTCATCATAGCATCTGGACTACATAAAGGATGGGAATGACTTCAATAATACAAGATGTCACCTATAAGGTACCTGGATGTAAATGATTATTTGTGATACTGTCTCATCAGTACTGTTCCCGTATGGTCCACAGTCTGATAATGACTTTTAATTACAGCTACCATTGTTAACGACATAGTGGCAGTTGAAGGCTCATGCTATACAAATGTATATGAGTGAGGTTCTGACATTGCAGTTGATCACTGTACTAAGCTTGCTGCTGCAGTCATGCACTGATGATTGTTCTTGTGCTGTATTCAGTTACTGATGATGGGTTAGGTGCTGCATTCATGTGCTAATTGTGGTTCTGCATGCATGTACTGGTGATGGTTCTGGTGTTGTATTCATGTTCTGATGGTGGTTCTGGTTCTGCATTCATGTAATGGTTTCGAACTTGGTACTGTGTTCATGTACCGATTGTGGTTCTGCTTTCATGTACTGATGATGGGTCTGATGCTGTATTCATATACTGATGGTAGTTCTGGTGATGTACACTGCTCAAAAAAATAAAGGGAACACTAAGATACAACATCGCAGATATCACTGAATGAAATATTGCAGCTGCAAATCTTTATTCATTACATAGTGGCATGCATTGAGAACAAGAAAACATAGAAATGATCAATGTAAATCAAAATTAATATCCCACGGAAGTCTGTATTCGGAATGATACTCAAAATCAAAGTGGAAAATCAAATTACAGGCTGATTCAACTTCATTGTAAATGCCTCAAGACAAGGAAATGATGCTCAGTAGTGTGTATGGCCTTCACGTGTCTGTATGACCTCCCTACAACACCTGGGCATGCTTCTGATGATGCAGCGGATGGTCTCCTGAGGGATCTCCTCCCAGACCTGGACTAAAGCATCCGCCAACTCCTGGACAGTCTGTGGTGCAACGTGACGTTGGTGGATGGAGCGAGAAATGATGTCCCAGATGTGCTCAATCGAATTCAAGTCTGGGGAACGGGCGGGCCAGTCCTTAGCTTTAATGCCTTCATCTTGTAGGAACTGCTGACACACTCCAGCCACATGAGGTCTGGCATTGTCATGCATTAGGAGAAACTCAGGGCCAACCGCACCAGTATATGGTCTCACAAGGGGTCTGAGGATCTCATCTCGGTACCTAATGGCAGTCAGGTACCTCTGGAGAGTACATGGAGGGCTGTGGGCCCTCCAGAGAAATGCCACCCCACACCATTACTGACCCACTGCCAAACCGGTCATGCTGAAGGATGTTGCAGGCAGCAGATCGCTCTCCACGGTGTCTCCAGACTCTGTCACGTCTGTCACATGTGCTCAGTGTGAACCTGCTTTCATCTGTTAAGAGCACAGGGCACCAGTGGTGAATTTGCCAGTCCTGGTGTTCTATAGCGGTGTTAAGCTTTGAGCACAACCCCCATCTGTGGACACTGGGCACTCAGACCATCCTCATGGAGTCGGTTTCTAATCATTTGTGCAGACACATGCACATTTGTGGCCTGCTGGAGGTCATTATGCAGGGCTCTGGCAGTGCTCATCCTGTTTCTCTGTCTGGGATACAGTAACAGCCCTGTCACCCAGGTGGCGCAGACCTGAATAACAAATGTAAGGAGACTTCTTACCCACAGCGATTAGAGACCAGAGCACAGCGCGGGTATGGGCTATGCAGCTCCAGGACCTGCGGGGAGGGCGGAGCAATAGAGAAGCGTTCGGTGCCCGCAGGACCTGTGGCCACGTGACCGCACATCAGAGAGCTGGGCGGAGCTAGAGCTGAGCTCCTGCAGCGCCGACGATAGTACAGGAAAAGAAGCGGCGCAGAGCAATAACGATAGTCAGGCAGGCAATAGGGTCATACACAGGGCGGCAAGGTACAGGAGGGATATCCAGGAGGAAAGTCAAACGTAGCCAAAAAGTCATACACAGAATGGGCAGCGAAGTACAGAAGGGGAAGTCAGAACGTAGCCAGCAGTCATACACAGGGCGGGAAGCAAGGTACAAAACCAGCAGACAAGAGACGTAAGCCGTGACGGAACCAGGTCAAACACCAGGCAAGCAAACAACGATTTGGCATGAAGTACAGGCAGAACAGGGTCAGGCACACTCAGCTAGTAGTATAAACGACAGGGGACGGCTCTACCATGAGGCTATAAGAACCCTCCCTGGATCCACAGAGAGGCTTCCCAAGTTAACTCTTACACCACCTACACTGAAATCTCAATAAACCATGACAGTACTGTGATGTACAATGTCTGTGAGGTATGGGGTTTTGTCCACAAAATATGATGTTTTCTGTTGTAACTTTCCAGAAAGATCCGGCAGATATGACAATCCAGGCTGCTAGCTCTGCAGCTTCATCCCTCCTCCCTTCACACACACACAGAGCAGTGCCACCCCCCCCTCCTCTACAGCCTGTGTTCGCACTAGTAATAGGAGACCCCCCTGCTGTTACAACCATTTGTTTCCTTCTCTCCTCTTCAGAGCGGGAAAAACTTCTTTGTTTGAAATGAATAAAACTATGAGAGACTATACCATAAGAACCAAATACCCTAGAGATATGAAAATCACATTTTTGTAATCCGGGCGGTCACAGCGTCGCTGCCGTGGTTCTGGCAAAGCGTAATCCTTTCAGAACCTGAGATATGTGTTCCAGCTAAACGGTGTATCAGAACTACTGCATATTTGGTCTTGAATTATTGTACTCAACAAATCACAACCAATGATGCCCTATATGTGTCTGTGCGGGCTGCCCCCACGGAATTATGATTAGTATAAGTTTTCTAGTGTAATTCTACATCCAAAAGAGAGAGGTGGGATTAACCCAGCATGCATCTCTCCGTGATGTCACATAGCAAGTCTATAAAGCATTTCCTGGACAAAACCAGAGCAGAACAGCTCAAGTCGTCGTGCTAGAAAGACCCAGATGAGCGGAGAAGTGCAGCTCCGCCTCCACCCACCTTAGCCGCATGGTCTGCCTAAGGAACAATATGGAACTGTGAGTGTACTCTCTTTGTTTTCTCCACTTTTATTTTATACCTGTACTGTACATATTTTATGTCTCAATTTTATAGCAACTTTTATCTGTAATCACTGTCCTCTTTCGGAAAATAAATGAAATAATTATTTAGATCTGTCTCTATGCTCTAAGACTCGAACTATACGCCTTTGATAGATAATCGCTACTAATTCAAGGGGTTTGCCACGGACCCTCTTAATTTAACACTGTGAATTAAGTAACCGTGACTGGTGGCAGCGCGTTGTGCACGGCTATTGCGGCTTGCTGGCAGTCTAGAAGGGTCTTATATAGCTGAATAAGGGTCTGCGGCACCAGCATTCATAATTCCCTTACTGCAGAAGCCTAATTGCCGGTTCACAACAGGCAGCCCGTCCGGCGACCAATTATCCTAGGTGCAGTTCCCTGACTGACCTGAGGGTAAGGGGGGCGCCGGAGAGCTGCAAGTTCCAAAGTGGAACTGAGAAAGTGGGATATACATAAATCCCCGCAGTACTTGGAAGATTGATAGCAGTGGTGGGGCATCCAAATTAAACTCCCCCTGCGGCAAATTGTAGAGCGAGATTAGCTTGCTGGATATTTTTGGTCACATGGTGCCAGTGTTGGGATAACTAAGATAAGCCCCACTGCGCCTGTGATAGCCGTGTGCCGGCATTGTGTCACGCCCCTCCGTCCGCTGATACACCGGTGTCAGTGGTGGGATTGTGACATAGTGGTGACACAGGGTCCGCTGTCCGTCGCGTTTTGGTGGCAGCGGGACCCCCGTTAGTGTCGCCCGTAAGTGGACGAACGGCGGTGGGCTGTTCGTCACATATTGGTGGCAGCGGTGGGATAATCCTAGAGCATTAGTGATTTGGTTTGAGCAATCATTCCTCTCACTAAAGACCTGCACGGTTCCTGCGGGAATCCTGCATCATAGGTTTTGGAGAACAGACTCAGTGGTTACTAGTCCTGAGACATTAGTGTGTACTTGCAAGTATTCCCTCCCTTTTTCTCCATTTTTCTTTTCTGTCTTTTATTTGGCAACCATGGCTACGATGGGAGCAGAGTGGTATAAGCAGCATAACAAGGCATCTCTTATTGCCCTCTGCGGGGTGTGGCGGATCGACACCACGAACAAAAACAAAGCCCAAATGATCGCGGCTCTGGTGCAACGGGAAAACGACCAGAGCCCAGCGAACGCAGAAGCGGGCTCAAGTGGCAATGGGGCTGCAGCAGAGGCTCCACTCATGAGCGCTGGCCCCACATTCAACCATAACGGGGTGGACCCCTATCTGCAAATGGCCTTGGACGAACTCCCCGCCGAAGACAGTGATGGGCGGGTGAGGCTGATCCAGCAAGCTCGAGAGAGAGCAGAGCAGCGAGCCGAGCGCCAAGCTGAGGCTGAGAGAGCCGAGCGCCAGGCGCAGAGGGCCCATGAACTGGAGGTACTCCAGCGGGGTGGGAATGCCCCCACAGCCCGAAGCCGTGAGCCCAGCAGCGTCCAGACTCCTAAACCCGGCCAGAGCATTTTCCCGTGATGGAAAAGGACGGGGACTTGGACACGTTCCTGCGAGCCTTTGAGAAAGCCTGCAGACAGTACCAGCTGCCTAGAGACCAATGGGCAAGGTACTTGACCCCAGGGCTAAAAGGCAAAGCCCTGGAGGCATTTGCTTCTCTTCCGCCAGAAGCCGATGACGACTATGTCGCCATAAAGCAGGCGCTGATCGCCAAATACCGGCTGACACCTGAGGTATACCGAAAGAAGTTCCGGCACCTCCAACGTGGCCCACATGATAGCTACAGTGATGTGGTGCAAGGACTCAGGACCCACTTTGACCAGTGGATCCATGGACTGTCCGTTGAAACCTTTGAGCAGCTACGGGACCTGATGATCAAAGACCAGTTCCTGCATCTCTGCCCAGCTGAGGTCCGACAGTTCATCCTGGACCGCGAACCAACGAACGCGGACAAAGCGGCGCAGATCGCCGACAACCACGAGGCCAACCGGAAGCCCGAGACGCGGAGGCCAGTCGCCACCAGCTGGAAAGGGGGTAAGCCAGCAACCAACCCCAATGCCCCAGCTAGCCGTCCCTCCGGAGGCCCTGTCCCTGTTGCCAACAACAGGCCGGCTACTGACAGTCGCCTGTGTCACCACTGCCAGCGGCCTGGTCACTTCTTTTACGCCTGTCCGAACAGGCCGAAGAACCCCCCAGCCAAGGCCCCCGGGCCCAACGCCTCTGTTCTTTTGGTGGGAGGTGTGGTTGGGAGGGCTGACGACAACGTTCAACCTGTTCAGGTGGGGGCCCGTCTTGCTACAGGCCTCAAGGACACCGGGGCTGAACGAACCCTCATCCGTCCTGGACTGGCGGCCCCTGAAGAGTTTGTTGAGGGGAAAACCCTGACTGTCACCGGGATTGGAGGCACCCGTTGTCCCTTGTCAGTGGCACGAGTTTATCTCGATTGGGGTGCTGGGAGCGGGTTGAGGGAGGTGGGGGTGTCTGAAAACCTGCCCACTGATGTTTTATTGGGGACTGACTTGGGGCGGATGGTTACATACTACGTCCCTGACACCCTTCCCCAAACTGATAATAAGGGTAACGTTAACCCTGATGATGATGATGATGACGGGAAACTGAATGTGTTACCTGCTAATGCCTTGATGAGTAATGATGCAACTAACAACCATTCTTTCCCCAGGTACGATGCTGATGCTGATGTGAATGTACCAAAGCAAACTGATAACCATTCTTCTCCTAGGAAGGATGATGATGATGTTGATGTATCTGTGCCGACTGAACCCGTTAACCCTTTCTTTGAAGCGGTAGATGTGTCCACAGGTACCGAAGTGCTCAGCCCCGTCACTCTGCGGAGTGAGACGGCTGAGGAACCCCTGGCAGGAGTAAGCAACGGTGCTCAAGGAAATGGGGAGGTGCATGGGGACCATGAGGAAGGTAATGCCATGCAGCTGACCAGTGCCACCGAGGAAGGTAACTGGCCCATAAGTAGCACTGCTCCTGAAGTGTTGGGGGTGGATAGGGAGGTAGAGCCCAAGCCAGCACCGGCTGGTGGGTCTGTAGAAATCCCCAGGGAGACAGCATACATAGCAGCTGTCACACGCAGTCAGAGTGCCCAGATCGCAGGTAACGCACTGTCTTCTGGACCCTCTGCTGCTACAGGAGAGACTGAACCAGAGGTGAACCCAGAGCCGGTTCCAGAGGGTCCCAGTAAAGAGGGGACCCTGACGTCACTTCTGGCAGCCTCCAGCATGGAGTTCCAGGCTGCTCTGCACACAGATGCCAGCCTGGAGAAATTGAGAGGTCTCGCCGAGACGCCCACCTCCAAGTCTGATAAGGAGAGGGTGTTCTGGGAACGAGGAAGGTTGTACCGGGAGACAGTACCCAGAGATCCTAAAAAGGAGTGGTTGAGGGAAAGACAGCTGGTCGTCCCCTATCAGTTCAGAACTGAGTTGTTGCGGATTGCCCATGAGATTCCACTCGCTGGACACTTGGGGATCAGCAAAACAAAGGCACGGCTGTCTCAACACTTCTATTGGCCCAAGATGGGGACAGATGTAACACACTACTGCCGCTCCTGCGCCACCTGTCAAAAAGTGGGTAAGGCGGGGCCTGCTCTTAAGGCTCCCCTTATTCCTTTGCCGGTGATAGAGGAGCCTTTCCAGAGAATCGCGGTGGACATTGTAGGACCGCTGTCCGTCCCCAGCAGCTCCGGAAAGCGATACATTCTCACCGTGGTAGACTACGCTACCCGGTACCCAGAGGCAGTAGCTCTGTCTTCAACCAGGGCAGATAAGGTGGCTGACGCACTGGTGACCATCTTTTCAAGAGTAGGATTTCCCAGGGAGATGCTTACCGATCAAGGGCCCCAATTCATGTCTCGCCGAATGGAGGCTCTCTGTGAGAAAATGCAGGTGACGCAGCTGGTATCGAGTCCGTATCACCCACAGACTAATGGTTTGTGTGAACGTTTCAACGGTACCCTCAAACAGATGCTCCGCATACTGGTTGAGACCCAAGGGCGCGACAGGGAGCGGTACCTCCCACACCTGCTGTTCGCTTACAGAGAAGTTCCGCAGGCCTCGACCGGGTTCTCCCCCTTCGAGCTCCTGTATGGCAGGCGAGTCCGGGGACCCCTTGGGTTGATAAGAGAATCCTGGGAAGATGAGCCAAACCCCACAGAAGTGTCCATCGTGGATTATGTCATGCGCTTCCGTGACAGGATGCAGACCTTGACGCAGTTGGTGCATGACAACATGACGCAGGCTCAGGCTGACCAGAAGCGCTGGTACGACCAGAACGCCCAGGAGCGGACCTACCAGGTGGGTCAAAAGGTCTGGGTGCTGGTCCCCGTACCAACGGATAAGCTTCAGGCAGCCTGGGAAGGCCCATACGTCTTCCACCAACAGCTCAACCCGGTCACCTACGTGGTCACGCTTGACCATGCTCGGGGTAGGCGCAAGGCTTTTCACGTCAACATGCTGAAGGCGCACTACGAACGTGAAGCTTGTGTCATACCGGTCTGCAATCTGCCAGAGGATGGGGAGGAAGATCCCCTCCTGGACATGCTGGCCCAGGCCAAGGCCGATGGGTCCATTAAGGACATGGAGATAAGTGGTTCGCTCACCGTGTCCCAGCGGTTGCAGTTGATGGCCACCCTGAAACTCTTCCGGCCCGTGTTCACCAACCAACCGGGGAGGACGGAGTTAGCGGTTCATGAGGTGGACACCGGGAATCACGCCCCATTACGGCGAACACCCTATCGGATCTCTGAGACGGTGCAACAAGTCATGCGCCAAGAGATCGATGAGATGTTAAGGCTGGGGGTGATTCGACGGTCAAAAAGCGCGTGGGCTTCACCTGTAGTCCTCGTGCCTAAAAAGGATCGAACCACCCGGTTCTGCGTGGACTACAGGGGGCTCAACGCCATCACAACCTCTGATGCCCACCCAATGCCGCGCATCGAGGATCTGCTCGAGCGGTTGACAAACGCCAACTACATATCCATCATGGATTTGAGTCGGGGATACTGGCAGATTCCCCTGAGCCCTGAGGCGCAGGAGAAATCCGCCTTTATCACCCCCTTTGGACTGTACGAGTCCACGGTCATGCCCTTCGGCATGAAGAATGCCCCAGCCACTTTCCAGCGGATGGTCAACCACCTGCTTCGGGGACTGGAGGAGTACGCAGTGGCGTACTTAGACGATATTGCCGTCTTCAGTTCCACCTGGGAGGAACACCTTCAGCACCTCCAGGAGGTGCTCAAGCGTCTTCACCAGGCAGGCCTGACCATCAAGCCGGGGAAGTGCCAGATAGGCATGCGCAAGGTCCACTACCTGGGGCACCGGGTAGGCGGGGGTTCCATGAGTCCGGAGCCAGAAAAAGTGGACGCAATCGTGTCCTGGCCCACCCCCAGGACCAAGAAACAGGTGAAGTCCTTCTTGGGCACTGCAGGGTACTATAGGCGGTTCGTACAGGAATATAGCGCCCTTGCCAAACCCTTGACTGACCTCACCAAGCAGAGGCTACCCCAAACAGTCAACTGGACAGATGACTGTGAGGCGGCTTTCCAAGCTTTGAAAGCAGCCCTGTGCAACTCTCCAGTGTTGAGAGCAGTCGACAGCAGTCGCCCGTTTCTGGTACAGACCGACGCCAGCGAGTTTGGCCTCGGTGCTGTGCTTAGCCAGGTCGACTCGGGGGACCAAGAGCACCCCGTGTTGTACCTGAGCCGGAAACTTTTGCCGAGGGAAGTGGCATACTCGACCATCGAGAAGGAGTGTCTGGCCATGGTGTGGGCACTGCAGCGTTTGCAGCCCTACCTGTACGGGCGTGCCTTCACGGTGGTAACTGACCACAACCCTCTGAGCTGGTTGCACACAGTGTCCAGAACCAATGGAAGGTTGCTCCGCTGGAGCCTTTGCCTTCAACAGTACGACTTCACTGTAAAACACAGGAAGGGCAGTGAAAACGGCAATGCCGATGGGTTGTCCCGCCGTGGCGAACCCGCTGAGGTGCGCATGGCCGATTACCGAGAGGTAATGCCTCCTTAGCGCCCTCTTAAGGGGGGAGGTGTGATGTACAATGTCTGTGAGGTATGGGGTTTTGTCCACAAAATATGATGTTTTCTGTTGTAACTTTCCAGAAAGATCCGGCAGATATGACAATCCAGGCTGCTAGCTCTGCAGCTTCATCCCTCCTCCCTTCACACACACACAGAGCAGTGCCACCCCCCCTCCTCTACATCCTGTGTTCGCACTAGTAATAGGAGACCCCCCTGCTGTTACAACCATTTGTTTCCTTCTCTCCTCTTCAGAGCGGGAAAAACTTCTTTGTTTGAAACGAATAAAACTATGAGAGACTATACCATAAGAACCAAATACCCTAGAGATATGAAAATCACATTTTTGTAATCCGGGCGGTCACAGCGTCGCTGCCGTGGTTCTGGCGAAGCGTAATCCTTTCAGAACCTGAGATATGTGTTCCAGCTAAACGGTGTATCAGAACTACTGCATATTTGGTCTTGAATTATTGTACTCAACAAATCACAACCAATGATGCCCTATATGTGTCTGTGCGGGCTGCCGCCACGGAGTTATGATTAGTATAAGTTTTCTAGTGTAATTTTACATCCAAAAGAGAGAGGTGGGATTAACCCAGCATGCATCTCTCCGTGATGTCACATAGCAAGTCTATAAAGCATTTCCTGGACAAAACCAGAGCAGAACAGCTCAAGTCGTCGTGCTAGAAAGACCCAGATGAGCGGAGAAGTGCAGCTCCGCCTCCACCCACCTTAGCCGCATGGTCTGCCTAAGGAACAATATGGAACTGTGAGTGTACTCTCTTTGTTTTCTCCACTTTTATTTTATACCTGTACTGTACATATTTTATGTCTCAATTTTATAGCAACTTTTATCTGTAATCACTGTCCTCTTTCGGAAAATAAATGAAATAATTATTTAGATCTGTCTCTATGCTCTAAGACTCGAACTATACGCCTCTGATAGATAATCGCTACTAATTCAAGGGGTTTGCCACGGACCCTCTTAATTTAACACTGTGAATTAAGTAACCGTGACTGGTGGCAGCACGTTGTGCACAGCTATTGCGGCTTGCTGGCAGTCTAGAAGGGTCTTATATAGCTGAATAAGGGTCTGCGGCACCAGCATTCATAATTCCCTTACTGCAGAAGCCTAATTGCCGGTTCACAACAGGCAGCCCGTCCGGCGACCAATTATCCTAGGTGCAGTTCCCTGACTGACCTGAGGGTAAGGGGGGCGCCGGAGAGCTGCAAGTTCCAAAGTGGAACTGAGAAAGTGGGATATACATAAATCCCCGCAGTACTTGGAAGATTGATAGCAGTGGTGGGGCATCCAAATTAAACTCCCCCTGCGGCAAATTGTAGAGCGAGATTAGCTTGCTGGATATTTTTGGTCACATGGTGCCAGTGTTGGGATAACTAAGATAAGCCCCACTGCGCCTGTGATAGCCGTGTGCCGGCATTGTGTCACGCCCCTCCGTCCGCTGATACACCGGTGTCAGTGGTGGGATTGTGACATAGTGGTGACACAGGGTCCGCTGTCCGTCGCGTTTTGGTGGCAGCGGGACCCCCGTTAGTGTCGCCCGTAAGTGGACGAACGGCGGTGGGCTGTTCGTCACAAGTACCCCCCTTTTAACGGGGGGCCTCTGGACCCCCAGGTCTCTCAGGATATCGAGCATGGTATGCCCTGACCAGGCGATCAGCTTGCACCAGTCTGGCTGGTACCCAAGACCAGTCCTCCGGACCGTACCCCTTCCAATGTACCAGGTATTGCAATGACCTGCGAACCCATCGAGAATGTACAATGTGCTGAACCTCAAACTCCATATGTCCATCTACCAATACCGGAGTTGGAAGGGATCCTGGTTCCTCTACCACCGAATCTAATGGTTTCAGCAAGGACCTATGGAACACATCATGGAGTTTCAAAGATGAAGGGAGAAGTAAGCGATTTGCTACCGGGTTAATCACCTCGGTTATCTCATAAGGGCCGATGAATTTCGACCCCAGTTTGGTAACCTTAGGCTTATGTTTCACGTGGAAAGCCAAACCTTGTCTCCACACTAACGTCTGGCCAGAGTCCCTCTTACTATCTGTGAAATATTTCTATTTCTATTGTGCTTTGGAAATATTTAAACGCACCTTTGACCATAGATCACACCAATCCGGTTGACACAGTCTTCAGCCCCCGGACAGTTAGAATCCAGACGTGAAAATTCACCGAAATGAGGGTTTAATCCGTAATTAATAAAAAACGGTGACCTACCAGTGGATTGATTTATCCGATTGTTGAAGGTGAATTCCGCCAACGGCAAGGCATCACACCAGTCATCCTGCAAAGTGGAAGTCAAACACCGGAGAATCTGTTCCAGCGACTGGTTAGTGCGCTCCGTTTGTCCATTGCTTTCCGGGTGGTAAGCTGAGGAGAAAGACAGAGATATCCCCAACTTCTTGCAAAAAGCCTGCCAAAACTTAGAAACTTAGCTACAATTTGTGCCCCTCTATCAGATACAATGCTCATAGGTACACCATGAAGGCGAACCACCTGGGAAAGGAAAAGTCTAGAAAGGACTTCTGCTGACGGTAACTTAGCCATAGGTACAAAGTGTGCTAACTTGGAGAACCTGTCCACAATTACCCAAACCACAGTATTACCCCGGGATGGAGGGAGATTAGTGATGAAGTTCATGGACAAATGAGTCCAAAGCCTTCTCGGGATTGGCAAAAGCACCAATTCCCCGGCCGGCCGGCAATGAGAGCTCTTGGAACGGGCACATAGCCCACAAGCTACGACATATCTCTTAATCTCTGCAGACATTAATGGCCACCAAAAGACTCTTCCTACATCTTCGCATGTGGCTGTAATACCTGGATGAGTGCTTAACTTTGAGTCATGGAACTCCCGCAGGAGATTGGTGCGCAAGTGCTGTGGAACAAACAACTTATGTGCAGGTTTGGACCTTGGAGCTAAAGATTGAGCCCCCACAATCTCTCGCTCCAATTCCGAAGACAACTCCGCTACAACCACCCCGGGTTGAAGAATGGAGGAGGGTGGATCAGGGGCAGACAACGGCTCAAAACTACGTGATAACGCATCTGCTTTCGCGTTTTTAGACCCTGGACGAAAAGCAATAGAAAATTGAAACCTGGAAAAAAAAAGTGACCAGCGGGCCTGCCTGGGAGTCAATCTTTTGGCAGTTTTAATTATACTCCAAATTTATGTGGTCCGTGATGACCATGAAAGGGTGAGCTGCACCCTCCAAAAAATGCCTCCACTCTTCGAACACCAACTTGATTGCCAGAAGCTCTCTATTCCCAACATCGTAGTTTCTCTCTACTGGAGAAAACTTTTTTGAAAAATAGGCACAAGGCCTAAGGTTAGTCAGAGTAGCTGATCCCTGAGACAACACCGCTCCCACCCCTACCTCTGAAGCATCAACCTCCACTACAAATGGCAAGGATGGGTCTGGTTGAACCAATATCGGAGCCGACATAAAGCAATTCTTTAGAATGAAAAAAGACTGTTTAGCTGGAGGAGACCAATTTCTAATGTCAGCCCCTTTACATGTGAGATCAGTAAGAGGCTTAACTATCTGTGAAAAACCTTTGATGAACCTGCGGTAATAGTTTGCGAATCCCAAGAAGCGCTGGAGTCCTGTCAGGTCCTGAGGTTGGAACCACTCCACAATGTCTTGCACCTTCTTGGGATCCATCCGAAACCCCTGTGGCGAGATTATGAGCCCTAAAAATGTTAATTCTTGGAAAAAAATGTACATTTTTCTAGCTTGACGAACAGTTGATTTTCCCTGAGTCTTTGAAGTACCATCCTAACATGCAACAAATGGGAATCCTTGTCAGCAGAATATATTAGGATATCATCTAAGTAGACAACAACAAAGTGGCCAAAGAGGTCCGCAAATACCACATTGATAAAATTTTGGAAGACAGCTGGTGCATTAGTGAGGCCAAATGGCATCACTAAGTTTTCAAATAATCCCTCTGACGTGAGAAAAGCTGTCTTCCATTCATCTCCTTCTCTGATTCTTATCAAGTTATAGGCCCCTCTAAGATCCAATTTAGAAAACCACATAGACCCAGGGAGTTGGTAACATAAATCTGGAATCAGGGGTAAGGGGTATGTATTCCTGACGGTAATCTTGTTGAGTTCTCGAAAGTCGAGGCAGGGACGTAGGCCACCATCTTTCTTTTTAACAAAGAAAAATCCTGCTGCTACTGGGGAAACTGAAGGTCTTATGTGCCCTTTAAGGAGACTTTCAGTGATGTATTCCTTCATAGCAAGACGTTTAGGGCCTGACAAATTGAATAACCGGGCTTGGGTCAATTTGGCCTCAGGGATCAGATCAATAGTGCAGTCAAATGGCCTGTGCGGGGGTAATGCCTCTGTCTCGCTTTCAGAAAACACGTCCTCAAAGTCCTTAAGTTCCATACTCCGGAATACCTTCCAGACTGACAGAAGACTCACAGATTTTGCGGGTGTCACACAAAAAACAGATTTATGGCAGCAGTCAATACATTTCAAACCCCACTTGACAATTTCTCTTTTTTCCCAATCAATCACTGGGTTGTGCCGTTGAAGCCACGGCATGCCCAATACCAGCCCAGCGGGCAATCTGTCCATCACAAAACATTTAATTTCCTCCCGATGAGAGGAACCAATTTGCAGGGAAAAACTGTCAGAAACATAAAGAATCCCTGAAAGGGTGAGGGGGAAGAGTCGATGGCCACAATTTTCAGTGGGGTCTCCAGCCTGACTGTTCCTATCTTGAGTCCCGATTCTCCACAATAGAAGCAGAGCTGCTTCTCTCGACGGCGTTTCCTTTCTTTCTCCTTAACGGAGGTAGCGCCAATTTCCATGGGTACCGGACACGCCTCTTCCTCCTTACTGCCAGAAAATAGAGAGGTTTCTGAGTGCATAACTCCTCTGGCTCTTAGCCGGCGATCCATCCGCACGGCTTGGGTCATGTCATCCTCCAGAGTATCAGGAGGTGGATGCAAGGCTAAGGCATCCTGATGGCGTTCTAACAGGCCTCTATGGAATAGTCCCCGGAGAGCGGCATCATCCCAGGAGACCTCTGCTGCCCACCGTCGGAACTCTGAGCAGAACCACTCCGCTGAGTGCCGACCCTGATGTGCATTCATCACCATATCCTCAGCCATCCAAACCCTATCTGGTTCGTCATAAATGCGACCCAGGGTCATTTGTTCCGGGGCCGTGGGGGCGAGAGAAAATGCCCAGGCTTGTGGGGCACCCCGAAGCAGAGAGATAATCACCCCCACCCTCTGAAATTCTCCCTCGGAGGAATGCGGTCTCAGGGAGAAGAACAGTTTGCAACCTTCCCTGAAAGCCCTATATTCCCTTTTGTCCCCAGAAAAAGAGTCCAGTAGTTTGACAGGAGACTCAGGGGACACTAGGGAAACATCCTTGCTCTCAGGACCAAGAGCCCCCGCAGCGACAGCCCCCTGCACTGTGTCTACCAGCTGCTGCTGGGTATGGGCCATCGTGCGCTGCTCCACATTCAATTTCTGGAACATTTGCATCAGGTGTTTTACCTGGTCGGACAGCACTTGCATGGGGTCCATGATATAGGCCAGTTACCACCAAGCACACACACACACCTTTTCCCTGAGAGGAGGGGAAAGGGGGGTGGAAGAAACTGTGACGGTCGTTTATAATGTCAGGGACACAGTAACAGCACTGCCACCCAGGTGGCGCGGACCTGAATAACAAGTGTAAGGAGACTTCTTACCCACAGCGATGAGAGACCAGAGCACAGTGCGGGTATGGGTTATCCAGCTCCAGGACCTGCGGGGAGGGCGGAGCGATAGAGAAGCACTCGGTTCCCTGCAGGACCTGCGGCCATGTGACCGCACATCAGAGAGCTGGGCAGAGCTAGAGCTGAGCTCCTGCAGCGCTGATGATAGTACAGGAAAAGAAGCGGCGCAGAGCATTAACAATAGTCAGGCAGGCAATAGGGTCATACACAGGGCGGGCGACGAGGCACAGGAGGGATATCCAGGAGGAAGGTCAAACGTAGCCAAAGGTCATACATAGAATGGGCAGCAAGGTACAGAAGGGATGCTCTGAAGGGGAAGTCAGAACGTAGCCAGCAGTCATACACGGGGCGGGAAGCAAGGTACAAAATCAGCAGACAAGAGACGTAAACCATGACGGAACCAGATCAAACACCAGGCAAGCAAACAACGATTTGGCATGAAGCACAGGCAGAACAGGGTCAGGCACAGTCAGCTAGGAGTATAAACGACAGGGGACGGTTCTACCATGAGGCTATAAGAACCCTCCCTGGATCCACAGAGAGGCTTCTCAAGTTAACTCTTACACCACCTACCCTGAAATCTCACTAAACCATGACATTCTCCTTGCACAAAGGCTGAGGTAGCGGTCCTGTTGCTGGGTTGTTGCCCTCCTACGGCCCCCTCCACTTCTCCTGGTGTACTGGCCTGTTTCCTCGTAGCACCTCCAGCCTCTGGACACTATGCTGACAGACACAGCAAACCTTCTTGCCACAGCTCGCATTGATGTGCAATTCTGGATGAGCTGCACTACCAGAGCCACTGTGTGGGTTGTAGAGTCCGCCTCATGCTACCACGAGTGTGAAAGCACAACCATCATTCAAAAGTGACCAAAACATCAGCCAGAAAGCATTGGTACTGAGATGTGGTCTGTGGTCCCCACCTGCAGAACCACTCCTTTATTGAGGGTGTCTTGATAATTGCCAATAATTTCCATCTGTTGTCTACTCCATTTGCTCAACAGCATGTGAAATTGATTGTCAATCAGTGTTTCTTCCTAAGTGGACAGTTTGATTTCACAGAAGTTTGATTTACTTGGAGTTATATTCTGCTGTTTAAGTGTTCCCTTTATTTTGAGCAGTGTATTAACATACTGATTGTGGTTTTGGTACTGAATCCTTTGTACTCAGTGTTGTTCTGCAATAATGGATGGTGGTTCTGATCTTGTAAACATATGATTTTCTACATAGCTATGCTAAAACTTAAAACACTTCAAAGCTTGGAGTTTTGAGATGAGGAGGATTTGGTGAGTTTCTGCTCTAAAAACTCAGTGAAAGTTAGGATTAGTGATGAGCGAGTATACTCGTTGCTCGGGTTTTCCCCAAGCATGCTCGGGTGTCCTCCGAGTATTTTGGCGTGCTCAGAGATTTAGTTTTCGTTGTCTCATCTGTATGATTTGCGGCTGCTAGACAGGCTGAATACTTGTGTGGAATGCCTGTTTGTTAGGGAATTTCCACATGCATTCAGGTTGTCTAGCAGCCGTAAATCATGCAGCTACTGCGACAAAAAGGCATAGAAATGTTGGTATTGAAAAGATCCTGGGCATTCCTGTCTGGTTTTTAGTTATCCCAGCTGATTCAGAAGTAGAGCAGAAGTAGGAGCTCTCCATCAGATGATAGTGAAGATGTACTTTGCATACTCATGGATGTACAGATGTGTTCTTCATTACTTTTGCTCTTTGTTTGATATATCCCGAAATGAGAGATATAAGATGATCTATGATTATCTTATCTCCCAGTGGTGTCTATGGTAAATGTGGCCTCTCAGTGATTGTGATTGTGCTGCCAGTTGCAGCCTGTGAAGGGTTTTTCTAGCATATTGTATTAAATCTGTCTATTGAGAACTTGGAGTCCTCCACTAAATGAAAGTAAAGGTTAGGATGGACACATCTGTACATATTGATGAAGTGTTTAATACAAGCCTTTAAAAGTTAGGATAATTTGTAGCCCAATCCCTTCAGAACTAATAAAAGATCTCATCATCTGTGACGAGGTCAGCTTACGCTGAGTCGATTTCTTTAGAGTGGACCCTCTGGGTCGTGGCACTAACCCACCTAGGGCGAGCTGACCTTGTGAGGAACCACCCCCTATACAGGGAGTGTCAGGGGCAAGACCAAGGGGGTAAGCCACCACGACTGCTGGAACCAGACGGCCGGCTCAAATAGACAATAGGTACGAGTGTCTGACGACAAAGGACATGCAGGAATCAAGACAAGACAATACGTGAATTCAAGGTATCTTCATTAAGGCAAATTCAGGATAACATTAAGTGCAAAACGTGATAACAGACAAACACAGCAAGGTGCGTGCGTGGCACGCCAAGGTCCATGGCATGGTACGTGCCAGAAGGTAAGCCCGGTTACCGGCAAGGACATGATGGCATCGGACTCCAGACAGCTGGCAAGGATCAGGGCATCAGGCTGCGGACACCAGCTCTGGACAACAGGCCGCAGTCTTCATGCTTACGATCTCTGGCAGTGATGGCAGGTTCTGGGAATCCAGCAGGCAAACCAGGGTACAGGCAAGGAGGCATGACAGATCTCCAGACATGGTGCGTATTAGGGAACACGCTGAGGCCCGAGGCAAGATTCCAGGCAGGGTGCGTGTGCACACCAGGGTCCAGGGCAAGGTGCTAGGTGCGTGTGTAAGGGACATGCCAGGGTTCAAAGTTCAAGGGAAGGTCCTGCGCGTGGCGAGGGACACGCCAGGGTCAGGGTACAAGGCAAGGTCCTGCGCGTGCCGAGGGACACGCCAGGGACAGGGTTCAAGGCAGAGTCCTGCGTGTGCAGAGGGGCACGCCAGGGTCAAGGTTCAAGGCAGAGCCCTGCGCGTGCAGAGGGGCACACCAGGGTCAGGGTTAAAAGCAGAGTCCTGTGCGTTCAGAGTGGCACGCCAGGGTATAGGCTAGGACCTGTGCGTGCTAGAGGGCACGACAGGGTAAATGGCAAGACCTGCGCGTACTTTTACAGAAGCACGGGGAGGTATGCCACGGGGCAGGCTAGGGTCTGCGCGTGCTATTAGAGAAGCACGCAAAGCACAGTGCAGAGACAGCGTGGGTGCAAGGAAGCACAGCTGGGGCACTGGCTAGCTTGTCGGGCTGAGGCACAGACAGACGGGCAAGACTGAGGCGAACCCGGCTGAGGCATAACAGTCGACACAGCTGTCACTGGCCGACGAGCACGGCTGAGGCACAAGCAGGCGGGCATAGCTAGGGCGGGCACAGCTGAGGCACAGACAGGAGGCTAGGAAGGCCAGGTACATGCAAAGGGCACACGAAGAAACAAGGCAAGGCAAGAAACAAGGCAAAACTAGACAAGTTACGGAACAAGGAGCGGAACGTAGGCAGAACAACAGAGCGGGGTCAGAGAGAGTAAAGGGCTAGCAGCGGAGCGTAGGCCGAAGCCCAGAGCCGGGTCAAGGGAGAACTTTGAGACTAGACATGGAATGTGCAAGAGAGCACCATGAGACAGAGTACGGAAAACCAGACAGAGACAGAGAACGTGGAAGTACTACAAGGCTCAGAATAGCAAAGGCCAGACATGGCGAAACAGGCAAGGCAGAGAACAAAGGAAGTACTACAAGGCAAAGCATGGCAAGGTCAAGACATGGCGAAAACAGGCAAAGGCAGAGAACATAGGAAGTAGAGTTGAGCGATACCGTCCGATACTTCAAAATATCGGATCGGAATGGATCGGCCGATCTTTAAAAAAATTATCGGTATCGCCGATGCCGATACCGGAAGTCCCATTCAAGTCTATGAGACTTCCGGTATCGGAATTGGAAAAACCCTTTCCTGCCCTTGTACAGCCTCTCGGGGGTCTGTACGGGCCTTCCGGGGGTCTCTGTCGGCCTGCCGGGGGGCTGTGCCGGCCTGCCGGTGGGCTGTGCGGACTGCCCGGGGTCTGTACCGGCCTGCCGGGGGGCTGTGCCGGCCTGCCGGTGGTCTGTGCACCCTGTGGGGGTCTGTACCGGCCTGCCGGGGGGCTGTGCCGGCCTGCCGAGGGGCTGTGCTGATGTCCGGGGGTCTGTGCAGGTATCGTCCAATGGGACTACAAGTCCCATCTGGCGATGCCTGCTACCATGACAGTGATTGACACATTAGCCAATGATGGGACAGTAGTAGTCCCATCATCCGGCTAATGTGTTAAATGTTAAAAAAAAAAAAAAAACTACATACATACTACATGCACATACATACCACATATATACTACATGCATGCTACATGCTACATACATACTACATATATACTACATGCATGCTACATACATACTACATGCTACATACATACTACATACATACTACATATATGCTACATACATGCTACATACATACTACATACATACTACATGCTACATACATACTACATACATACTACATGCTACATACATACTACATATATACTACATGCATGCTACATACATACTACATGCTACATACATACTACATACTACATACATACTACATGCTACATACATACTACATACATACTACATATATACTACATGCATGCTACATACATACTACATACATACCACATATATACTACATGCATGCTACATGCTACATACATACCACATATATACTAAATGCATGCTACATGCATACTACATATACAGTATACTACATGCATGCTACATACATACTACATACATACTACATGCATGCTACATGCATGCTACATACATACTACATACATACTACATGCTACATACATACTACATACATACTACATGCTACATACATACTACATATATACTACATGCATGCTACATACATACTACATGCTACATACATACTACATATATACTACATGCATGCTACATACATACTACATGCTACATACATACCACATATATACTACATGCATGCTACATACATACTACATGCTACATACATACCACATATATACTACATACTGTACATACTACATGCATGCTACATACATACTACATATATACTACATACATACTACATGCATGCTACATATATACTACATGCTACATACATACTACATGCATGCTACATGCATGCTACATACAATACATTCATACAATACATACATAGACATACAGTACATATAACATAGAGTAACATACTTACCAATACTTGTCACATTGTTCCCCGAAGCCATTGTCTTTTACGGAATAAATATTAACATAATAAACCACAAAAATACTCACCCATGATCCGAAGCAGTCCACGAGTGTGTCCCACGATGATCTTGGGTAGAGAACTGCAGCATCAGCTGATGCTGCCGCTCTCTACGGGCTGCAGGAATCCAATGACGGAAGGTAGGTATCCTTCCGCACTGTATTCCTCCGCCACTTAAAAAAAAAAGTCCCTAGTCTCACTTTATGGCAAAAGCTGCGTGGGAACTTTCTCACACAGCAATGTCAAAAGTGAGACATGGTACTATTTTTTTTTTTAAGTGGCGGAGGAATACAGTGCGGAAGGATACCTACCTTCCGTCATTGGATTCCTGCAGCCCGTAGAGAGCGGCAGCATCAGCTGATGCTGCAGTTCTCTACCCAAGATCGTCGTGGGACACACTCGTGGACTGCTTCGGATCATGGGTGAGTATTTTTGTGGTTTGTTATGTTAATATTTATTCCGTAAAAGACAATGGCTTCGGGGAACAATGTGACAAGTATTGGTAAGTATGTTACTCTATGTTATATGTACTGTATGTCTATGTATGTATTGTAAGAATGTATTGTATGTAGCATGCATGTAGTATGTATGTAGTATGTATGTAGCATGTATGTAGTATGTATGTAGCATGTAGTATATATGTAGCATGCATGTAGTATGTATGTAGTATGTATGTAGCATGTAGTATGTATGTAGTATGTATGTAGCATGTAGTATGTATGTAGCATGCATGTAGTATGTATGTAGTATATATGTGGTATGTATGTAGCATGTAGTATGTATGTAGCATGTGGTATGTATGTAGCATGTGGTATGTATGTAGCATGTAGTATGTATGTAGCATGTAGTATGTATGTAGCATGCATGTAGTATATATGTAGTATGTATGTAGCATGTAGTATGTATGTAGCATGCATGTAGTATATATGTAGTATGTATGTAGTATGTATGTATGTAGCATGTAGTATGTATGTAGCATGCATGTAGTATATATGTAGTATGTATGTAGTATGTATGTAGCATGCATGTAGTATGTATGTAGTATGTATGTAGCATGTAATATGTATGTAGCATGCATGTAGTATGTATGTAGTATGTATGTAGCATGCATGTAGTATGTATGTAGCATGTAGTATGTATGTAGCATGCATGTAGTATATATGTAGTATGTATGTAGCATGTAGCATGCATGTAGTATATATGTGGTATGTATGTAGCATGTAGTATGTATGTAGCATTCATGTAGTATGTATGTAGTATTTTTTTTTTTTTTTTTTTTTAACATTTAACACATTAGCCGGATGATGGGACTACTACTGTCCCATCATTGGCTAATGTGTCAATCACTGTCATGGTAGCAGGCATCGCCCGATGGGACTTGTAGTCCCATCGGACGATGCCTGCACAGACCCCCGGACATCAGTACAGCCCCCCCGGCAGGCCGGCACAGCCCCCCGGCAGGCCGGTACAGACCCCCACAGGGTGCACAGACCACCGGCAGGCCGGCACAGCCACCCGGCAGGCCGGTACAGACCCCGGGCAGTCCACACAGCCCCCCGGCAGGCCGGCAGAGACCCCCGGAAGGCCCAAAATGACGGCGCATCATGATGCGCACACACCGCGCGTCATGATGACGTCATTTCGGCTGTCAATCAACTTTGAACTTCCGATTCCGATGCCCGATATTGAAAAAATATCGGATGTCGGTATCGGAATTCCGATACAGCAAGTATCGGCCGATACCCGATACTTGCGGTATCGGAATGCTCAACACTAATAGGAAGTACTACAAGTCCAAGGATAGCAGAGACAAAACATGGCAAAAAAGACAACACAAGACATGTGTAACGCCGCTGTGTTTGGACCTTGATTCACGGCGTTACTCTGCATCTCTGCTTTAACCCTTCGCTCTTTTTCCCTCTAATGTGCTGGAATGCTGTTGTCAGTTATCTGTGTGGATGCTGCCCAGCCGTACATGCGTGCGTGGTTCCTCTGCGCTGCATGACCACCCGTGTGTGCGGTCCCTGGCAGCCACCCGTGGGTAAATAGGTCTGCTACACATTGTGTGTCTTACCACGTGTGTTCAGGCTTCAGCTTTTGCCAGGAGTCCTTTGCATTGCTGATTATGTTCTGTCTTGCTTAGGGCACACGCAGCCACACCTCCCTTCCTTTTATCAGGAGAGGGTGTGTGCTACAATTGCTGCTCCAGCCTATGGCTGTGTGGCCGCTCCTATATAAAGGTCCCTCCCCCCCCCTTTTGGGGCATTGCCAGAGCTTTGCATTGAATTCTTGAACCTTGCCATGTGAGTCTGTGTTCTGCTCCTGCTCTGATTCTGTTCAGTTCTGGGGGAGCTGATGCTCTTTATCCCTCTGTGAACTGTGTCTTGTATCTCGGCCTGCTCTGGGGGCATAATACCCAGACTGCCTTTCCTGGAGGCTGCATATCCAGGCCTGTCTGAATTGTGTCTTGTTTCTCCGCCTGCTCTGGGGGCAGTAATACCCAGATCGCCCTTCCTGGAGGCTGCATATCCAGGCCTCGTGTATGTTATGTTTTGTTTCCTGGATCTGCTCCTTTACCTGACCCTTTCTAAACTGTGCTCACTGTGTGATGTTCCTGAGGTCCTTCGGTGCCTTGAACCCTGTGCCCAGTGACTGACACTCTTTGTTACCTGACTTTCTGTGATCTAACCTGGCTTGATCTAGGAAGTAGGAGTCCAGTGTGTCCGCTGAATTTCTGCTACTAAGTACTCAGCTGGGGATTTGGTGCAATTCACTGCCGGCTCCTGTCCAACCCGGCAGGGTTTGCACCAGACCGCTTGGGTTCCTTATTCGGTCGCTTCCAGATGTCCGGAGCCTGATGACCGTGGTCTCTCATCTGGAGCCTGTCGTCCACGGCCTGATGTCCGGTGTCTGATGACCCGTTCCAGATGTCCACCTGATGTTCTGATGTCCACCTGGAGTCCAGATGTCCTGATGTCTACCTGATGTCAACCAGATGTCCTGATGTCTGATGTCTTCCCGATGTCCGCTCCGTGTTCCCAATGTCCGCTCCGTGTTCCCGATGTCCTCTCCGTGTTCCCGATGTCCGCTCCGTGTTCCCGATGTCCGCTCCGTGTTCCCGATGTCCGCTCCGAGTCTGGATATGCAGTCTGTGGTTCTGTTGGTCCAAGTTGTGCTCTTAAGCCGGTTCCGTTCTCCTTCCTGGACGGAATCCTCCTCCGTGGTTTCCGGGTGTTTCCAGCTCTGCTTCCTGGTGATGGTCCCATCTGCGAGTCCTGGATCTGACCAGCCTATGCCCAGTGCTGTAGTGCCACCACTCCTGGACCTGCGCTATCCAAGTCCTGTTCTGTTGTCCTGCCGGTTCCCTTGGGTCTTACCCATGTTGACCTCTGCCATCATCTGAAGTCCACCTGTGGTTGGCATCTGACATTCTCCTGCTGTGCCTGTGCTACGCCCGTTGCCATACATGCGTGCGTGGATCCGCTGCGCTGCATGACCACCTGCACGTACGGTCCCCCCCGGGTAAGCCCGTGCCAGACAACCCTGGACCGCGTCAACCCATGATGACCTCCTGCTTCGCCTGTCAACCTGAGATGGGTTTCCTTCATGATGTGCATTTTCCGGAACCTGGTGTTTCTATGTTTTTGCCTTATTTCAGTAAACTTTATTTTTTCTTCATACCTGAAGTTTTGCGGTGTCTTTTAGTCCTGCTTATGGCCATCCACAAGCTCAGCTGCCACAGACCCCGGTCGCTACCCTTCCCTAGTCCGGGTAGGTCCGGGTCCCCCCTGTGGTCCAGTGGGTCCACATTCCCCGACCGCCTGGGATGCATACCCCGTCGTCGTTATAGCTCGACGACATGGGAGCGTTGGCTGTAAGCCACGCTGCGTCTGCGATCGTAACAACATGGCACGAGACAAGAGGCAGAATACAAGCACAGAGCGTGTGCAGAGAAGCACTACAGGGCAGAGTGCAGGAGCACAGAATACAGGGAGCGACCAAGCAGACCAAGCAGCCATAAAAGGAAGCAACACGATACTCAGGCCCCGACCATAGGAAGGGGCGGTCTGATATAGGGCATTAGCACCTGCACTTCCGGGTCAGGACCAGGGGAGAACTTCCGGTTCAGCTCCTCCAGGATCATAGAGAGCGTTGCTAGATCAGACTGGGCTGGACCATAGAGAAGGTCACATGATCAGGGGCTCCACAAACACTTAGAGGTTAGCTGGGTCAGGCAGTGCTGGAACATAGGAAAGGTCACATGATCAGGGGCTCCACGAATACAGAGAGGATTGCAGAATCAGAGCAGAGATGGATGGTTACCTAGCAATGGTGTGCAGCCATGAGGTAAGGCGAGCGTGCACACTGCTCCAGGCATCTTGCAGCACAACAGTCACGGGGTGCGTGTGCACACTGCTTCCAGGGATCTTGCAGCAGGAGACATAACGGGCATGAGAATTCAGTGCACATGCACACTGCTCCAGAGGTCATGTGGCACAACAGACATGGCGGGCATGACAGGCATAATGGACATGGCGGGCATAACATCATGTATGGAAGAATAAATCAGTTATGGAAGCTGTAGCGACTTTGGGGGGTGATATCTCCTAATTTTTGAAAGAAACATGGCTTAAAACTTTAAAAGTTGCAAAAATGTTGCAACCTTTTGCATTTTCACGTCAGTTTTTGAAGCTGCACTGTCAAAATGGGTATAGCTTGGGAGGATCTAGGATGGGGCGTGGCTACGTCCAGCCGTCAACCTCTTCAAAAGTGCTGTGGTTTTATACTCCAGAAATATTACCCCAGTCCAGGACCGGAATAACATTCATGGAGAGATTTATGGAGGTGGAGGCCATAGAGAAAATCAACCAAATTTATTAAGGTAGTGTGCACCTTTTAATTCTTGCAGTTCCCTCATTTAGACTGGCATATGAAATGTCAGTCTTAATAAATTGGGGTCATTGTGTTTTGCTGTTCAGCACTTAGTCAGATCCTAAAGAGTGAAAGAATACTTTGGTTATAAACCATGTGAAAGCACAGGCCACAATTGTTTGTTTTTTTCCGCATTCCTGTGCTACGTAAATTAAGGATCATGCTTTTGGGTGTCCTATTACAGTTTTTTACAACATAAAACAGCAATGTGCATAAGATCGTTATAGAGAATTGATTGATTATATCTGGTTAAGTCCAACCCTTGGATATTTTTGTTAGTTTACTGATTGGCGGACTTTTCGTGCCGCCAGTTGATCCATGTAAACGGACATTTACAAATTTGAGCTTATTGTGTGTCAAATTACAGCAAAGTTTGTTTCCTAAAACTGAGCCTTTGGCATGTCATAAGTAAATTTTCATGTAGGAGACTTTACTATTAATTTTTAATATGTTTCCTTCTTGCTCGAAAGATATTATTTTAAACACTACATGAAAATATCTTGATTTTTTTTTTTTTTATGGCCGAGCAGAATGAAGAGTGATATGTGGCATATGTTCTGTATCTCAAAAACTAGAGCTGATAGCGCTAAAACAAAGCCATTTTTGGAATCTTCAGGTCAAATATACCCAGAAACAGGTCTAACATTTTGAGTCACCAAAATGTCTGTTGGCCAGTGTAATCAATGAATCCCCGGTACAGAAGTATCAGTGCTTCATTGCTCTTCTTGGTGCATTTCTTCCTATGGAGCAATGTTGCGCCCTCTAATCGGCCGCATCACCAGACAGACGTGTATGGAGTGAGGCCGGGAGTATGTATAACTCATACTTATCCTCCTATCCTCACTCAGAAACCGGCAAATCTCCACAGCCCACAATGTTTGCGCTGGGGGGGATTCAAAAGTCTTCAGTCACACAGAGTGACTGCAGACTTACTGTACCAGCTTGGACTGGACAACCCCTTTAAGGCTACTTTCACACTTGCTTTTTTTTGCTACGCGTTTTTCCCTCAAAAAAACGCATGGAAAAAACACATACAAACGCATACAAATGCTGCGTTTTTTTCAAGCATTTTTATGAGCATGCATGAAAAAAACGCAGCGTTTTTATGCGTTTGTATGCGTTTTTAGTGCGTTTTTACCACGTTTGCATTTTTTCCAACACTAGTTGTCCCCCACACTAACCCAAACCATGACTTTACTAACACTAACCCTAACCCTTAACCAAACCATACCCTAACCCTAACCCTGACCCTAACTCTAACCCTTAACCAAACCCTACCCTAACCCTAAACCCTAACTAACCCTAAACCCTAACCCTTAACCAAACCATACTAACCCTAACCCTAAACCCCCTAAACTAACCCTAACTATAACCCAAACCCCTAAATTCCATTGTCTAACTAATGGTCAACAAAAAACGCATGCGCAAACAAACGCATACATGAGCATGGCAATGCGCACCCATAGACTTATAATGGGTGTCTTGCTGTAAAAAAATACATTGCGCGCGCATGCGTTTTTTTGAGGCAAGTCGGACGCCCAAAAAATGCAACAGGATGCATTTTGTGCGCCCGAGCGCACACCACAAAAAAACGCATGCACGGAAAAACGCATACAAACGCATGTGTATGCGCACATAAGCGCATCCCATGCAAAATATAGGGAAAAAAACGCATGCGTTTTTTAGCGCTAAAATCCAGCGCAAAAAAACACAAGTTTGAAACCAGCCTAAGTTGTGCATCTGGTATTATAGAATCCTATACACTTCAATGAGCCGATAGCAGATGTAGAACAAGGATATGAGCGGTACTATTATTTCAACTCGTAGAACCCTTTTATAGCTCTATTTACACCTGCTTGCACTTAACCAAAAATGATGGAAATGGGTTTATATCAGATGGAATTATAGAGCAGTTTACACCTTAATGTTTTTATGTGGGCGCTATTTCCCATATGCCACATACACCATTACATGCCATTAAATTACCACCAGTTGCCCAAAGGCATTTAAGGGAATAATGTATTTTTTTCTTCCATTGATAAACACGAGACCTAATTTTTTGTGTAGATTGTGTATCAAATAACCACGATCTCTACATATACTGTAACTCATATGTCTCTCAATTGATCATAGGCTTATAAAGCAGTACCAGATACCAACTGATAGACAACTACTAACAGGGGGGTTAGAGAAAACCAGACACCATCTCTCTGAACTAATAGAAAGCTCACATATATACAGTTGTGGCCAAAAGTATTGACACCCCTGCAATTCTGTCAGATAATACTCAGTTTCTTCCTGAAAATGATTGCAATCACAAATTCTTTGGTATTATTATCTTCATTTAATTTGTCTTAAATGAAAAAACACAAAACAGAATGAAGCAAAAAGCAAAACATTGATCATTTCCCACAAAACTCCAAAAATGGGCCAGACAAAAGTATTGACACCCTCAGCCTAATACTTGATTGCACAACCTTTAGCCAAAATAACTGCGACCAACCGCTTCCGGTAACCATCAATGAGTTTCTTACAATGCTCTGCTGGAATTTTAGACCATTCTTCTTTGGCAAACTGCTCCAGGTCCCTGATATTTGAAGGGTGCCTTCTCCAAACTGCCATTTTTAGATTTCTCCACAGGTGTTCTATGTGATTCAGGTCTGGACTCACTGCTGGCCACCTTAGAAGCCTCCAGTGCTTTCTCTCAAACCATTTTCTAGTGCTTTTTGTGTTTTGGGTCACTGTCCTGCTGGAAGACCCATGACCTCTGAGGGAGACCCAGCTTTCTCACACTGGGCCCTACATTATGCTGCAAAATTTGTTGGTAGTATTCAGAATTCATAATGCCATGCACACGGTCAAGCAGTCCAGTGCCAGAGGCAGCAAAGCAACCCCAAAACATCAGGGAACCTCTGCCATGTTTGACTGAAGGGACCGTGTTTTTTTCTTTGAATGCCTCTTTTTTTCTCCTGTAAACTCTATGTTGATGCCTTTGCCCAAAAAGCTCTACTTTTGTCTCATCTGACCAGAGAACATTCTTCCAAAACGTTTTAGGCTTTTTCAGGTATGTTTTGGCAAACTCCAGCCTGGCTTTTTTATGTCTCAGGGTAAGAAGTGGGGTCTTCCTGGGTCTCCTACCATACAGTCCCTTTTCATTCAGACGCTGACAGATAGTACGGGTTGACACTGTTGTACCCTCGGACTGCAGGGCAGCTTGAACTTGTTTGGATGTTAGTCGAGGTTCTTTATCCAACATCCGCACAATCTTGTGTTGAAATCTCTTGTCAATTTTTCTTTTCCGTCCACATCTAGGGAGGTTAGCCACAGTGCCATGGGCTTTAAACTTCTTGATGACACGGCGCACGGTAGACACAGGAACATTCAAGTCTTTGGAGATGGACTTGTAGCCTTGAGATTGCTCATGCTTCCTCACAATTTGGTTTCTCAAGTCCTCAGACAGTTATTTGGTCTTCTTTCTTTTCTCCATGCTCAATGTGGTACACACAAGGACACAGGACAGAGGTTGAGTCAACTTTAATCCATGTCAACTGGCTGCAAGTGTGATTTAGTTATTGCCAACACCTGTTAGGTGCCACAGGTAAGTTACAGGTGCTGTTAATTACACAACTTAGAGAAGCATCACATGATTTTTTGAACCGTGCCAATACTTTTGTCCACCCTCTTTTTTATGTTTGGTGTGGAATTATAGCCTCTTTGGCTTTAGGACAATTCTTTTTGTGTTTTTTCATTTAAGACAAATTATATGAAGATAATAATGACAAAGAATTTGTGTTTGCAATCATTTTCAGGAAGAAACTGAGTATTATCTGACAGAATTGCAGGGGTGTCAATACTTTTGGCCACAACTGTAAGCATAATCATTAAAATCAATTCTGTCACCTCAGTAGCCAGTCCTTTATCATTATTGATGTTAAAGGGAACCTGTCACACCCCCCAGGTGTTTTTAAGTAAAAGAGCCACCTTGTGCAGTACTAATGCTGCATTCTGTCAAGGTGGCTCTGTTACTTAGCTTCCGCTCCACCGCAGAAATAATCATTTATAAAATTGTTCAAAAATACCTGAAATTTGACAGGGGGCAGGTCTTTCCCCCTCTGACAGACGCCTCGCATCCATCACTCATTTCGTATTTGGCGCCGCCTCCTCAGTTTTCTTTTGAAATGCGGCGCCTGCGCTGTACTATATCTTCTTGGGCATGCACAGTCAGCGCTGCCCAATGTGCCCAAGCTCTCAATCACATCCCGGCCTTCATATCGCGCCGCCACAGATCCCGCCCCGCAGTCGCTTATGATTTATTCACGCTGCGGGGCTGGGAATCTCGGGCATGAGAGCCACAGATAACTACTGCACATGCCCGAGATTCCCAGCCCCGCAGTGTGAATAAATCATAAGCGACTGTGGGGCGGGATCTGTGGCCGCGCGATATGAAAGCCAGGATGTGATCTGACAGCACGGGCAGCGCTGACTGTGCATGCTCAAGAAGATATAGTACAGCGCAGGTGCCGCATTTCAAAAGAAAACTGATGAGGCGGCGCCAAATACGAAATGAGTGATGGAAAAATTTCAGGCATTTTTGAACAATTTTATAAACGATTATTTATGTGGTGGAGCGGAAGCTAAGTAGCAGAGCCACCTTGACAGAATGCAGCATTTGTGCTGCACAAGGTGGTGACGTGGATTTATTTTTGATTTGGGTAGATTTACCCCTGTGCATACTGTGACCTGTCCTGATTAGATAGAGTCTTATTGAGTGCTCAAAGGAAAAGAAGAAGCTACACTTAGTTAGCAACAACTCATTCCAGCAGAACTCTGGAAACTTTATTCATATATGGTCTTTTATCAGTTCGTATAAAGGAGTGATTATTCATTAACATAAAGGCTTTATTTCTTAGCTAATTGGTCAGTGTAAATGCATGAACATATATGGCTGGGGTTATTTAGACACCACGTGATTTACTGTCCGGAGTCTTGCACTTGTCAGCAAGTCTCCAATATCGGCCGGATCACCTTGCCTAAGTTCCTCATTCCTTATGTCTGCTAGATATTTCTCAAGTCACAAGACAATGAGATGACTGGGTAGCAGGTTATTTCTACCAACTAGTTATAAGGTTCAAACTGTGAATATGTATCTGTGTGCAGTATATATGAGTATATGAGTATATAGCAGTATATAGCCTATATAAGAGTACATGAGTATATAGCCTATAGCAGGCAAGTGAGATCTATATGAAATACATATATATTTCCATAACAATCCCCCCTTATATAACACTTGCCCTAAAATCCTGTTCCTGGCCCAAAGCGCTGCAACTCTTTTATGCTGCCAATGGACTGACATATGCCTAGTGCATACATCCTCCTCTGTACAGACTTTTCGCAAATGGGCAGTCAGGAGATCTGTCCCTAACGGGGGTGTGGTGCAATGTAATCAAAGTCTCTTAGTTAGCAGTCTATGCCATCAGTGCATGTGTATTCTCCATCAGGTAGGTAATTTATTCAGTCAGGGAGGTCATCCACAGCATCATTCCACCTCAGGTGTATCTTCTGGTATGAAGGCCTTTTCGTGCAATGCGATGCGTGGATCCAGGTGGGGGTTCTCTCCAGGTCGGTGGCGTCAGCTCTTGGAGAAGGGCCATCGGATCTGGGATCGAGTGCTTCGCTTTACAGACCTTTTTTTCACCAACACTCAGCAGTCTCCTGACTTCAGGACGTGCATACCAGGCACCGAGTCTGGACCTGGCAATGAAGGAGAAAACTCGAGAATGGACATTAGCAAGATTCTTGATAAATTCAATTACACATGCAGACAAAGTATCATATTGAATAGTCAACTGCTAAGTAAAGAATACCCCTAAACTGTTTTTTTTAATCTAAACAAAGTTTCATATTGGTGACAGCTTTTTCTGAGCCTATGGGAGTGTCTAATGCCAGGGTTTGTCTGTCTATTGGGCAAATTTTTTAGCATGCTGCTCTTAAGTGTCCCACCTAGTCTATGGTGTGGGATGATGAGTAGTGTGTAGGCCTAAGTCTGACCCTACTGCTGATCAGGTCTCTTGTGTTAGGTTTGCTGTGTATGCGGGTCCCTGATCACTTGCTATTGCTTCTGGAAATACCATATCTGCACATTATTTTTGAGAGTAGCTTCTTTGCAGTAGTCTTCGCCAACTGGTTCCTTACTGGGAAGTCTTCAGGCCAGATGATGTGTGGGGAACTTTTCCCACTTGTCCGATGTTAAATTTGTCGGTGGCCGAACAGCTGCTGGGAATCTTCACTGTTGAGGTGTGAGTTGAGTCCAATCAGGTCATTCATCTGTGCCTTCAATTCTGCGTGGGGGCCATGTGCCCATTGAACCACCATAGGGTACACACTTTGAGATAGACTGGGTCTGTCTTGAGGTAGACGTTTTGCGGTAGACAGTTTGAGGTAGACTAGGTCTGTCTTGAGGTAGACGTTTTGATGTAGATGGTTTCTTGGAGCCCAGTGCTTTTGGCCTTCAGCATCCAGCTTTCCTTCTCCTCCTTCCGAGTCTAATCCTGTTACTTCTTGTACAGGTTTCAGGAAGTCATTTTGTCAGGTTTAGTGACTGGGTTGTGGTAATTGACATTCTCTGAGCTGATTGTGGGATTTTAGCTGAGGTTCCGTCTATGTCCGTGCCTCCCTCTGTATGAAGACTCGGGTTAGACTGTGAGACTCTTTGCATTGGTACCGATCGAGCCGACATTCTCCGGGGATGAGGGGGAAGGTCAAACTGTTGTAATCTTGGGATGCCTTCGGACTCATGCAGCTCGTCTCGGGGGATGGGGTAAGTGTTGCCGTGGACTGCTGACCGTAGGACTGTGCTGGAGAAGAAGCTTCCCCACGAGAGGGTGGTGGAGGACAATCTTCTGGAAATGTTCTCCATCAAATACATCCTTTCTGGAAAGGTAGGCACCATTCTTCTGCCTCAGAATTCATATCCACGTCAGAGTCTTCGTCCTGGAAGTGATTCAGCTTGTTGGCTGGTGGAGGAGGAGGCAGCACTTTTGTCCAATTCAGAGATGGCATCTTCAACGGTTTTCCCATTGACTTCTGTTTGCCAGGTTTTCTCGTCTTCAGTCGTCATGTAGTAGCCGTTCGGCTCTACGACCTCTCCCATTTTCCATATTGTCTTCCTCTGGCTGCTTCTTTGGCTGCCACTTCTGCTGTTGATGCCCCGTGTCTCTACTGTGTTCAGTTTTCCGTGTGCCTTGGCCTTCAGCACTGCCACCACTTTTAGTAGTTGAAGAGCGTCCAGCAGGTCTCTGATGGCTCCATGGTGCTTCACGGTCGATCCGCTTGCAGTGATGAAGTTTCTTGCAGCCCAGATGGGTCCGAAGTCGGGTGCCATGTCATGCGAGTACCTGGAAGTTTTTGTTCTTCGCAATCTGGCAGGTCTTTCGTCAGCTCTATCAGCTCCACTTCTTGGGCTCTTGGGCTGACAACCTTCTGGACCATAGAATGTCTTGATTGCTGGTCGCTGCACATCCCATGTGGAACCTTCCTTCAACATCTGCAAAACTGGAGCCATCTACGGTATCTTGCAGATTTTTCATCTGAGGGTCCGTATCCGCATCCCCCCTTGGGAGTGGGAGTGGAGACAGGTAATGGCTGCGAGCACTGAAGAGTGGTGGAGAGCAGCCTTGTCAGGAGGGCATGTGCTGTGGGTATTGCTTTCATGCAGGAGGGCCCCCCCTTGCAACTGGATCCAGGCCGGCTGAGAGGTAGTCTAGAGGCCTCTGGTTTTCCTCCGTGGGTCTGTTTTAAGCCTGGCCAGTAGCATGACCTTCTCCATCTTGGTCCTTCTTTTTCCGTTTTGGTCAGGACGGGATGGCTTCTCGTAGTCAGGGAGGTCTAGAGTTGGCGCAGAGACTATGAAGTCTTTCAGTTTCCTGTACGAGATGAAGGTTTCAATGCATTGATGCGATTGTACAGAGGCTGCATTAAGTCTGGAGCACCAGGAATCCAAGTTCTGCAGTATGAGACTAGACTAAGGAAGGCCTGCATCTTCTGAGTTGTTGAGGGAGCCATCTTCTCCTCCGCGGTCTTCCAGTCATCTGTCAAGTGTTTCGTCCAGTGGGCGATACAGTGTCTTCAGGAACTTGCTTTTGACACCACTGGACTCTGTTTTTTGCAGAACTTACGTTGCTGCTCCGTCAAGCAGTGTAGAGGAGGCATGGAAAACGCTGTGCGGGTAGCGGTGTCAATGACTTCTGCATGCTCCGCAATCCAGTTGGTGGGGATGGAGGACAATGCTCTGGCGAGCTGTGAAAGGCTGTTCCAGGCCCTGTTGGGCCTCACTGTCCATTTTTTCCGCACCCCCCTTGTGCGTTTTCAAGAACTGGTTGTCCAGGTGAGGGGGAACATTGAGGGGAGCTTCTGGCAGATCCATTGCCGTGAGCGCCTTTACTGTGGCTGGCACGTTTGTCAGCAGAGTGTGCAGATCTGGCACAACTGGGGTTTCAAACACGGTTGCTTCGCTCACAGTCCTCAGGTTATGCACCATTCAATCTGATCTGGTTCTCCTTTCACAGTCTTCCTCTTGATCGAGAGAAGCTGGGACCGCATGATGATTTCCGTGGGTGAGGCGGCTCAATCTGGCCTTGCTCTTCACAGTGCCGTGAGTGACTCCCATCTTCTGGCACGGGGCTGGCAGGAAACCAAACCGTTTGCTGGGGTCCTTATTTTTCATCAGAGGTGACGTTCAGCTGAGCTTTCTTGCTCTCACAGGGGTTCTTTTTGCTGGGGCATCTTCTTTACCAGCCAGCAGCAGTTCCTTTCACCCAGCTTGATTTCAGGTCAGCGTCTTGTTAACCAATTTGAAGAGCTGAGTGGCTGTCTTCTGGTTCAGGGCCTGGATTAACTTCAGGGAGCACCTTCAGAATCTTGTCCGAGATGATCCTCTGGCGCTGGAGCTGGAAGCAGTGCAGCCATTTCACGAAGCGGGTGTGGACTCACTGGGTTGAGAGTTTTCCTGGCCCATGCCAAAGTTCTTAGGCCGTTTCTTGAACAGCAGTTCCACTTAGACCTCCAGTTGGTCAGAGGCAGTTTAGCTCTGGGTGATGAGCTGCGGATGCTGGGCCTTCGGAGCGTTGTAGACTTGAGTGACACCCGCACTGGCGCAACTTGAAGTCTTGAAGTCTCCCTTGGGCTGTAGGCTTCTGGGTGCTATGTCCAGCACCTCCTTGGGTAGGCTTGCACCGGTTGTTCGAGCGAGGCTCTTGTAGGGCCACCAGCATGATTGATTCTTCTTGGGTCTGAGGTGGAGAAGAGGTCAAGGTCACATCTTCATGGGACACTTTGGTCACCTTCAGTTCCTGCAGTTGGTCTGCGCTCATCAGGTGAGGTGGGCAGGTCTCCACCGTAAACTGGAACAGGATAGAGTGTCCTGGCAGTGTCCTCATGCTCAGGGGCTTGCAAGCTGGGGAACGTCTGTCTTGACCTTTAATCCCCATACAAGACACAGAGTGTTCTGATAGACTGGTGGGGTCGGGGATTTTCACTTCTGACTGCACCAGTGTCCACAAGGAAAGATATGACAGCCCCCAGTGATTTGAGGTATTGGGTCTGCTGATGGGGTTTCACATGTCAGGGGCGTGACGTCTGGCGGACCTGGTTTTGCCTCTCTCCTATGGACAGGGTTCTTCATTGTCTTCTGTGTTTCTTTCTTGGCCTATTCCTCTGCGTGATGACCTGGGTTGCCGGGGTGCTGTGCACCGGTTCCGGAAATGGCCAAGGTTGCCACAGTTGAAACACCTGACAGGTCTTCTGTCTCTGCAGGGTGGTTGCTCCTCCACATCAGTGGCCATCACAGGAGGGCCTGTCCTCCGTACTCCTGGGAGGGACTCAATTCCTCCGGCTACTGTAAGCAGGACATCTACTGCTATTGTCCTGTACTCAGGCCTGGCCACTATCAGCAGTCTCTTGATTGGTTCTCTTAGTCCATGCAGAAAGGCCTGTACCAACATCTGTCCGTGTATCTGATCATGAATGGTGAAGCCTAAACCTTGGAATACTTGCCTCACTCTGCCTTGAAACTCGTCTACAGACTCTGTCTCGGCTTGGCTCATGTTATGCAGGCTGAGTGCTTGTCTGGCATTGGCCCACTCTCTAAGCTGTTCAATTAGCTTTGATCCTGATTCCCAGGAATGCACATCTAATTTTGATGGAAGCTTGAAGTGTTCCTTCATGATTTTAGAATACTGAACACCTGACTAGGGGTGAAGGGCACATAGTGTAAGAGTTCTGGCTCTATCTGCCCCTAGTACTATGCAGCATAATCTCCTCTTCATGTTCATCAGAGGAGGAACTGTGCCACTGTGTGATTTGTCTTTCTTTGTGTGTGTACTTCCTCCCCCCTGAGACTGGAGCTCCGTGTGGCACATAGGATCTTCAGTCTCAGCAAGTGCAGTGTCTGATGGCCCAGACCTCCCTTCTGCTATCTGTTGTATCGGGAGGGCACCTGTGTTGTCATGTGTGGGGAGTGATTCACTTTCTTCTCCCGGTGTTATAACTGTCTCTTTAGAGAGAGTGCCCTGTGGAACTAGGGACACCTCATTGCCTAGATCTGGCACTGGGCCAGCAGGTGACGATGAACTGAGAGGTGGGAGAGGAAAAGAAAGAGAGGGAAGGGTGGAAGAGAGAGTTGGAATAGGAGGAGAAGTGAGAGATAGTGGAGGAGAGTGGGGAGGAGACAAAAAGGGAGGAGATGGTGAAGACAAGGAGGAGGGAAGAGGAGAGGGATGAGAGGTGGGCGTTGGTGATGAGGATGGAGGGGAGGAGAGATGGGAGAGAGAAAGGGAGGAGGAGGAGGAGGGATAGGAGGAGAGATAGATGAGAGAGGGGAGGAGATTGTGAGAATAGCAGAGATAGAGGGAGGAGAGAGATGGGAGGAGGGAAGAGTGAGGAGAGAGGAGATGGGGCACGGACTGCTTCCCCCCCCCTGCCGTCACGGAAGGCATTCTTAGACCTGTGGTCCCTCTCAGACGGCACAGTTTGGTATGCCGCTGAAAACACTTTTCCTACACGTAAAAAAACAATCCTTTCTTGTTCACACTATCTGCTATCACCTTCTGCGCTGTTAAAATCCACTGTCACTTTAACAAAATGCAGACAGTAATTGAGCTCAACTAGCTACTTCCCTTTTTTTTCCAATACATCATGTCATTCTACAGCTTAAAGAAAAAAACTGTTCTTGCAAAAGAAAAAAACATTCTGGTCTCTGAATGGAGGCGTTGCTATGTCTGTTTTAAAACTGAAAAAGGTGATTAACTTTAAACACTTTGCAACCCCTTTTAACCTGCTTAAAAGGGAACAAAACAAGAATATTTAGTGAATAACCCAACGCAGGTAAAAATTCTCTTTTTAACAAAACTGAAAGAAAGAGGTGAAAACTAAACCTAAAAAGCTGACAAAATGTCACAAAAAGTGGAAGAAAACTAAAAAGAGATAAAAAGGGAAAAATGATTTTTCTTTCTTTTTTTTCCTTAAAAAGATTTTTAGAGGATGAAACCCAAAAATAATTGATAAAATCAAAAAGTATATAGTATATAAACTTTGAAAAAAAAAATCCACGCAGAAAAACCAAAAACCAAATATATGGAAAAATGGAGGGAAAAAGGAAAGAAAAAACACAAAAGTTGGTAAGCCTTGGTAAAACGCTGCAAAAATAAAAATAAAAATCTAAAAATTAATACAGCCTACAACAATAAAAAGTGTTAATTCAGAATGCAGGCACTCAACTTCCTCTTTTTTATGCCTGCGTCTCTGTAAAATCTGAGAACAATGTAATGGGAGGGAGGGGTGAAGTGCCCACAGACTCAGCTTTCCCAAAACTTCTCATACTGCAGTAACAAGAATGAAAATCTCCACCAAAAATGCAACATAAAACATAAAATAGGGAAAAACAGAGTCCAAAATACAACAATATGAAAAATATATATATATCAGGGGCACACCCTGCAGGCAAAAGAGGAAGTTTGCAAAAGGAAAAAAAACACTTTCTGCTTCAGATCTTCGCGGAAACCTGCAATGAATTCACATATAGATGTCCAGGGAGAGAGATCGAACGTCCTTGTCTTGTGATGCGTATGTGAAACAGCTGCTGGTAACCGATAACTGCCAACCACACTGGGTGCACTGCGCTGGTGACCCGGGAATGTTAACACGCTGTACCGGACGTCCTGACTGGCTCGTCAGTATCAGTAATGTGATAACTCCCACAATGTTGCCATCACCTGATGCCTGGGCCGGCTTCTCCTGTCCTTCCCTGTGACCAGGTGTGTTGGTGGCAACCTGTCAAGTGGTTTGGCTCGCAATATCTCCCCTAAGCTAACACCACCACGTGGCCTGGCGTGGGCGCTGTTGTCCCTTCCTGTGCACGGGTGTTTGTTGTGATAGCTTGATGTGAGATTTGCCTTGTGATATCTCCGTAAAGCCCCCACCACCTGTCCCTGGGCAAGGCTTCACCTGTCCTCCCCCTGTGTCCAGGTGTATTTGTGGGGACCTATCTGAGTGGGTCAAACTCCCCCGTTATCGGTCTACCATCAACCATAAACACAAATCTGTCACAATTTCCCACCAACTCTCCCACCCGGATCTTAGACACACAGGACCACAGTAGACACTTAGCTTATCCCAGGGTTTGGATTTGCGCTTGGACTTTTTAACACTACCTGGGTTTGGTGACCACACTGACCGGCTAGAGTTGCTGACCCGGACTGGGCACAGGGAACATTCAGGTAAGATAACTAGATTTTCTTACCTTACTTATGGAGTTGCACAAATCTCCGTTCCCACGAGCTAAGACCTTGGCCGGCACCTCTGTCCTCTCCGGTCAGCAGGATCCCCGTGCGTTTTCGTCCACGGCCCCACGTTGGGCGCCACTTGACGTGGATTTATTTTTGATTTGGGTAGATTTACCCCTGTGCATACTGTGACCTGTCCTGATTAGACAGAGTCTTATTGAGCGCTCAAAGGAAAAGAGGAAGCTACACTTAGTTAGCAACAACTCATTCCAGCAGAACTCTGGAAACTTTATTCATATATGGTCTTTTATCAGTTCGTATAAAGGAGTGGTTACTCATTAACATAAAGGCTTTACTTCTTAGCTAATTGGTCAGTTTAAATGCATGAACATATATGGCTGTCCGACCTGGGGTTATTAAGACACCATGTGATTTACTGTCCGGAGTCTTGCACTTGTCAGCAAGTCTCCAATATCGGCCGGACCACCTGGCCTAAGTTCTTCATACCCTATGTCTGCTAGATATTTCTCAAGTCACAAGACAATGAGATGACTGGGTAGCAGGTTATTTCCGCCAACTAGTTATAAGGTTCAAACTGTGAATATGTATCTGTGTGCAGTATATATGAGTATATAGCCTATATAAGAGTACATGAGTATATAGCCTATAGCAGGCAAATGAGATCTATATGAAATACATATATATTTCCATAACAGTGGCTCTTTTACTTAAAAACGCCTGGGGGGGTGACAGGTTCCCTTTAATGTTGGACTGTGCTTCATAAAAACAATGATCACTCTATCCAAAGGTAGGGCCTTACCCTACTGCTGCCTCCTCCCCTTTCAGCGGAGTTTGGCACCCTAGGATGGTCCACAGTGCCCCCCCCGGCTCACCCTAATGATCCCTCCTCTGCACAATATCACATAATAAGGGATTGAACACACTTATGGAAGATACCATTAGTGTGATTAATAGACAGATATAATCCAATATAATGCTGAGAGCTTATCAATTATTCTGCATCATTGCAGTATAGACACACAAGCAGCCATAGCATACTCCACGTGTCCTACCAGTAGTATATAGACACATAAGTAAGCTTAAATAAGCAATCCTTCAAAGCAATCTTATGTAAAAGTAGCAAGTACTAAGATTTCACTTATTTGTGTAAATGCTACACCGCTATGTGTTTCACCACTTGCCAGGTTTACCAGATGGTACTAGTGAGGGATATTTTCTTGCGGACTGGTGGAGTCCTGCTGCAGATGCTTAGCCCCACAGCTTAGGTAGGGTTAAAGATTAGGGTGAGACCCTACCCACGCATCTAAAACAGTCAACTACCCCATCACTTTGTAGAATCATTATTTAGGATATTCATTATGTTGTTTTTATGTTACTAATTTATATTTGGGTGAATTTGATATTTTTTAAATAAAATAATCAATAAAATTTAGATTTTTAAGGGGCGTATTTTGTTACACGTGCATTTCTATCTAGATACAGCAGTCTTATTGATATTCATTATAGATATATTTATTTTACAGCGCAAAAGTAGCGTATCTTTGGTGGGTATGCAGTGAGATATATTTTGTAAAAAAAAAGTGCTAAATTGTTCTGGTTTCAGGCACTTAGAATGTCAAAGACTGGCCTGGAATGACTGAAAAAGCTTAATTCCTGTCCTTAAAGGGGTTGTCCGGTCCAAACCGATAAGTCTGCAGTCACTCTGTGTAACTGCAGACTTATAAATCTTCCCAGCGTATGAACTTGCGCTGCGGAGGTTCACTAGTTTCTGAATATGGACTGGAGGCTTTGTATGAGTTATGCATACTCCCGGCTGGTGGGCGCAGCCTTGCTTCAGTACACTTATATGGAGCGAGGTTGGGTCCTTTAGTCGGTCACATCCACTAGACAGGGCGTGGCCTTGCTCATTGCAAGTATAAGGAATGAGGCCGGGAGTATGTATAGCTCATACATACCCTCCTATCTTGACTCAGAAACCGGCACAACTCCGCAGCCCACAGTGTTTGTGCTGGGGGGATTCATAAGTCTGCAGTCACACAGATTAACTGCAGACTTATCAGTTTGGACTGGATGAACCCTTCAAGCTGTGTATCTGGTATTATAGAATCCTATACACATCAATGAGCTGATAGCAGATGCAGCACATGGATATGAGAGACACTACTATTTCAACTTGTATAATCCTTTTATAGGTCTATTTACACATGCTTGTGTAAGAAACCGACTGGATTGTAGTCATGGTTCCATTCTCAGGGCTTCGCGTACCCCAACTCTTTTCCTTGGACAGAGAGGGTCTCTCCACATCCTGTACTCACTGTGCTGGCAGCTACTTCGTCCCTGCTATGTCCCCCATTCTTCCCTGCATTCAAAGGACTGGAGGCAGAGTCCAAAGCAACTTTAGACAATAATAAACCTGTTATTATCTTCAGGATGCAGAACATCCATTACACTTCCAGCACATTCTTCACAATACCAGCAGCACATGTCTCTGTCTTTCCCTGCTTCTTCCTCCACATCACGGAATAAGCCACAAAGATATAATGGGATGAGGTGCCGGGTGAAAATGCCACTGCGGTATATCTCCCTTCAGAATGCTTCGCTTCAGACTCAGAAATAATGCCTATGTCAATGGTTAACCTGCCTGCGCACTTTTACGGTGACTCACTCTATCTTCTTCTGCTACCCACTTCACTTTTCACTCCATTACTGTGCATACTGTGCTCTTTACTCTTCTCTTCCTTTCTCACTCTTCTATTACTTTCCAGGGATGGCTGGGCTTCTGCTTATAACGCTACGAGGCAGCCGAGCAACCCAGGCCATAGGCCACCTGAACACCCACAAGGGTCTACCCCTGACTGACTATGTTCAGGAAGAATCTCTATCTTATTTCCAGCTATACCCTCCTATTGTTAACTCCTAAGTGTCCTACAGCTAAATCATACTATGCAGTATACTCAGAGCCCCCATATAGTGGCCCTTTTCCCTAACTGCACTGTCCCTATCTTACCTATAGTATAATGCAGCAATAATACAACAGCAAGAAATAGACGAAAACACGTCACAGTGAGATACACAGCAATTATATACATGTAAATGATAATAATAATAATCTTTATTTTTATACAGCGCTAACATATTCCGCAGCGATTTACAGTTTGCACACATTATCATCACTGTCCCCGATGGGGCTCACTGTTATGAATGGGAAACTGAGGAGGAAAAAAAAGACAACAAGCTAAGTCTCAGAAAACCAGAGAAGTTGGTAACTATGCAGATTGCAGATCCCTGATCTTAACCACACAACTAGCAGCAGTCGTGGAGCGTTCCTACGTTGGTCCTAGATGCCTGGTCACAACCGGAGAACTACATAAGCCTAAAGCAGGAAAAGAGGAAAACTAACTGCCCCCGACCAGACCCCAAAGGAAAGACAGACCCCCACATGTATTGATGGTGAAACAAGATGAAAATACAAACAAAGGCAGGAAAATAGGCTGAGCAAACGAAGGGGCCCGGCTAACTAAAAAGGACAGAAAAGGAAAGACACTGTCTGCAATCTGCCAAAACAAACCTACAAAAATATTGTCCAACACTTCTGATAGCAAAATTAACCCTGAAGTCACTAGACTTCAAACCTATTTCAGCACTCTGAAATATTCTGAGACAGAGCAAAAAAAAGGCCAATCTAATAAGGGAAAAAAAGCAGATTGGCAAATACTGATTAATAGGAGTGGAATTGCAGCATAGCCCCAGCAGGGGCAGGCTGATTACACAAAAAACTGAATTGACCAACAAGCGCAAGTGTGAACATTAGCAAAAAACAAACTTAACTTGAGAAGACTGGAAGAGAGCTGAAGTCCAGGACCTGAGAAGCAGACTGAATCACCAGCACCTGGATAGGGCGATGGCTGTCTTATATCCAGTCTGATACTCCAGAGATCCAATCATTATCTTCCTTATCAGGTGGCAGATCACTACCACTTAAACCAACCGCACTACCTCCTGCGGAGAACGGAAGGGGAACTCTCAACTGGTGGAGCAGAAAATGAGTTCATGACAGCTCACCATCTAAATTCCCTATCATAGAATCACAGAATCGTAGAGTTGGAATGGACCTCCTGGTCCATCTGGTCCAACCCCCTGCTCAAAGCAGGATTCGCTAAATCATCCCAGACAGATGTCTGTCCAGCCTCTGTTTGAAGACTTCCATTGAAGGAGAACTCACCACTTCTCATGGCAGCCTGTTCCACTCATTGATCACTCTAACTGTCAAAAAGTTTTTTCTAATATGTAATCTGTGTCTCCTGCCATTCAGTTTCATCCCATTGCTTCTAGTCTTTCCTTGTGCAAATGAGAATAAAGATGATCCTTCTACAATGTTACAGCCCTTGAGATATTTGTAGACAGCTATTAAGTCTCCTCTCAGTCTTCTCTTTTGCAAGCTAAACATTCCCAAATCATGCAACCTTTCCTCATAACACAGGGTTTGCAGACCGGTCACCATTCTGGTCACTCTTTTCTGAACTTTCTCCAGTTTGTTGATGTCTTTTTTAAGATGTGGCGCCCAAAACTGGACACAGTATTCCAGATGAGGCCTGACCAAAGAGGAGAAGAGGGCAATAATGACTTCACATGATCTAGACTGTATGCTTCTGTTAATACATCCTAGAAATGCATTTGCCTTTTTTGCTGCTGCATCACACTGTTGACTCACATTCAGTCTGTGATCTATTAGTAGTCATTGCTTGCATTGAGAAACATGTGATGGTGTCTCCGCAGCTTATGTTTTGCATGTTTTTGCATATTTCCCATAAGGGATGGGGGCATTGCTCTAGAATCACTGCGTTGAGAAACATGTGATGGTGTCTCCGCAGTGTTGGATGTTGATCTCCATGAGTTCATTCATCCTCATTTTTCACATGTGATCTATTAGTATACCCAAGTCTTTTTCACATGTACTGTTGCTTAGCCCTATTCCTTCCATTCTGTATATGCTTTTTTCAGTTTTATTGCTCAGATGTAGTACTTTGCATTTTTCCCTGTTAAAAACCATTGTTAGTTGCTGCCCACTGCTCCAGTTTTTTTTATATCTTTTTGAATCCTCTCTCTCTTCTCTAGTATTAGCTATAGCTCCTAGCTTTGTGTCATCAGCAAATTTAATCAGTTTACCCTCAATTCCTTCATCTAAATCCTTGATAAAGATGTTGAACAATACAGGGCCCAGGACAGAGCCCTATGGTACCCCACTTGAGACATTCTTCCAACTGGATGTGCAGCCATTTACGACCACTCTTTGGGTCCGATCACTAAGCCAGTTATGAATCCACCTAACAGTTACCTTGTCCATTCCATACCTAGTCATTTTTTCAATAAGGATTGTGTGAGATACTTTGTCAAATGCTTTGCTGAAGTCAAGATATACTATATCTACAGCATTTCCCTGATCCATCCAATCAGTGATTCTGTCATAGAAGGAAATTAAGTTAGTCTGACATGACTTATTAGTTACAAACCCATGCTGACTCTGTTTAGTCACTTCATTCTTATCCAGGTACTGACATACATGTTGTTTAATAATTTGTTCAAAGATCTTTCCTGGTATAGAAGTCAGACTCACCCGGCCTATAGTTGCCTGGGTCCATCTTCTTCCCTTTTTTGAAGATAGGAACAACATTTGCTCTTCTCCAGTCTTCTGGGACTTCTCCTGTTCTCCAAGAATTTTCAAAGATTATGGAGAGGGGTTCAAAAATTTCCTTTGCTATCTCCTTCAGTACTCTGGAGTGTAATTCGTCTGGACCTGGAGACTTGAATTCATTTAGGTTAGCTAAGTGTTTCCTCACTATCTTTCTGTTATAGATATCCTGGATTCTTATATTCCCTTAATAGGACAGTGAAGAACAGTTGATGTTACTTTTGCTTTCTGAGAGAAAACAGATACAAACTAGGAATTTAAAAGTTCGGCCTTCTCAACATCCTGTCTTACCATTTCATCATTATCAGTATGTCTCTGGAATGTAGGAGGAAACCGGAGTACCCGGAGGAAACCCATGCAAACACGGGGAGAACATACAAATTGCAGCATGAGAATCTAAAGGGGTAAAGCTCACACCCCCTTACACTTGGAGCTAACCCAAAATGATGGAAATAGGTTTATATCAGATTGACAAAGCAGTTTACACCTTAATGTTTTTATGTGGGCACTATTCCCCATATGCCACATACACCATTACATGCTATTACATTACTGGCAGTTGCCTAAAGGTGCTTAAAGGAATAAATAATCAGGAAATGATCTACTGTTTAACCAGTTTCCGCAGCAAACAAATTTAGTTTTTGCACCTTTTTTTTGCTCACTTTCTTCCAAAAGTCATACCTTTTTATTCTTCCATTGATATAAACATGAGACCTTATTTTTTTGTGGACTGAGATGTAATTTGAATTACACCATTCATTTCACCATAAAATGTACTGGAAAATGATAAAAAAAATCTAAGAGTGGTGAAATTGCTAAAATATTTAACAATTGTTTATTGTGTTTTGTTTTTTAAAGCTTTCATTGTGTGATTGTTTTTTTTCTTCCTTCCCCTTTCCAAACACAAAATACTAAGACCTATTGAATGCATTTTACTGTATGTGTGCCAAATTGTTTCCCACAAACTCCAATGTACATAGCAAAATACAAGAATTGCTACAGCTACGTTGAAGAAAAAAGTTATAAACTTGAAAGCACAGAGGGGGAAAATATTTTACTGTTCCAGTAAGGAGTTAAAGTGCACTTAGTATTCACTTAAGACATCAAAATCTGCAATGGGAAAACTGACATTTTTGACAAGTTTTTTCCAATTTTAATATGAGAGAGTTAGAGAGTTAAGGTTACAAAACTTTATTTCACATTGCATGCCCTCACTGAAATGTCCTTGTACATTTTTAGCAAAGAAAAGCATTGTATAACCTGTATATACACCAGTAAAATGTCTTCCTGCCTCTATTGTACCTCTGCAGTTTAAGTAGCATTAGAAAGCAGCAGCTCTGGGCTAGCACTACAGGAGATACTTAAAAGCATTATTCTACAAAAAACAGGAAAAAAACTAAATATTTTGTGTGTAAATGATTTCCAACGTTTTATTTCTTACAGGTCGATAACTTTTTACCAGTGGAAAGTTGGGAAGCAAAGGTTTACTGGGATGATTTAGAAAGGACAGTGCAGAATTCACCTCGACAAATTATACATATAACATGTTAAAACTCACAAACCCTGAAGGTTGTAGTCACTAAAGTAATTTTTTTAAGCAACGCAAGTAATTTGTATTCGTGCAATTGCTTTTTGGATCTCTCTAGGATCTTAAAAAACCCTGCCATGAGATGTAGAAAAGGAAAGAGAGCGCTCTTAATAGACATACTACCAGCATTGTATAGTCAAAGGAGAGAATTCACGCTGGTATATGCGGAGTGTCGGACTGGGATGCCAAGGGCCCACCAGTAACCAACTCCAGGTCCCCACTTTTCAGCTACATGCAAATGTGACATTATAATCAATCACAAATGTATATACAGTGATCTGGGTAGATTGTTAAATGAATAAGATGCTGCCGTTGTCTGTTAATAGTGATTCAAGTATATAGTGCCAAGTACTGCTCATATACGAGTGTGATGGCCCAGTCCAAGTTTGTGTATGCTTAGTACTCAAACTCCCAAAGGCTGTGGCTGCTGAATCCTGAAGGTGTTGTTGGGAATCAAGGAGCCAATATAAAGAAAAAAAACGTGATTTGGATGAGAGTTGCCAGTTAACGGGAGATTAGGAGTGCAGTGGGTAAAACAAGTATTTATTAACTCAATGCGTTTGAGTCGGTCTGACTCTTTCATCAGTCATATAAAAAATAGGATGTCTGTTATGACTAGTGTTGAGAAATATCGGGAAATATCGGATCGGATTGGATCGGACCGATACCCCAAAAGTATCGGATGTCCCCGTTTCTGATACCGGAAACCAATGCAAGTCAATGGGACACAAATATCGGAATGAAAATAAACCCTTTCTTTCCTTGTAGGTTAATTCTACATGAAGGAAGACAACTAAGAATAATGTAGAATGTTTTGGGGGAGGTGGAGGAGACATTAAAGGCATAGAGGTTTAGCCCAATCAAATGGAATAGCAGGAATTAATTTTTTTTTAAGACATTCGGAGTTACAAAGATATTGACTATGCTAAGCTTTTTTATATTTATTTTTCACTACTTCCATGCTCTTCACCTTCTTTTTTACTTCTCCCACACTTTCTCCATCATCCTCAGCAGCAGCATCTTTTTCATCAACGTCTTCTTCACCTTATTCATCTTCTACTTCTTCACCTTCTTTCTATTATTCTTTTTTTTTACTTTCTTCATATTCTTCTTATTCAACTATTATTATTCTTCATATTCTACTTCTTCATCTTCTTCCTATTCTTCTTCTTCATTATATTCTTATTTGTGACAGGCATTCCTGTAGTTGTTATCTATAAAACTTTGAAGATTACACCTTCCGTTCTGCCTGTCACAAAAGATTTACAACAGAATTTGTCCGCGTTCACTTTTGCCTGCAGCAGCAGGTATTTTCCAGGGGCACCACGAGGAGGAACGGACTCACCCCCATACAATGCTTAGTCTTCTGCTTATAATTTAGATAATATCTTTTGCTCTGATTTTTAGTCTTATGCTTAATGTTCTTCTGCTTTTTTGTTCTGCAGCTTCTTGTTCTTCTGCTTCTTGGTATTCTGTCTCTTGTTCTTCTGTATCTTGGTGGTTGTCTTCTTGTTCTTTGTCCTCTTGGTCATCTTCTTCAGGGTCATCTTCTTGGTCTTCTTCGGGGTGGTCTTCAGGGTCATCGTCTTCGGGGTAGTCGTCTTCTTCATGGTGGTCTTCAGGGTCGTCGTCTCCAGGGTCATCATTTTCGGGGTCGTCGTCTTCTTCGGGGTGGTCTTCAGGGTCGTCGTCAGGGAAATCCAGAGTGATTACCAAAAACCATTTCAAAAAGCTTGAACTTGGAAATGTAGCAGAAGGTATAAGAAGGCTGAGGAACTGCTGAGAACCAGCTGACAGTACTGGAACCTGGATGGGTAGATGAAGGTACAAGAGCCAATGGAACTACCGAGGACCAGCTGATGGTACTGGAACCCGGTTACTAAGCAGGAGGTACCTGTGCCAGAAAGCACTACCAAGGACCAGCAGACGTTGGTGGAACTCGGATACTGAGAAGGAAGCACCTAAGCCAAAGGCTGTGCCTGGAACCAGCTGACGTTACTGGAACTCAGGGGGACATATTCAAGATTGACTTCCAAAGAACCAGCTAATGGTACTGGAACTCAGATAGGCAGCAGAAGTTACACATGAAAAAAAAAGTTGCAAGGCCGCGAGCCGGCCGGAGTTACCGAAACCCACAGTCCTACAGGGGGAGCTTGTCCTATTGGCACTACGGAACCAGCCTTCATTGCCAGATCCCGCAGCCAACATAGGAAGCACCTAAACTGCAGGCACCATAGAGTCGGCTAACCCGACCGCAACACGACAGGACAACGTATTGGAGGCAAAGTGACGTTGACACTACCCGGAAACAGCTAGCGCGCTGAAACCAGGCTGGGCAGGAGGGAGTACCCATGCCAAAGACACTTCTGAGCAGCAACTGGTGGTGTTGGAGCCCAGGGATTACAGTAGAAACAGAGTGTAGCCAGAGGCCTAATTGGAGCAAGTTTAATATCTGTAGTAGTGTGAGTGTGGTCGGAGCAGGAGAAATTGCTGGACACACAAAAGGGGATCAGCTGACGTTACTGAACCCCAATAACACAGGAGCAAGTGTTGACTGTGCAGATGGCAAAATGAGCAGCAACTGGCAGTGTTGGAGCCCAGGGATTACAGTTCAGGTGGTAGAAACATGAACACAACAGGAGACCTGGATACTGTTGCCAACCAATTATTTAATCTGGAAGAGGACTTGCAAATTCCTGTGAGATCCAGGCCTTGTTCATTTTCAGAAAAGTAAGCCGGTCAACGTTATCGGAGGATAGTCGCATGCGACGGTCTGTTAGCACACCATCTGCGGCATTAAAGACGCGTTCCGATAATACACTAGCAGAAGGGCAAGCCAGCACCTCCAATGTATACTGGCTAAGCTCTGGCCATGTATCCAGCTTAGAGACCCAAAACTTGAAGGGGGAAGAGCCATCTGGGAGTACACTGAGAGGGCAAGACATCTAGTCTGTCACCATTTGATGGAAACGTTGCCTGCTGCTGACTGGAGCCGTCTGTGATGGTGCAGACATTTGTGGCGGGGACACAAAACTTTGCCACATTTGAGACATACTGGTCTTGCCTTGTGCTGAGGCGTTGCTTCTGCTCCCTCTTTGTGCAGAGCTTCTTCCACTTGCCTCGGCGCACTGAGCTGCTTTGTAAAGCACTAGCAGCACTGCTCTCGGGTGGAATGAGAACATGATGGAATGCACCAGTGTATCTTGGTACTCCCACATTTTACGCTCCCGGTTCAACGGTGTTATGAGGCTTTGTAAGTTGTCCCGGTAGCGAGGATCTAGGAGGGTGTACACCCAATAATCAGCCGTGTTGAGAATGTGGGCGATGTGGTGGTCGTTTCTCAGGCACTGCAGCATGAAATCAACCATGTGCTGCAGACTGCCAACTTGCCAAGAAACGCTGTCCCCTGCTTGAGGCGTCATCTCTGCCTGCTCTGCATCACCCCACCCTTGCTCTACATACTGACTACTAGAGCATTGTGTACCTCCCTCCTCTGGACAGATGTCTTCCTCCTCCATTGACTCCTCCTCATCCTCCTCACAAAGTGTCCCCTGTCTAGGCCTTTGTGAGGAACCACGTTGCGCAGACTGTCCAGAAGCAGATGGCATTTGTGACTCCTCATCCTCCACCTCTTCCAAAACCTCCTCCCTTAGTGCTTGCAGTGTTTTTTGAAGCAGGCAGATAAGGGGGACAGTCATGCTGACTAGTGCATCATCTGCACTCGCCATCCGCGTGGAATCATCGAAGGCACGCAAAACGTGGCAGATGTTCTTCATAGAGGCCCACTCAGTGGTAGTGAAGTGTGAATGGCGCGCAGTGTGACTTGCTTGCGCCTGATGCAGCTGGTGCTCCATTACTGCTGCCTGCTGCTCACACAACCTCTCCAACATATGTAACGTTGAATTCCACCTGGTGGGTAGGTCACATATGATGCGAAGTTCCGGAAGGTGGAATCGGCGCTGCAGAGCTGCAATGCGCGATCTTGCCGTTCACGGGTCCTTGTGGAGGTAGACTGTGACGGCTCCTGCAGTGCTGATTCAGAGGAACTGGAGTATGAGGAGGAGTCAATGTGTACAGACTGGATTCCTGCAATCCTTGGAGTTGGCAGAACATGTACAGCGCCACTCTCAAGATCTATACCCGGCTCCACAACATTTACCCAATGGGCAGTGAGGGAAAGATATCGTCCCTGTCCATGGTTACTGGTCCACATATCGGTGGTCAGGTGGACCTTACTACTGACGGTGTTTAGTAGCGCATGTTTAATTTTTCCCTCCACATGCTTTTGCAGGGCAGGGACGGCTTGCCTGCTGAAATAAAAGTGGCTGGGCACGTTGTATTGTGGGACTGCCAATGCCATGAAGTTATGGAAGGTGTCAGTTTCCACCAGCCTGAATGAGAGCATTTCAAGGGATGGTAGTTTTGCAATGCCAGCATTCAGAGCCTGTGCTCAGGGGTGGTTTGCCGAGTATGGGCGCCTTTTCTCCCATGCCTGTGCTACCGATGGCTGTAGACTGGCCTTGGAGTGTGAGGATGACAGGGAATGTGGTGCTGTGGGTGGAATGACACTGTGTCTCTGTACAACAGTGCCAGAGGTTCTTCCATGGCGATCCTGTGAGGAAGCCGAACCAGCTGTGTGTGAGCTGGAGGAAGAGGCTACAACACGAGCTGAAGAGGTGGTAGGAGGCGCTGTAGGTTGGCCTAGGTCTTCAGTGTGTCTTTGTAACTCAACCACGTGCTTGGTTCGCACATTTTTCCACATATTTGTTGTTTTGAGGTTGCTGACACTTTTCCCTCTTTTCACTTTCTGATTACACAGAATGCATTTCACAAAGCAAATGTCATCTGCAACTGTGTCAAAAAAGGACCAGGCACTGCAAGTCTTTGGAGCACCCGTTTTGGGTTTTGGAAGAGGCATGCTCCTAATGGGTGCCGAAGTGGAGGTTACAGGCAACCGAGTCTACCCCCTCCCTCTCCCTCCTTTTTTGGCCGTTCGGGGAATCTCTTCCTCAGAGCTGCTCCCACCACCTTCCTGTACCTCACGCCATGATGGGTCAAGGACCTCATCATCTACACTACCCTCTTCAAATGACTGCTTCTCCTGGGCAGTCTTGACAGCACAGTATGCACCAGAAAGTGGCACCTGAGTCTCATCATCAGATGCGTACTGAGGTGTGCTGACCATAGGCACTGGCCCACCCGCCTCTTCAGATTCAGAGAGACAAAGCTGTTGCGCATCACTGCATACTACCTCTTCTTCAACTTCTCAAATGCTGCTTGGCTGGCCCCCTCTTTCCAAGCCAACAGATTCAGAGAACAGAAGTAGAGATGGCTCCTGTCCAGGGCTCTCTGACTGCCTGGGCAATTTGGCAGGTGGTGAAGAGACAGATGAGTGCTCTTCAGTGCTCTGGACCTGAGAGGATCTGGAACTAATTGAAGTCAATGCGTTAGCTGCCATCCATCTGACAACAGCTTCAATTTGTTTGTTTTGCAGCAGTGGAGTACGGCGAGCTCCTACAAAGCTGCGCATAAAGAATTGTTCCCTGGTAAAACTGGGGGATGCTGAGTCACTGGTGTCCGCAGCAGGCAGAGAATCCCCAACTCCTCTCCCTGCAGAAACTCCACGCCCACGACCACGTGCCTTACTCCCTGCCTTCTTCATCTTGGTAGACTGATAAAGATAGGCAGAAAAGTACTAAGGGCTTAGTGTGCTTATTCCTGAACATCTGCTAACAGGTATAAGAAACACTAATTTTATAAAGTGTGGACTAGACTTTAATATGAGCTAATGTGGCCTACACAACTGTAAAGTGGAGTGTTTGGTGAACTTTATTAACTTTTTTTTTTCACAAAAAGACACTGGATGTGCCCAAAGATATAAAATCTATAGTATCACAAACTTTTTGCAGCTATTACAATGCAGGAAGGTAACCTACAATACAATAGATTAGGCTCCAAAAAATAGGCTAATACTAATCTGGCTGGGGCTGCAGGGCACAAGCCAGCAGAAAGGCTCCTCTATCTACTCCTATATAGTGTTTGCAAATATTCTAGCTGGATACGGATGTAACCACAGTAGGAGAAATCTGGAAAAATGAGCAGCACTAATGCAAAAAAGGATGTATGAGGCAGTGACGCACACTGAGCGGACTACAACCGGAGGTGGCTGCAGAACACACTACAGCGTGATCTGCACTCACATACGGAGACCTCGCAGACAGCTGCGAACAGCGCTGCAAGGCAAAAGAAAGCTTCTCACACAGCGGTTGCTAAAGTAGCCTGGGTAAAGCACAATAAAGCAAATCGCTTGCTCAAACTGTCCCTCAGGGTCAGCACAGCAGCGTCCTGTCCCTAAGTAAATTCACAGCAGCGTTAACCCAAAATGGCGGTGGCGGCTTTTATAGTGCATCATGACTTCATTTCAGCAGCCAATTACAGCCATGCATATTGCAGTATCGGAATGCTCAACACTAGTTATGACCTTTTATAGGGGTAAATTCTGGTGTGGGATAACACAATTTGTAAATAGTATTATTACAAAACATACATATAAAAGATACAAATTGAATGAATTTGGAAAGAAATGTGGAATTTGTGTCTTTTATATGTATTTCTTTGTAATAATATGATAGAGATGATACTGAAAGCCGTGGGACTCTATGAGGGTCCTAGGCTGAAGGTGTAGATGGAGAAGGGCAGGGGTCCTAGAACTGAACCTTGAAGAACACCAACAGATAGAGGGCGAGAATGAGGACATGGTGTGTGAGTGGGAGAATGTCTTGTCTGTTAGTTACGATGAGATCTAAGATAGGGTCAAGCCTGTGATGCCAAGAGATGAGAGACTCTGTAGTAAGAGGAAATGGTCCACTGTGTCAAAAACAGAGCATAGATCCAGGAAGAGGATGGAGTAGTGTTGCTTGGATTTGGTGGTTAGTAGGTGATTGGTGACTTTAGTCAGGGCAATTTCAGTGAAATGATGTGATTTCAGTAGTTTTAAGGCATAGTGAAGAAGTGTTATGGTGCAATAGCTTGACACAGAGGAGGGGTCAAGGGAGGGCTTTTTGAGTGTGAGACACCATTTGTTAGTGATAGGCTGAAAAGATTGGTTAGGATTGGGATGAAGACTGGGGTGATGTGAGAAAAGATCGAGCCAAGTGCAAGGTGGTATGATGTGATCTTGAGACTAAAGAGGAAAGTTGATCTTCTGTGATGGAGAAGCTGGTTTTGAAGGAGAAAGGTTGAAGGGCTGAGTAGTTATGAGTGGGGATGGTGGGGGCTGTAGATCAAGCTTTTTCTGATGTTATCTATCTTCTGCTTGAAGAATGAGGCAAAGACTTCAGCTGAGATGAGAGTGGGGAGGTGCTAGAGGACGTAGGAGAGAAACGAAAATGTTTAATAGCTTTTTAGGATTGTGAGACGAGGAGGATATGAGAGATAAGTAGGTTTGTTTTGCTCCCATGAGTGCAGTCAGATGGCATCTTCAAATGCACCAAATTTGGCTCCCTTTTGGAAGTTGTAAAAATGGAATTGGACCTACCAGTAATTCGGTTTCTAGGAACCTTCCATGACAGCATAGGAGGTTGTCTCCATACCCTAATGGAGGACAGGAAGCACAAAGAGGTTAAAAAACCCTCCCACCTCCCATTAGCCAGTGACTTACAACTAACACCATAGCACCGGGTACCTTTAACTTCTTAGAAAAATTATTATCCAAGAATGTCTGGACGGAATTAGTGCTGTCATGGAAGGTTCCTAGAAACCAAATTACCGGTAGGTCTAATTCTATTTTCTCTAGTCACCTTCCATGACAGTATAGGAGGAATAACAAGCAATTCTGCATTAGGGGGGACCACGGCCTGGAGCACTTTCCGGCCAAAGACTATATCCCGATTGGACCAGAAGTCCAATCTATAATGCTTGGTAAAGGTGTGTAAAGAAGACCATGTTGCAGCCCTGCAGATCTGCTCTGTAGATGCCCCAGCCCTTTCAGCCCAGGAAACTGCAGTGGATCTGGTAGAGTGAGCCCTTAAACTCGCAGGTGCCATCCTGTTCTGAGCCTGATATGCTTCAGCTATGGCCTTTTTGATCCAGTTGGCAATTGTCCTTTTTGCTACCTTCTTGCCTTAGTTTTGACCCACCAAATGAACAAAGAGGTTTTGGTCAATCCTGAATGGTTTGGATTGTTCCAGGTAGTGTAGGATCATTTGTCAGACATCCAGAGTGTGGAACTTTTCTTCCCTTGGATTCGCCGGGTTTTGGCAGAAGGATGGGAGGACTATGTTGTGTGATGGGTGAAACTCCGATACTACTTTTGGAAGAAAGGATGGGTCAAGACGAAATATGTCATCTTTGATACTTAAGTAACGTTCTCTGACCGATAGAGCCTGTAACTCCCCCACACACCTTGCTGTAGATATGACAACCAAGAACGCTGCCTTGCATGAGAGGACCTGAGTAGCACAAGAAGATAGTGGCTCGATTGGAGGACTCGTGAGGCCTTTGAGAACCAGGTTTAAGTTCCATGATGGGATGATGATTTTTCTTTTAGGATGAAGTCTAAGTGCTGAAACCATGAATCTCTTTATCCACTGATGGTTGGCTAGATCCTCGGTCAAAAACGGAGCATAAAGCAGAAACTTGAACCTTTAGTGTGCTTGGTTTAAGACCCAATTCTAGCCCTTTTTTCAAGAAGTCAAGTATTTGAGATATGTTTGGGTGGAAGGGATCAGGTGTATTACGGTGACACCATAAGGAGAACCTCTTCCCTACCTTATTATAGATGGCGTTGGTAACAGGTTTCCTTGATTTTTGCAAGGTGGATATTACCGATTCTGAGAGCCCCCTAGTTTGGGCCTCAGCAACCAGGCAGCCTGGTTCAGCCTTCGGGGATTTGGGTGATGAAGTGGACCCTGGAGAAGAAGGTCATCTGACAGTGGTAAGAGAATTGGTCCGTCCACCTGGAGTTCTATGATGAGATTGAACCAACTCCTCTTCGGCCATACTGGGGCTACCAGGATAGCTGGTACCCGGTCATCCCAAATCATTCGACGGGTCTTTGCGAGCAACGGTATCAGGGGGAAGACGTATGCCAGCCAAAAATTCCATGTGTGGGCGAAGGCATCCACTCCCTGAGAAGCAACCCTGGGATTCAGGGAGAAGTAAGCCTCGGTTTGCACGTTCTGGCTCGAGGCCAGTAGGTTGACCTCTGGTAGGCTCCATTTGTCTGTCAACATACTGAAGACCTCCTTCTTCAGGCTCTATTCTCCTGGCTGTACATCTTGGCAGCTTAGAAAGTCTGCCTGTAGGTTTGCGGGCCCTTACAGGTGTATTGCTGTCAAGGAAAGGAGATGCTTTTCGGCCCAGCAGAAAATTCGGCCTGAGATCCCTCTCAGACTGTTGAATCTCATGCTTTCCTGATGCTTGAGATTGGCTTCAGTAGTCATATTGTCTGAGTATGCTTTGACATGATTCCCCAATATCAGACGTTCTGCTGCCAGAAGAGCCTTCTCCACTGCCTTTAACTCCCTGAAATTGTTGGATTTGGCGCTTACCTGCTGATTCCAAAGACCCTAGAACGGAATGTGCGACACCACGCCCCCCAAACTCTTCTGCTGGCATCCATTGTTTCTGTCACCAGGGGGGATTTTATCCAGCCTACGCCCCTGCGTAGGTTTGCCTGATCTAACCACAAGGTTAGGGAGGCTTTTACCCTCCCTGTCTTTTGGGTCCTTTTGTTTAACAAGTTGGGATTCCCATTCCAGTTTTCCAGAATGTGTGCCTGCAGAATTCTGGAGTGGGCTTGAGCCCAAGACACCGATTGTATGCAAGCCGTCATTGACCCTAGGAGAGACATAGCCGTCCGTAGGGTAGGTAACCTCTGTTTTTTTAAGTTTAGGACCTTTGTTATCAGATTTTGGCGATGGTCCTCCAGTAAAAGAGACCTCTGACTCACTGAGTCTAGAAGGACTACCAAGAATCTTATTGTCCTTGAAGGCTAGAGTTGTGATTTTGTAAGGTTGGGGACCCAACCCAGGCTTTGTAGAATGTCCAGAGTTCTGGGACACATGGTCTTTGAGGATCTCGGTGGAAGGACCAATAATCAGTAGGTTCTTGAGGTAGGGTACGATGGCAATACCCTGTCTCCTTATATGTGACACTGCCTCTGCCATGACTTTGGAGAAGACCCCCCCAGCTGTCAGTTTTGTCTGGCTGGTTATCAAAAGTGCAGGAGAACCCAGGCCATTGTGTTTTTTTAAATTATTTCTTTAGAACCCAGGTGCCAGTTGATGAATACTCCCATCAGCTGCTGCCTTGTCTCATTGTTATTAGCGGCAGCAGATATAGGCTGATGGCAGCAGTAGTCCCATCAGCCAACATCAGTGACCGGAGGTAAACTTATAACTCCGATCACAGCTGCAGGCTCACGCTGTCATTTGCCAGCATGGGATATGTGACTGTCTGACCGCCGGAGATGATTTTACCACTGATCAGAAGCAGTGTTTGCTGGGGTGTCATGCACCTGACAGCGTGACAAACGCCCAGTGTTCAGAGGGTCGAACCTAAACAGTAACACAGACATTCTGCTGAAGTCCATTTTCAGTGTCTGTGCTCTAACAGTAGCTGTTTGGTACCGACCCTGATCTTTACTGTTACAGTTTGCCCATCTCTAATTAGAAGGAAAAAGATCAGCACACTGTCCTTTTAAAAAAGTTGAGTGCTTGAGGAAGGGACTCATGGTCCAAACTTATTGAAGTAGCAACCTTAGCACTACAAAAGAAAAATAGACTGTACATCTTGCTGCAGTGTAAATTTAATTTTCTCTGGCAAGGAGTCAAAAACTGATATTGCCCAACATTTTGCATGGGAGTGGTCTGTCAAGAACATCTATGGCGGGCGCAGTTAGGCAGAAATCTAGTAGAGCAATAATGTAAATCGTAAGATCTTTCAGATCAAGGGGGATCTGGGTGGAGCAAGAGTCGCGAATCAGGAAATGGGGCAAGCAGTCTGTAAGCCATGGGTTACACCCTGATTGCCGCATTTCCTGATTCCTGGCTGTTGCTCCACACATGTCCTCTGTGATATGAAAGAGATCTTACAATTAACGTTATTGCTCCAGGAAGAAATGTTGGACCATATGTGTTTTGGACTCCTAGCTGGATCAAAATAAAAATTTACATTGCAGTAAGACCTACAGTCTATTTTTCTTTTGTGATGCTGAGGTTCCTACTTCTGTAATAAAAATAGATCTTCTCAAAGTAAGTATGTTTGCTGGTACTTACAATCAGCCCGTGGTAAAGTTTGGTCTCTTTTTTCTGCTATAATTCTGTACCTGCGTGCTGGGTCGGGAACTAGAAAGGCTGCATCCCATGTTCCCAGGGGGAAGCTTTAGTGAGGCGGACCTTCCCCTGTTGCTTAGGGGAAGCCCTGGTGAGGTGGATGCTCCTGATGACCGATGGGGGTGGAGAAAGAAGAGGAAAAAGCGGGTGCAGCGGGGCAGTTTGGCGCCAACATAGTGCATCGTGCAGAGCTATGAGAGGCGCACTCTGATTCCTCTTCCCTCACTCCAGAGTATCAGAGCTGTGACAGCCCACATAGGACACAGTAGGGCCTTGCACATAGAGGAGAGCAGAGCCGTGCACACAGAGCAGAGCCATCCACAATTGAGCAGACGAGAAGGACAGGGCCCGCTGCACTGAGGGGAGCTGGGTGTCCAGCAGCAGCCAGGGAGAAGAGTGCTCTGTCTAGAGAGGGCCAGCGTCATGCAGTCCAGTGTCCGCCATCTCCCGCCGCCAGCAGCGGGGACCAGAAAGGGAGAGGAACAGGCAGTGTGTGCCTGGTGACAACAAAGACAAGGTGCAGTGTGCCAGTGACTACAGAGAGAAAGTGCAGGGTACCAGGACCACCAGAGAGAAGCTGCACACCGGTGGTTGTCAGTGCTTGAGTCTTGGCATGAACAGGCAGTACGCAGCATGAAGAGGAAAGTGCAGCGCGCCCAGTAGCGACCAGATAATGCTCTATGTCCATGAGTACAGTAGCGGTGCCACATAAGAGAGACCACGTGTGGGACTGACAGTAGTGCCCTGACGTTGCCAGCACCAATTTGCCCAGACACTTGTGTCCTTACTTCGCCAGTGTATATTTGCAGAGCCACATTGGGCTCATACAGGACTGTGGCCTGTACCCTTTGGAGCCACTGTGGTATATGGACTAAGCTCAGCGGAAGGTACGGGAGACCGACAGCTGTCGCCAGAAGATGGATCATTCATTGTCACTACAGGACTTTACTGGAAAAGACACTGTGCCAGCCATTGCCGGCGCTATTGAGTTCACAGCAGGAACACAGTTTGAGTGACTCCTGACACAAGTACAACCGAACTGCCGTTATCTGAACTGTTGTTCTTCACCTCACTATATCCTTTGCCATTTATTCTGTTTACCCCTTTACCTCCCTGCGATGAGTATTCCCCTGGTTAATAAAACTGTTAACCCTTGCTCTTCCTCTTGTCCATCACTGCATCCCGCTTACCTGCTATCTCACAATACAAGTCAATGAAATAAATATGGGCATGGATTTTTGGACAATTATGCAATGTGGAAATACTGTATTTCTAATTCTACTGTGCATATTGTGTTTACCTTTGTTAATGCTTATTTCTCACATATGGTGGAGGATGAACTAGAACATGTTTAAAGAGACATAAGCACAATTTTGAAGGACCAGACATTGAGTTTAAATGCTATGCATGAAATAGACAAAAATATTGGAAAAGCCGATTTAAACCTTGCATCAGTATAAAAATTAAATGACATGCTCCAAATTATTATTCTAGAAGTCTACTTCACTACGTACATTAGTTCTAGACTGGAATGTGTGATACTTGGATCCTGCCTGCATAGAATTTCGTAACTGATGATGAGGCCAATCTAAGATATTTCAGTATCTAGCACAACTGACGTGGATCTGTTAATGAAGATCATAGCACTAGTAATCCAAATAGTTATGTTTTGACTACAGCCAATTTGTTGCTAGATTTCACAATACAAACTGCATAGTTATTTCAAAGGACCTGAATATTAAAGAATTTGCATCTGTTTGTGAAGTTTGGGCACGTACAGAAGTATGTCATAACTAGACGACCAGGGAATTAACTACATCGCCAATTCCAGAAATACGGTGGACTAATTTGTTCATGTATTTCATCACAGATATGCCTTTGTCTGGACTCTGGAGGGAAAACTGTTATTTGAGTGGTAGTTGACTGATTCAGTAAACAGGCTCCTTTTGTTCCGTTATCTGGATTACTGAATGCTGAAACACTTTCCCGGTTGTTTATCAATCATGTGATGATATTGCATGGAATCTCTCTGAACATTGTATCTGATAGAGGGGTGCAATTTGTATCCAAATTCTGGAGAGTGTTGAGCGTTTTGTTGGAAATTAGGGATTGAGTAGTGATGAGGGAGCACAAAAGTGCTTGGGTGCTCATTACTCGAGTCGAGCAAATCGTAATGCTTGGGTGCTTGACCCAGGTAACGAGAAGAATGGAAGTAGATGATAAACTTAAGCATTTTTATGGCTCCCCACTCCATCCTGGAGGTCTGGAAAAGTCTTAAAATTCCTGAAATTGATAGAACCAGCTCTGAAATGGCAATAGAACAGCATAGGGAAGGCCCCCTGAAAGCATCTCTGAATCCCAAGTTGCTGCTGGGAGCAATGTTGTCAGGGTATTATGCCACTTTTACGGACTGACAATCTTCTATATATATAAAATTGAATGTATGTGTGTATCACCAACCAATCACAAAGCATCTTTCATTTCACCAGAGCTGTTTAAAAGAAGCTGAGCCATGATTGGTTGCTATGAGCAACAGTTTTCCCACTCCACAACACCTCAGCAGACACTGACCAGGTGGGAGAAATCTAGCATCCCTGGGAACATAAGCTCCCAGCCATTGTCTGCCCCCCAGAAAGGAGCAGAAAGTACATGACAGAAATGAATCACCCCCTCCCGTGCCCATATACCCATCACACATCCTCCATCCCATAGGCACATCTTCCCCCTCTTAAAGGGATCTCCAGTATGGAAGTTAGGGCAAAACCCTCAGCGCTCTGATTCTGACTCCAGGTTTCTATTAAAGGGATCATTGGTATGGAAGTCAGGGCAAATCCATCCAGCACTTTGGTTTTGACCACAGGCCTCTCTTAAAGGTATGGAAGTTAGGACCGTTCCACTCAGCGCTGTGGTTCTGACCCCAGGGTCTCTTAAAGGGAAAATTGGTATGGAAGTTAGGGCAATTCCACTAAGTGCTCTGGTTCTGACCCCAGGCCTCTCTTAAAGGGATCTCCGGTATGGAAGTTAGGACCGTTCCACTCAGCTCTGTGGTTCTGACCCCAGGGTCTCTTAAAGTGTTCATTGTTATGGAAGTTAGGGCAATTCCATTAAGCGCTCTGGTTCTGACCTCAGGCCCCTCTTAAAGGGATCCTAGGTACGGAAGTGAGGGCAAATCCACTCTGCACTTTGGTACTGACCCCAGGCCTCTCTTAAAGAGATCTCTGTTATAGAACCCAGGCCCCCCTTAAAGGGATCCTCTGTAGTATCCCGCTCTATACAAATCCACAGTTCTCACCAGATTTGGGTGAAATTTGGCACTCCCCCTCTCCACCCACAGGAGCAGAATACTTCGCACGTTACATCTCGCTAGCGTCCCCCCGTCATGAGATTGGGGCCCCCAAAGTTAGGCCCTATACATATAATGGGGAAATGTGGAATCTGTAGTAGCCTGCTCTATAAAAATCCACAGTTCTCTCGCCATTTGGGTGAAATTTGGCATGCCCCCTCTCCACCCACAGAAGCAGAAAACTGCACACGTTAAATCTCGCTAGCATCCCCCCGTCATGAGATTGGGGCCCCCCCAATTTAGGCCCTATACATATATTGGAGAAATGTGAATGTGAAAGTAAAAGTGCAGAGCCTAAAACAACAGTGACGGCGCCAAAAAGTTGCTTCTAAAGGAGCAGCATCACCACACACAACACACAAATATTTCACAAACACCATACAAACATCACACAGACAGCACACATACACCAACCCACAAGCACAACACCACACAAATGCCTCAACACACCACACAAACACCAGACCACTCTAGACACACACAACACAAAGACAACCCCACAAATACCACAACACCACCCCCATAGATACCACATGCACACCACACACATTCATACACACACGCATGCAAGGACCACACACGCATGTCACTTAAAGTCACTTAAAGTAGTCGGCATTAATTTGGAGTTTCCGTGTTTTTCACATGGGCAGTTGTGCTCTAGAGTGGGTAACCCCAAAAATCTTTTCATATATGCACCTAAAGGTAAAACCAGAAATATTGTTTACCAAAAAGCACTACAATAGATAGTTGTTAAGCTGTAAACCAATTTCACTCTTTTGTCTGTGAACTACTTATAGATTACACTAGGGGGGGGGAAAGGGTTGCACTATGTTGTTAATTGGGTGTAAATGTTTTATATGTTTGTGTAATATGCATAAATTTTCATTTTTAATAAAATATAGTTCAAAAAAAAGTTGTAATAGTTTATACTACTTAATATGTATTGAGTATGTAAAATCAATAAAAATGTTGAAATTAAAATGAAGTTGGTGTTCACAGAATGTTACGAAAAATTAGTAAAATGCCAATATAAAAATTTAAAGTGGAAACATTTTTTTACTGTAGCACTCTGAAAATATAAATTTCAGGGTGACACTGAAAATTTTACTTTTGCTACCATAGCCAACAATTTTTCATATTTTCCGTGAACGAAACCCCGGGTAGTGTACTAGTAATACATATAAAACCGAAGTTAAAGAGGATTTTACTGGAAAAAATGTTTATAACCATTATTTTCAGGGTAATGACATATATAAGACAAACTAAATAAGAGAAAAAATGCTCCTCCACACTTTGAGCAATGTTGACACGCTGTGTATTTGCACGTTTACATTGTTTTCAATGGTGGAAAAAAACATTCACCAGGAAATTTCATTTTAACATTTCACTACCTTATCAAGCCATGAGGTTTGTGAGACATGATCAGAAACATCCTGTTTAATTTATGAAGGAGGTACTCTGAAAGTCAAAAAAAAATTTTTCCGGGTCATCAGGCAGCCATCACTATTTGTAGAAGGCCATCACGTGGCCCTTACTATTGTTAGAAGACCATCAGGTGTCTTCTAGACAGATTAGACCAGATAGGTCTTTTAGGTAAACCACAACATTCTACTGTTTAATGTAAATGGAATAAGACCTACAAAGAAAAGAACACAGTATATTCAGTCAAATATGGTGGAGGTTCACAGATGTTTTCGTATTGTTTTGTTGCCTCTGGCACTGGGTGCCTTGACTGTGTGCAAGGCATCATGAAATGTGAAGACTGCAACCCTAGATCCTTTGGGAATCTAGAGTTCCGTAACAGAAATATATTTTTGCATCCTAGATCATGGGTCTTCCAGCAGGACAATGACCCCAATCATACTTCAAGAAACCCCCAGAAATAGATGGAAACAAAGCACTGGAGAGTAAAGAAGTGGTTATTCCAGCTCCAGTAGTGTAAAGTCTCTCACCACTACCTCTTACATAAAGCTGCTACAGTGAAACTGCTTAAACAAAAATGGACGTAAAACACCATTTAAGTCCAAGCATAAACCATGAGCTATGTAAAATTAAACGTCCAAAAATATATGAATGGCAGATCACTCGGGATAATGAAAAGAAAAAAAACACCTAACATGGAATGATATACAGTGGGGCAAAAAAGTATTTAGTCTGTCAGCAATAGTGCAAGTTCCACCACTTAAAAAGATGAGAGGCGTCTGTAATTTACATCATAGGTAGACCTCAACTATGGGAGACAAACTGAGAAAAAAAAATCCAGAAAATCACATTGTCTGTTTTTTTTTTCATTTTATTTGCATATTATGGTGGAAAATAAGTATTTGGTCAGAAACAAAATTTCATCTCAATACTTTGTGATATATCCTTTGTTGGCAATGACAGAGGTCAAACGTTTTCTGTAAGTCTTCACAAGGTTGCCACACACTGTGGTTGGTATGTTGGCCCATTCCTCCATGCAGATCTCCTCTAGAGCAGTGATGTTTTTGGCTTTTCGCTTGGCAACACGGACTTTCAACTCCCTCCAAAGGTTTTCTATAGGGTTGAGATCTGGAGACTGGCTAGGCCACTCCAGGACCTTGAAATGCTTCTTACGAAGCCACTCCTTCGTTGCCCTGGCGGTGTGCTTTGGATCATTGTCATGTTGAAAGACCCAGCCACGTTTCATCTTCAATGCCCTTGCTGATGGAAGGAGGTTTGCACTCAAAATCTCACGATACATGGCCCCATTCATTCTTTCATGTACCTGGATCAGTCGTCCTGGCCCATTTGCAGAGAAACAGCCCCAAAGCATGATGTTTCCACCACCATGCTTTACAGTAGTTATGGTGTTTGATGGATGCAACTCAGTATTCTTTTTCCTCCAAACACGACAAGTTGTGTTTCTACCAAACAGTTCCAGTTTGGTTTCATCAGACCATAGGACATTCTCCCAAAACTCCTCTGGATCATCCAAATGCTCTCTAGCAAACTTCAGACGGGCCCGGACATGTACCGGCTTAAGCAGTGGGACACGTCTGGCACTGCAGGATCTGAGTCCATGGTGGCGTAGTGTGTTACTTATGGTAGGCCTTGTTACATTGGTCCCAGCTCTCTGCAGTTCATTCACTAGGTCCCCCCGCGTGGTTCTGGGATTTTTGCTCACCGTTCTTGTGATCATTCTGACCCCACGGGGTGGGATTTTGCGTGGAGCACCAGATCGAGGGAGATTATCAGTGGTCTTGTATGTCTTCCATTTTCGAATTATTGCTCCCACAGTTGATTTCTTCACTCCAAGCTGGTTGGCTATTGCAGATTCAGTCTTCCCAGCCTGGTGCAGGGCTACAATTTTGTTTCTGGTGTCCTTTGACAGCTCTTTGGTCTTCACCATAGTGGAGTTTGGAGTCAGACTGTTTGAGGGTGTGCACAGGTGTCTTTTTATACTGATAACAAGTTTAAACAGGTGCCATTACTACAGGTAATGAGTGGAGGAAAGAGGAGACTCTTAAAGAAGAAGTTACAGGTCTGTGAGAGCCAGAAATCTTGATTGCTTGTTTCTGATCAAATACTTATTTTCCACCATAATATGCAAATAAAATGAAAAAAAAACAGACAATGTGATTTTCTGGATTTTTTTTTCTCAGTTTGTCTCCCATAGTTGAGGTCTACCTATGATGTAAATTACAGACGCCTCTCATCTTTTTAAGTGGTGGAACTTGCACTATTGCTGACTGACTAAATACTTTTTTTCCCCACTGTATGTATGTGTATGTGTATGTTTGTTTGTATGTCCGGGATAGGCATCCGCACCGTCGCAGCTACAGCCACAAAATTTGGCACAGTCACACGTCTGGACACCGAGAGCGTCCTAAGCTATGTTGTGAGGCGAAATTTTAACCCCGCGCGTTCCAATTCACCAAACAATTTTGCCCCTATCTACATACCGGGGGAAAAAGTGTGTGCGCGTCAAGCCCCGCCCCTCATTGTGATGTCACAATGCCCCTATTTGCATACTGGGGAAGCAGTGTGTGCGCGCCAAGCCCCACCCCTCATTATGATGTCACAATGGTTGCCATGGCGACGCTGATGTCATCAAAGGTTGCAAGCCCCGCCGCCGCTCATTATGATGTCATAATGGTTGACTATGAGATGGAGGATGTGTGATGAGTATATGGGCACCGGACTATGGGATGGAGGATATGTATGATGGGTATATGGGAACGGCACTATGGGATGGAGGATATGTATATGCGCACGGGACTATGGGATGGAGGATATGTATGATGGGTATATGGGAACGGGACTATGGGATGGAGGATGTGTGATGGGTATATGGGCACTGGACTATGGGATGGAGGATATGTATGATGGGTATATGGGCACGGGACTATGGGATGGCGGATATGTATATGGGTACGGGACTATGGGATGGAAGATATGTGATGGGTATATGGGCACTGGACTATGGAATAGAGGATATGTTTGACGGGTATATGGGCACGGGACTATGGGATGGTGGATATGTATATGGGCACGGGATTATGGGATGGAGGATGTGTGATGGGTATACGGGCACTGGACTATAGGATGGAGGATATGTATGTCGGGTATATGGGCACGGGACTATGAGATGGCGGATATGTATGATGAATATATGGGCACTCGACTATGGGATGGAGGATATGTATGATGGGTATATGGGCACGGGACTATGAGATGAAGGATGTGTGATGGGTATATGGGCACTCGACTATGGGATGGCGAATATGTATGATGGGTATATGGGCATGGAACTATGGGATGGAGAATATGTATGATAGGTATATGGGCATGGGACTATGAGATGGAGAATATGTATGATGGATATATGGGCATGGGACTATGGGATGGAGGATGTGTGATGGGTATATGGGCACTCGACTTTGGGATGGAGGATATGTATGATGGGTATATGGGCACGGGCCTATGGGATCGTGGATATGTATGATGGGTATATGGGCACGGGACTATGGGATGGAGGATAATTATAATTTTCTATAACTAACCACAGTTAGTTACTATGCCCGGGCAGCGCCGGGCTCTTCAGCTAGTATGTAATAATATAAGAGTGGTGATAAAAGAGTGAAAGAACAAAACCCACACTGCTAACAATGTATAAAGAATAAAAACACCACAAAATGTGAAAGTGAAAAAAACAAAATGTATTAGTAAATGCCACTTGATAGTGCTGAGAATGGAAAATGCACTATATATATAAATGCTGATACATTACACTTTAACCACAAAATAAGTGAAAGTGAAATCACAAAATTTATTAGTGAATGCCACATGAGTGTTAATAAATAAAAAAGACACAATATATGTAAATGCTCAAACAACACGACAGAAGGTATAAGAAATATGTCCATATTAACATCTCAATAGCAGTATAATGTCCATTTTTCACTGTTGCAGATCCTCCAGGACACACTATGGTCACTCAATGCATGCATCATGAAGGTGAATATCCCCTCCTCCATGGGCAAATTCCCTTAAAAACCAACCGAGCATCCCACCAAGACACCAGGAAAATGGACCAGCCAAAAGAGGTAAGTAAAACTAATAAAATAAAATGCAAGTTAATAAAAGACAAATAAAAACCACAAGGTGCAGTTCAGAAGTAAAAACAATAATGCATACAAACTAGCGGCAAAGAAGGAGATTATAAGAAAGGGACAAATGATAAGTTTTCATGAAGGCCAAAAGGAGACACTGTTTTCAGTGTCCAGATCCATTTGGCACCTAATTTAGCTAGGGATGTACTGATATTACCACCCCTAAAGGTGATACGTAACATGTCAATACCAGAGACCTTCAACAGCATTGCATCACAGTTGTGATATAGTTTGAAGTGTCTAAGTAGGGTTTTAAGTAGGGATGAGCGATGTTGCCCGATATCGTATCGGAATTCCGATTTCCGATATTGAAAAAATATCGGATATCGGAATTTCCGATTTCCGATATCAATGCAAGTCAATGGGAGAAAAAAATCGGAAATACAAAATGACCACTACAGTGCTATATAATGGATAAAATGGAGGGGAAACACCTCAGGATAATGGGGAAGGAGTTTGCAGAGGAGCAAAAAAATCGCTAGAAAAATGCACAGAGCGAAAGCTGTAGCAGGAAAACTGGTCGCCATCTTCTTAACAGAGGTGTTTTTTCTTTCGGTTAGGATTAGTTGGGGTAGGGTTAGGGTTTATGGTTAGTAGGGTGAGGGTTAGGGTAAAGGTTAGGGATAGTTAGAGTTAGTGATTTTACATTATTAAATTAAAACTGCCGGTGGTGGTGTCAATATGTCCTTTGACTGACATGTGTCCGCATTCAGCTCACCTTGCTTAGCAGGGAGTTTCCAGGAGCACCACGTGGAGGAACGGATACACTCCCTTTAAACCATGCTTAGTCTTCTTCTGCTGATTATATTACTGTTATTCAGTAATTCTCCATATTGATATTCTGTTTTTGGTTCATGTACATCTGCTCCTACTGCTTCCTAAACCTCTGTCTATGGTTATCCTGCTATTGGCTGGTCGCAGAATGTCCCAAACCCAGAGGAAATACGCAGAAGTAACAGTAGGCACAGGAACTTGAGAGAACCAGCTGGTGAGTCTGGAACCCCTATAGGCAGCAGAAATCAGCATGAGCCAATAGAACTAACGGGCACCAGCTGACGTTACAGGAGGCCGATAACTAAGCAGGAGATAACCTATGCCAGGATGCACTACCAAGGACCAGCAGACGTTACTGGAACTCGGATACCACAAAGGAGGGACCTAAGCCATTGACTCTACTGAGAACCAGCTGACGTTACTGGAACCCAGATTACCAGCAGAAGGTAAAAGTGCCAGTGGCTGTACTGGGCAACAGCTGACATTACTGTAGCCCGGATACCACAATGTAGTAGTGACATAAGCCAAAAGCACTGCCGAGAAGCCCAAAAAACCCCCACAAAGACGCAAGTTCAAGAGCAAAAAGACAGTCCGGGGACATCTCCATCTGTGTTCTTGTCTTGGGTCTTCTGCATCTGTCTTCCTGTCTTGGGTCTTCTGCATCTGTCTTCCTGTCTTGGGTCTTCTGCATCTGTCTTCCTGTCTTGGGTCTTCTACCGGAGTAATGTCTTCTCAGCAGAAGGTGCAAGAGCCACATTTGCCCCCGCAACCTCCTCCCCCTTTACTTCGCAGTCGCAGCAGGGGAGGAGGAGGGCCTACTGGCACTGTCGAGACCAGCCTTGAGTGCCAGGTTCCGGAGTCCATGTAGGGGGCTCCTACACTGCCAACACCACGGATAACAGCAAACTGAGCCGGAATGATATATCACAAACCAGAGTAAATGAACTCCAGATAGAAGCGTTCCATTAAAATGAGATTTATTTCAATATATTTTTTAAAAAAGACATACACAATAAAATAAAACAAGATGTCTCCAAAAATGAGACGTCACCACAAATTAGTTAACCGCCATCAATATAAATTTTTGGCAAACAAAAGTACATAAGAAATGAATTCACAGGAAAAAAAAAAAAAAAAATATATATTCTCTCTCCTTCTATCTAATATATAAAGCTCAAAGTGTGTATGTATGTATGTGTGTATGTGTGTGTATGTTTGTTTGTATGTCCGGGATAGGCATCCGCACCGTCGCAGCTACAGCCACAAAATTTGGCACAGTCACACGTCTGGACCCCGAGAGCGTCCTAAGCTATGTTGTGAGGCGAAATTTTAACCCTGCGCGTTCCAATTCACCAAACAATTTTGCCCCTATCTACATACTGGGGGAAAAAGTGTGTGCGCGTCAAGCCCCGCCCCTCATTGTGATGTCACAATGCCCCTATTTGCATACTGGGGAAGCAGTGTGTGCGCGCCAAGCCCCACCCCTCATTATGATGTCACAATGGTTGCCATGGCGACGCTGATGTCATCAAAGGTTGCAAGCCCCGCCGCCGCTCATTATGATGTCATAATGGTTGACTATAAGATGGAGGATGTGTGATGGGTATATGGGCATCGGACTATGGGATGGAGGATATGTATGATGGGTATATGGGAACGGCACTATGGGATGGAGGATATGTATATGCGCACGGGACTATGGGATGGAGGATATGTATGATGGGTATATGGGAACGGGACTATGGGATGGAGGATGTGTGATGGGTATATGGGCACTGGACTATGGGATGGAGGATATGTATGATGGGTATATGGGCTCGGGACTATGGGATGGCGGATATGTATATGGGTACGGGACTATGGGATGGAAGATATGTGATGGGTATATGGGCACTGGACTATGGAATAGAGGATATGTTTGACGGGTATATGGGCACGGGACTATGGGATGGTGGATATGTATATGGGCACGGGATTATGGGATGGAGGATGTGTGATGGGTATACGGGCACTGGACTATAGGATGGAGGATATGTATGACGGGTATATGGGCACGGGACTATGAGATGGCGGATATGTATGATGGGTATATGGGCACTTGACTATGGGATGGAGGATATGTATGATGGGTATATGGGCACGGGACTATGAGATGAAGGATGTGTGATGGGTATATGGGCACTCGACTATGGGATGGCGAATATGTATGATGGGTATATGGGCATGGGACTATGGGATGGAGAATATGTATGATAGGTATATGGGCATGGGACTATGGGATGGAGAATATGTATGATGGATATATGGGCATGGGACTATGGGATGGAGGATGTGTGATGGGTATATGGGCACTCGACTTTGGGATGGAGGCTATGTATGATGGGTATATGGGCATGGGCCTATGGGATCGTGGATATGTATGATGGGTATATGGGCACGGGACTATGGGATGGAGGATAATTATAATTTTCTATAACTAACCACAGTTAGTTACTATGCCCGAGCAGCGCCGGGCTCTTCAGCTAGTATATCTATATATATACATATACTCTTGGCTATAAAATCATATGCCTAAGTGTGCTTATATATAACCATCAATTTCAAAGTACACAACATATTGTTATGCCAAACAATTATGATAGACTGATATAATTTGTATTTGAAAAAGTATATATACCAGAAAATCAATCCTTATATAAAACGGAGCCCAGCTATTTTAACCCCATAGTCATATGCTTATTCTCAATGAGATAAATTATACGTATCAAGTGATACAAAGTGCATATTAAACGTTTCCTAAAGAGATTAATTTATACCTGGTAATATGTAGTGGCGTCTCACTACCCCGATGCGCGTTTCGCGGTTTGCTTCTTCCGGCCCCGGTATAAATTCATCTCTATATAAGCACACTTAGGCATATGATTTTATAGCCAAGTGTATATGTATATATATAGATATATAGAAGGAGAGAGAATATATATATATATTTTTCCTGTGAATTCATTTCTTATGTACTTTTGTTTGCCAAACATTTATATTGATGGTTGTTAACTAATTTGTGGTGACGTCTCATTTTTGGAGACATCTTGTTTTATTTTATTGTGTATGTCTTTTTTAAAAAATGTATTGAAATAAATCTCATTTTAATGGAACGCTTCTATCTGGAGTTCATTTACTCTGGTTTGTGATATATGAATTGTTTGAAGTGCCATTGATAATTTTTGAAGTTTGTGGACAAATTGGATTAATTGAGCCGGAATGATGTACGACGGGGGCGTGGAACAGTGCGGCGGACACAACCGTGTAACGGCGAGCGTTGTCGAAACACGGTTTGGAGCAGGAGGTACCCGTGCCCTTGGGCACTCTCGAGAACCAGCTGGCGATGCTGGAATTCGATTTACCCCTCGGGGAGGCACCTGTGTCCACACTTCACTGCCATGAAACAGCCGGCGTGCCTGGATCCCGCCTCTTGTGCTTCTGCCTATAGATGTTTGGCATCTGTCGTCCTTTTTTTCCACTTTGGTCTAACGAGTTACAGCTGGTGTTACTGTTGCCCAGAAACACAGCATGCTGTGAAAGTGGCAGTCACGGAAATGTGCACTAGCTGGCGGTACTAGAGCCCAGAAACACGGCATGCTGTGAAATCAGCAGTCACGGAAATGGGCACTTGCTGGCGGTACTAGAGCCCATGGAAAACAGTATGAGGTGAAAGTCAGTCACCGAACCAGCTGCTAGATGTTGGTAGTAGAGGCCAGAGCACTGGCATAACTGATGATGCTGTGTGCAACATAGGCACATGACAGAGCATGCATACTGCTACCAACCATGCATGTAACCTGTCTACTCTGGCCCAGGGCAGCAAAAGTCACCAGAAATCCAGGCCTGGTTCATTTTTAGGAATGTAAGCCGGTCCACATTTGCAGCGGATAGTCTGGTACATTGGTCTGTTAGTACATTGCCAGCTGCACTAAAGACACGTTCAGAAATCACACTGGCACCAGGACAAGCCAGGAAATCCAAGGCATACTGACTAAGCTCGGGCCATGTATCCAACTTGGAGACCCAAAACTTGAAGGGGGCAGATCCATCCTGAAGCACACTGACAGGGGTGGAGAGGTATTGTGCCACCATGTCACGGTAACGTTGCCTCCTAGTGCGTTGCACTGTCTGTGCTGATGGTGCCCTAACTGTTTGCGGGTTCAGAAACCATTGGAACAGGTTGGGTATACTGAACCTGTCAGTAGCAGATGTACTGCTTCTGCTACCGGATTCTGAACGGATTCCGCTGGGCCCATCACGCACTGAGGTGCCTGCTAGTGCACGCGCATCACTGCTATGCGGTGGAAAAGAGTACATGAGTGAATTAACCAGTGCATCTTGGTACTCCTGCATTTTACGCGCCCGGTTCAACGGTGTAATTAGGCTTTGAAGGCTGTCCCGGTAATGTGGATCTAAGAGGGTGGCCACCCAGTAGTCACTGTGTGGAGAATACGAGCCACGCGTGGGTCGTTTCTCAGACACTGCAGCATGAAGTCACTCATGTGCTGAAGGCTGCCAACTGGCCATGCATCGCTGTCACCAGCTCAAGGAATGTGCTCTGGCTGCTCTGCATCACCCCATCTACGCTCTATCTGGTGACTACTAGTAGAGCGCTGTGTACTTTCATCCTCTGGCTCATCCTCATAGTCCTCCTCATCCTCCTCGCTTGCTGTGTCCTGCCTGGACCTTTGTGAGACACCCACAGAGCTTTGTACCAACCGGGCTGATGAAGATTGCCTGGTTGATGAAAGTGTCTCATCATACTCCTCCTCCTCCAGAGAAACCTCATCCCTTAATCCTTTAAGTGATGATTCTATAAGGCATATAAGGGGAATAGTCAGGCTGAGTAAGGCAACATCCGTGCTCACCATCAGAGTGGAGTCCTCGAAGCACTTCAAAATGGTGCATATGTCCTTCATGTATGCCCACTATGTGGTTGTAAAGTGGGAGGGCTGTGTGTCGCCTACTTTGCGCCTGCTGCAGCTGCAACTCCATAATTGCAGGTTGCTGCTCACACAACCTCCGCAGCATATGCAAAGTCGAATTCCACCTGGTGGGGAGGTCAACAATGATGCGGTGCTCGGGCAGGCCCAATCTGCGCTGCATGGCTGAAAGGCATGATGCAGCCATGCTTGAACGCCGCAAATGAGAGCACTCGTATCTGACTTTGTGCAGCAGCTCCTCAAGGTCAGGATAGTTCTTAAGGAAACTCTGCACCACCAAGTTTAGGACATGGGCAAGGCATGGAATGTGAGTCAGACAACCTAGGTCCAGAGCCGCGACCAGGTTTCGGCCGTTGTCACACACCACCATACCTGGCTGGAGGTTGAGCGGCGCAAGCCACATGTCGCTCTGCTCCTTGAGCGTGTTCCACAGCTCGGTTGCGGTGTGGCTAACATCACCCAGATAAACCAATTTCAACACGGCCTGTTGATGTTTGGCCGATGCTGTGCTGAAATCGGTTGTTGTGGTACGTCTAGGTGCAGGCGAGTCTGACGAGGAGTATGAGGAGGAGTCAATTTGAGCAGAGGAGAGGCCTGCAATTCGTGGAGTTGGCAGGACCCGCGCACTTGCACTGTCTACTTCAGTTCCAGGCTCAACTACATTTACCCAATGGGCGGTGATGGAAATGTAGCGTCCCTGGCCATGCTGACTGGTCCACACGTCGGTGGTCAGGTGGACCTTGCTACTAACTGCATTTTGTAACGCATGCTTAATTTTGCGCTCCACATGCTGTTGCAGGGAGGGGACTGCTTGCCTGCTGAAGTAGAAGCAGCTGGTAAAGCTGTATTGTGGGATTGCAAACCTCAACATATCGATAAAGGCTGGCTTGCTCACCAGCCAGAATGGTAGCATTTCCACTGCAAGCAGTTTGGCAATGCGAGAATTCATGCCCTGTGTTCGTGGGTGGTTTGCCGAGTACAGGCGCCTTTTCTCCCACACCTGTGTGACAGATGGCTGCACACTGGATTGGGAGTGTGAGAATGCCAGGCGATTGGGATGCTGATGATGACGAAAGTACAGACAGTGTGCCGCCGTACAACACTGCCTGCAGATGCACCCTGGCATTCTGGTGAGGAAGCGAGAGCAGCTGTTTGCGAGCTGGAGTAAGAGGTGGCCGCTGTGGCTGAAGAGGTGGAAGGTGGGGAACCAGCTGCAGGTGGCGAATCATCTTGGGTATGATGCTGCCACTCCACAGGGTGCCTCTTCCTGACATCGTCAACATATTGGTGGTATTAATGTAAGGTTGCTGACGTTATTCCCTCTCCGCACAGTTTGTCGACAAAGCTTGCATCTGACTACTGTAACGTCATCTGCAACTTGGTCGAAAAAGGCCCATGCACCACAACTCTTGGGCGCACCCCTTGTGTTCTTTAAAAGAGCCCTGCTCCTAACGGGTGCTGAAGTTGAGGGCGCCGACAACCAATTTTTCCCTCTTCCTCTCCCACGTGGACGGCCACGCTGCGCCACATCTGCAAGCTCTTCCTCTGAGCTATCCCCACTTGCTTGCTGCCCCTCAGCATGCCATGATGGGTCAAGGACCTCGTCATCCAATACACTTTCGTCAGCAGAAACTGGCAGCTGAGTTTCATCATCATCTGCTGACTGGGGTCTGGTCACTGTGGGCACCGGCCCACCCTCCACTTCTTCCTCAGACGGACACAGTGGTTGCGCATCTGTACACACTACCTCTTCTTCAGCTGCAGGAACGCTGTCTGGATGGCACACAGATTCCAAGCCAACAGATTCTGAGAAGAGGATTAAGGTTGGCTCCTGGCCCTCTGAATGTCTGGGCAATTTACTGGGCGGTGAAGAAGCAGATGGGTGCTGCTCGTCAGTGGCCTGACCCGATGTGGTGGAGAGGTCCTGAGAGGATGCTGTGCTCATTGAGGTGGATTCCTCAGCTGCCATCCAACCAACAACGGTTTCTACTTGATCCTCTTTTATCAGCCTATGGCCCTGCGCTCCTAACAAGCTGCGCATGAATGACTGCTGCCAGGTGAAAGTAGGTGCTGAGTGACTTGGGCCTGCTGCTTGCTCTGGATGTGCACCTTGTCTAGCTGCTGATGCACCTCTTCCGCGGCTGCCACGGGGACGTCCCTTACTCCCTGCCTTCTTCATCTCTATCGATGGATTCAGAACGGCAAGAAAGTAATTATTAGGAATTAGTGTGCTTATTCCTGTAGGACTACAAACAGGTAAAAGAAACACTAATGGAACTGTATGATGATGGTGTGTCTGCTACACTTTATTTGAATCTAGTGTGGCCTACAGAAAGAGTAACGTGTGTTTTTGGTATTGGTGTACACGTTAAGGTCGGATGTCACAGCGCAGTAAATGACACTGCTGTGATACCAAAAAAAAGGATTCTCCGGGACTGGGCCAGGTGCTGTGTGGCATCAGCCACAGAGGTTGTTGGGTCCCTCACAGCACAATCCCTATATAGTGTTTAACTTTTAGGAAAAAATAGGGGAAGTGGATGTAAGGGATGAAAAGAAAAGGCAGTGAGACACACACCACACAGTGCTGCAGCAAGAGGAGCTGCAGCAGCTGCCGTGAATGTGCTCTGCACTGTCTCACTAAGCACCTCCCTGAGAGCCTGCACAGCATAAAAAAAGAAACCGAGCGGAGTCAGTGAGGAAAAAGACTGCTTCTGTAACACACAGGGGCCGCTACAGTTGCTGAAAAACAATTTCTATTGGTATTAGATCCGAGATCTCTCCCTATCTCCAACAGCAACCTATCCCTATCTGCTTTCACAGTAGAGTGAGGCTAAAATGGCAGCCGCAGCCTTTTATACTGCCTGATCACACCATCCAGCCAGCCAATCGCAGCGCAGCCCCTAGCTAGCAAGTTTGGATGCCTCCTACCAAGCTTAGGGGTGTTACACATTGTTGTCAGCAATTCTTCAGCTACTGATTGGCTCCACGGAGCACTCAGAGGATGAAAGATTATGGGATTTCCGATTTTCGATGTGAAAAAAATATCGGAATCGGAAATCGGAATTCCGATATCGCAAATATCGGGTCGATTTCCGATATTTCAATATCGGAAAGCTCATCCCTAGTTTTAAGTGAGGAAATATCCTATGTTTCCTTAGCTGCTATAATCCTGAGAACATGTTCACAAACCCTGACCTTTAATTGTCGGGAAGTTAGTCCGGCATAAATTAGAGAGCATGGGCAGGTAGCATAGTAGATAACTGCCATGGATATACATGTAATTGGATGCATGATCTTAAAATTCCTTGAATTATCAGAATTAGAAAACGTATGTGCTCTGATAATGTTAGGACATGCTACACACGATCCGCAAGGTTTTCATCCCAAAGGAGGTTTGGATTGGGAGAGGAATGTGATGTTAGGTTCACCTGCAATATATAATGGCTCTTTACCAAACTATTACCCAGATTAGGTGATCTTCTAAAAGTTATTTTGGGGCTGTCTCCAATATATTTAGAAAGAACAGGGTCGGCCCTTAGTATCGGCCAATATTTGTTAAGATGGTAACGCAATGTGTCTGCCTGACCACTATACTAGGTTATGAACTGGACAAGATTGTTGGATTTAGATGTATGGTTAGTATATAAGGCATTATGTCGTGTGGTATGTTTTGCTCTGTTATAAGCTCTTTTAGTTGAGCGTTTATTGTAACCACGGTCTATAAACCTAGATCTTAAATCAATCGCTCGTCTCTCAAAGTCAGCGTCGTTAGAACAAATGTGTAGAAGGCGTAGGAATTGACCAATTGGGATGGAACTTATTAATGCCGGTGGATGTGAGGAGGACGCATGGAGTAAAGAATTAGTCGCGGTCTGTTTTCTAAAAAGGTCTTTCTGAATACAGCTATTCTCATCCCTCCCAACCTTGACATCTAAAAAATCTATGGTGTCCTTGTGATAGTGGTACGTCAAATACACATTGATCTTGTTTGAATTCAAAACGTCTATAAAATTATTCAAGGACTCAATGGAATCCTGCCAAACAAAAAAGATGTCGTCGATGTAACGCATCCAAAAAGGGACACGCTCCACTGACAACAACTGATCAGACATAAAGAGGTCCCTCTCCCACAGCCCTAGGAACAGGTTAGCATGAGATGGGGCAAAAGATGCTCCCATGGCTGTTCCCTGGAGCTGAAGGTAGAAGGACCCCTTAAAAATAAAAAAATGCGATAACGTAAATTGTAATTAATCAATAAAAGATGTAATAAAATTGGATGGTAATGAGGAATGTTGTAAGAAAAATTTAGCTGCTGTTATGCCATCCATATGCCTGATAGTGGTGTAAAGAGATTCCACATCACAAGTGACCAAGATGGAATCTAGGTTAATGTGCATTCCATCCACTTTTTTAAGAAAATCACTAGTGTCTTTCATGTGGGAGGGAAGAGACATAACTAGTGGCTGTAAGACCAAGTCTATATATTTATTGACGTTTTCCAAATAGTTACCCCAACTGGATATTATCGTCTACCTGGAGGGACCTCTTTATTTTTATGAACTTTGGGCAACAGGTATAAGGGAGTGGTGGGCTCATTGACCTGAAGGGCGAAGAAAAGTTCATTAGAGATGATGCCATTATCTTTTGCATCCTGTAAAATAATCTTTAATTCAGTTTGATATTTGGCTAGGGGATTAAATGTCAATTTTTATAACATTCAGTATTACCCAATTGGCGAAAGGTGTCTGTCTCATACATTTTCTTAGGTCACACCACCACATTCCCACCTTTGTCTGCAGGCTTAAAGATGACATCCTGAGGACTTGATAACCTTTTAAGGCCCAACTTCACCTCATAACTGAGATTGGACTCAACTGGGTTAAGAGAGATTTCTATAATTTCCTCACTAACCGTCTTGACAAAACTGTCAATACTTGGACAGGTTGAAAAAGGAGGAAATTTTCAGCACCAGATCTGTACTCTGAGAGCAGGGGAGGACTGTCACAAGCCAGCCCCTTTAGTAATGTCACAAGCCCAGAGGCATAAAGCAATGCAGCTAAGTACATCATTCATTTTAGCTTGGGATGCGGTGGCAATAGGATTTCAAATGCATGGTGACGTCTGGCTCCTCACCCCAGCCTGGTTTTGCCTAAAATGACCTAAGCAATATGTAAGTTTATTTCTGCTTTTTAACCCCCTTTTATTTGTATTTGTTTTGTACATACTGTTATTGTCTCATATTGTAAAACCTTTTTATCTTCTGTAAACACTGCCCATCTTTTGGGAGTAAACTATAAAATTATTAATTCTGTCTCCTTGCTCTGTGACAAATTCATACTTGCCTGAAGATAATTACGCTATGAATTTGGGTTAGCTTTGCACACCTTTATCAATTTTAAATATTAACCACTTCCCGACCAATGAGGCACATAGGCGTCATGAAAACCTGTGCCATTATGATCAGTGATGCCTATGTGGCGTCATATGACTTAAAAGCCCCCATGTGGGTCGGGTGACCGGGGTCACTGAAAGGTCACCCAACTCGCAGATAAAGGGGGCTTTGAACTTCACCACAGGGGGCGTGGCTTCATCCCCACATAGCTACGATCGCTCTGATTGGCTGTTAAATGTGAAACAGCCAATCAGAGCGATAGTAATATTTTATCAATAAAAATTGTTGAAATATTACAATCCAGCCATGGCCGATGCTGCAGTAGCATCGGACATGGCTGGAGAAAGTTGCCTGCCCCCCCACACACCGGCTGGTGGGGGAGATCGGCCACCGCCACTGAATGACAGTGGCGATGTGTCACCGCAGTCATCTGCCCCCCCACCTTACTTCCGCTCCCCCCGCAGTCCGATGATCCCCCAACCACCCCCCAGGTAGGCACATATAATAAAATAAAGAAAATATTTTTCCATTAGGGTTAGGGCTAGGATTAGGGCTAGAGTTAGGGCTAGGGTTAGAATTAGGGTTAGGGTGGAATTAGGGTTAAGGTTAGGGTTGGAATTAGGGTTAAGGTGGAATTAGGCTTAGGGTGGAATTAGGGTTAGGGTTAGAATTAGGGTTAGGGTTGGAATTAGGGTTAAGATTAGGGTTAGACTTGTGGTTAGGGTTATAGTTAGGGTTGTGATTAGGGTTAGGGGTGTGTAGGGGTTAGAATTGAGGGGTTTCCACTGTTTCGGCACATCAGGGGGTCTCCAAACGCGACATGGTGCCACCATTGATTCCAGCCAATTTTGCGTTCAAAAAGTCAAACGGTGCTCCCTCCCTTCCAAGCCCCGACTTGTGCCCAAACAGTGGTTTATGACCACATATGAGGTAACAATGTACTCAGGAGAAATTGTCCCACAAATTTTAGTATCGATATTATCCTGTTGCCCATGTGAAAATGAAAAAACTGAGGCTAAAGAAAATTTTTGTGGAAAAAAAGTACTTTTTTTTTTTTTACGGATCAATTTGTGAAGCACCTGGGAGTTCAAAATGATCACTATGCATTTAGATAAGTTCCTTGTGGGGTCTAGTTTCTAAAATCGGGTCACTTGTGGGGGAGCTCCAATGTTTAGGCACACAGGGACTCTCCAAACGCAACATGGCAACCGCTAAATATTCCAGCATATTTTCCATTCAAAAAGTCAAATGGTGCTCCTTCCCTTCTGAGCCCTGCCGTGCGCCCAAACAGTGGTTTATGACCACATATGAGGTATCGGTGTACTCAGGAGAAATTGCCCAACAAATTTTAGGATCCATTTTTCCTGTTGCCCATGTGAAAATGAAAAAAATCGATGAGAAATTAAAATTTTTGTTCGAAAAATTAAAATGTCCATTTTTTCCTTCCACGTTGCTTTAGTTCCTGTGAAGCACCTGAAGGGTTAATAATCTTCTTGAATGTAGTTTTGAGCACCATGAGGGGGTTCAGTTTTTAGAATGGTGTCACTTTTGGGTATTTTCTGCCATATAGACCCCTCAAAGTGACTTCAAATGTGATGTGGTCCCTAAAAAAATGGTTTAGTAAATTTTTTTGTAAAAATGAGAAATCACTGGTCAGCTTTTAACCCTTATAACTTCCTAACTAAAAAAAAATTGTTTCCAAAATTGCACTGATGTAAAGTAGACATGTGGGAAATGTTATTTATTAACTATTTTGTGTCACATAATGCTCTGGTTTAACAGAATAAAAATTCAAAATTTGAAAATTGCGAAATTTTCAAAATTTTCACCAAATTTCTGATTTTTTCACAAATAAAAGCAAAAATTATCGACCTAAATTTACCACTAACATGAAGCCCAATATGTCATGAAAAAACAATCTCAGAATCGCTAGGATGCATTGAAGCGTTCTAGAGTTATTACCTCATAAAGGGACACTGGTCAGAATTGCAAAAAATGACCTGGTCATTAAGGTCAAAATAGGCTTGGTCATGAAGGGGTTAATAGAGAGAACGGAAGCTGGTGGCATAAAAGTGTGTTTAGGTTAGGTGGGTAGAGCTGGCAGTGACTGAGCGGGTTTGTATGGCTGTGGCCAAAGCATTTATAACTCCCTCACTGAAAGCAGGCCTAATAGCCATTGCACAAAAAATAGCCAGTCCGGCGACGAATTATCCTAGGTGCAGTTTTCTGACTGACCTGAGGGTAAGGGGGGCACCAGCAAGCTGCAAGTTCCAAAGTGGAACTGGAAAATGGGATATACATAAATCTCGGCAGATCGTGACATGTTGTGGCAGCAGTGGGATATCTACAATAAACCCCTGCGGTAAATTGTTAGGGCAAGACTAGCTTGCTGTTTTCATCACATTATTGGCAGTGGTGGGATAACTAAGATAAGCCCCCCTGCACATGTGATAGCTGTGTGCGGCCAAAGGTCACACCCCTGATCATGAAATATTGGTGGCAGAGCGGTGGGATCATAGAGCATTGGTGATCTGGTTTGAGCAATCATTCCTCTCACTAAAGACTTGCACGGTTCTTCCGAGGACCCTGCAGCAAAGTTTTGGAGAATGAAACTCAGTGTTTACTAGTCCTGAGACAATTGTGTGTACTTGGGATTACCCCCTCCCTTCTCCTTGTTTTTCTATCCTATCTTTTATTTGGCAACCATGGCTATGATGGGTGAATCTCATTATAAGCCGCTTAAGAAGGACGCCCTTAGGGCTCTTTGCAGGGCAGATTGGAACACCGACAAAACCAAAGACCAGTTGGTTGCAGCTCTGGTGCAATGGGATCAGACCCAGGGCGCAGAAGGCAGCACTAGTGCCGATGGTGCAGACGCAGAGGTCCAGCTGGTGCAGGTCGGCCTGATCGTCAGCCAGGAAGTCGTGATCCGCGATCTTCAGATGGCCCTACAACAACTCCCTACAGAAGACTATGATGGACATCTGCGACTGATCATGCAAGCTCGAGAAGAGCAGCGTGCCGAGCGGCAGGCTGAAAGAGCCGAACGCCAAGCCCACCGAGAGGCCCAGTAGCGGGAGGCCCAAGCTCAGAGAGACCATGAACTGGAGATGGCCCGGCGGGGGGAAATACCTTCTACAACCCTGAGTGCTGAGCCCAGCAGCACTCAGATACCGAAACCCCGGCCAGAGCATTTTCCCATAATGGAAAAGGATGGGGACTTGGACACTTTTCTGCGGCCTTTTGAGAAAGCTTGCAAACAGTACCGGCTGCTTGTGGAACAATGGGCCATGTACTTGACCCCAGGGATAAAAGGAAAAGCACTGGAGGCGTTTGTTGCTCTCCCACCAGAACGAGATACAACGATGACGCCATCAAGCAGGCCCTGATTGCCAAATACCGGCTGACCCCTGACGTATACTGAAAGAAGTTCCGGAACCTCCAACATGGCCCACACGACAGTTATAGCGATGTGGTGCAAGGACTCAGGACCCACTTTGACCAGTGGATCCACAGACTGTCAGTGGACACCTTTGAGCTGATGAAAGACCTGATGATCAAAGACCAGTTCTTACATCTATGCCCAGCTGAGGTCTGACAGTTCATCCTGGACCGAGAACCAACAAATGTGGACAAAGCAGCGCAGATCGCCAACAACTATGAGGCCAACCAGAGACACGGAAGCCAGTCACCGCCAGCTGGAGAGGGGGTAAGCCTCCAACCCCAGTGCCCCTGCCAGCCGTCCCTCTGGAGGCCCTGTCTCTTTTGCCAACACCAGGCCTACTTCAGACACTCACAAGTGTTTTGTCGGCAATCGGACTGGTCATATCAGGGCCACCTATCTGGAGAGGCAGAAGAACCCCCCAGTCAAGGCCTCTGGGAGGTGTCCAAAAACCTGCCCACTGATTTTTTATTGGGGACTGATTTGGGGAGTATGGTTGCATACTAGGTCCCTGACACCCCTCCCCAACCTGATACTAAAGGTAACGTTAACCCTGATGGTGATGATGGGAAACTGAATGTGTTACTTGACAATTCAATGAAAAGATCCAGCTCACCAGAAACAGCATCCTGACATCGCAGCGCAAGACCACTGTGTCAAAGAGCTTGATTTAAAACAATGAAGAAAGGAATGTCCAGCTCCACGATGTAGTGAATACATAAATCCTTTTATTCACTTAGTCACTTCAAAGGTGAGGTTAAAATGCCAGTATAGAAAAACAGGGCTTGCGTTCTCATGAACTAAGGGTGCGAAGTCACCAGAAACGCGTTGAGAACGCAAGCCTTGTTTTTCTATGCTGGCCTTTTAACCTCACCTTTGAAGTGAATAAGTGAATAAAAGGATTTATGTATTCACTACAACGTGGAACTGGACATTCCTTTCTTCATTGCTACTTGTGATGTACAATGTCTGCAAGATATGTTTTCTGTTGCAATGTGCTAACAAATCCTCCATCCTAGGACATTGTAAACTGTCAGTAGTAGGAATTCCTTCCCCCCAGGTTTTATCAACCCTGCCACTTCCTCTGGAAGAGCAGGAATGTTAATTAGCTAGACCATCTTCCTCACACCATTTGGCTTCTCCCAGCTGAAAGAGAAAAAAATGCGGGAAAAAGGTCTTTGTTTGAAATAAAACTTTAAGAGCCTGCCCTGCGAAAACCGTACCAAGTAGAGATATGAAAATCATATTTTTGTAACCTGAGTGGTCCCAGCTTCGATACCGCGTAACTTTCGAAGTTCTACCCTGTCCAGAGATAGGATTTGCGCCCAAATGGATGGTCATATCGCCTAGATGTTTGATGTTTTCTTGATAGGCTCATTACGCTGGGAAACATGATACCATTGATGAGTCCATACCAGCTTCTCCCATAAAGTTATAGCTAATCTAAGTTTTGTAGCCAAAACATGACTTGGATAAGAGAGGTGGGATTAACCCAGCATGCATCTCTCCGTGATGTCACATAGCAAGTCTATAAAGCATTTCCTGGACAAAACCAGCTCAGAACAGCTGCAGAGTCCGTGCTGACAAGAACTCAGATGAGTGGAGACGCGCAGCTCCGCCTTCACCCCCCTTAAAACCACATGGGATGCCTAACAACAATATGGAACTGTGAGTGTAATCTCTTTGTTTTCTCCACTTTTATTTTATACCTGTACTGTACATATTTTAGGTCTCAATTTTATAGCAACTTTTATCTGTAATCACTGTCCTCTTTCAGAAAATAAATGAAATAATTATTTAGATCTGTCTCCATGCTCTAAGAATCGAACTATACGCCTTTGTTAGATAATCGCTACTAATTCAAGGGGTTTGCCACGGACCCTCTTAATTTAACACTGTGAATTAAGTAACCGTGACTGGTGGCAGCGCGTTGTGCATGGCTATTGCGGCTTGCTGGCAGTCCAGAAGGGTCTTATATTGCTGAATAAGGGTCTGCGGCCACAGCATTGATAATTCCCTTACTGCAGAAGCCTAATTGCCGGTTCACAACAGGCAGCCCGTCCGGCGACCAATTATCCTAGGTGCAGTTCCCTGACTGACCTGAGGGTAAGGGGGGCGCCGGAGAGCTGCGAGTTCCAAAGTGGAACTGAGAAAGTGGGATATACATAAATCCCCGCAGTACTTGGAAGATTGATAGCAGTGGTGGGGCATCCAAATTAAACTCCCCCTGCGGCAAATTGTAGAGCGAGATTAGCTTGCTGGATATTTTTGGTCACATGGTGCCAGTGGTGGGATAACTAAGATAAGCCCCAACGGTGCCTGTGATAGCCGTGTGCTGGCAGTGTGTCTCGTCCCTCCGTCCGCTGATACACCCGTGTCAGTGGTGGGACTGTGACATAGTGGTGACACAGGGTCCGCTGTCCGTCGCGTTTTGGTGGCAGCGGGACCCCCGTTAGTCGCCTCCGTAAGTGGACGAACGGCCGTGGGCTGTTCGTCACACTACTTGACAATGCTTTATTGAATAATGATGCCTTTGATAATCATTCTTTCCCTAGGAATGATGCTGATAGTGATGTAAATGTGCCAACTGAACCTGATAACCATTTTCCAGAGAAGTTTGATGTGTCTACAGGTACAGGAGTGCTCAGCCCTGTCGCTCTGTGGAGTGAGATGGCTGAGGAACCCCTAGCAGGGGCAAGCGTCAATGCTACAGGAAATGGGGAGGTGCATGGGAACCGTGAGGAAGGTGATGCCATGCCACTGACCAGTGCCATCGAGGAAGGAAACTGACCCATAAGTAGCCCTGCTCCTGAAATGTTGGGGGTGGATGGGGAGGTAGTGCCCATAGCAATCCCCGGGGAGACAGCATACATAGCCGCTGTCACCCGCAGTCAGAGTGCCCGGAATGCAGGTAGCGCCCTGCCTTCTGGACCCTCCTCCGCTACAGGAGAGACTGAACCAGAGGTGAACCCAGAGCAGGTTCCAGAGGGTCCCAGTGAGGAGGGGACCCTGACGTCACTTCTGGCTGTCTCCAGCCAGGAGTTCCAGGCCGCTCAGTGCTCAGATGCGAGCCTGGAGAAATTGAGACACCTCGCCGAGACACCCAACTCCACGACTGATAAGGAGAGGGTGTTCTGTGAAAGTGGAAGGTTGTATCGAGAGACAGTACCCAGAGAATCCCAAAAGGAGTGGTTGAGGGAAAGACAGCTGGTCATCACCTATCCATTTAGGGCTGAGTTGTTACGGATTGCCCATGATATTCCACTTGCTGGACACTTGGGGATCAGCAAAACTAAGGCCGGCTGTCTCAACACTTCTATTGGCCCAAGATGGGGACAGATGTGACCCAATACTGCCGCTCCTGTGCCATGTGTCAAAGAGTGGGGAAGGCGGGGCCTGCTCTTAAGGATCCCCTGATCCCTTTGCCAGTGATAGAGGAGCCTTTCCAGAGAATTGCGGTGGACATTGTGGGCCCACTGGCCGTCTCCAGCTGCTCTGGAAGGCGATACATTCTCACCATGGTAGACTATGCTACCCGGTACCCAGAGGCAGTAGCTCTGTCCTCAATCAGGGTGGATAAGGTGGCGGATGCACTGGTGACCATCTTTTCAAGGGTAGGATTTCCCAGGGAGATGCTTACCGATCAAGGGACCCAATTCATGTCTCGCCTAATGGAGGCTCTCTGTAAGAAAATGCAGGTGACGCAGCTGGTCTCGAGTGCGTATCACCCACAGACCAATGGTTTGTGTGAACACTTCAATGGTACCCTCAAACAGATGCTCCGCATGCTGGTTGAGAACCAAGGGCACGTCTGGGAGCGGTACGTCCTACACCTGCTATTCGCCTATAGAGAAGTTCCCTAGGCCTCGACGGGGTTTTCCTCCTTCGAGCTTCTGTATGGCAGGTGAGTCCGGGGATCCCTTGGGTTGGTAAGAGAATTCTGGCAAGATGAGCCAAACCCCACTGAAGTGTCCATCGTGGATTATGTCATGCGCTTCTGTGACCAGATGCAGACCTTGACGCAGTTGGTGCATAACAACATGGTGCAGGCACAGGCTGGCCAGAAGCACTGGTGCGACCAGAACGCCCGGGAGCGGACCTACCAGCTGGGTCAAAAGGTGTGGGTGCTGGTCTCCGTACCAAAGGATAAGTTCAGGCAGCCTGGGAAGGCCCATACGTCGTCCACCAACAGCTCAACCCGGTCACCCGCGTGGTCACACTTGACCACGCTCGGGGTAGGTGCAAGGCCTTTCAAGTCTACATGATGAAGGCTCATCATGAACGTGAAGCCTGCATCCTACCGGTCTGCAACATGCCCGAGGACGGGGAGGAAGACCCCCTCCAGGACATGCTGGCCCAAGCCAAGGCCAATGGCTACATTGAGGATATGGAGGTAAGTACCTCACTATCTGAATCCCAGCCGTCGCAGTTGTTGACCACCCTGGAACTCCACCTGGCCATGTTCTCCAACCGACCCGGACGGACTGAGTTAGTGGTCCACGAGGTGGACACCGGGAATCATGCCCCGCTACGGCGAACACCTTATCGGATCTCTGAGGAGGTGCAGCAGGTTATGCGCCAAGAGATCGATGAGATGTTATAGCTGGGGTGATTCAACAGTCCAATAGCACATGGGTCTCACCTATAATTTTTGTGCCCAAAAAGGATTGGACCACCCGGTTCTGCATGGACTACAGGGGGCTCAACGCCATCACAACCTCTGATGTACACCCGATGCCGCGCATCGAGGATCTGCTTGAGCAGTTGGCGAACGTAAAATACAGAACCATCATGGATTTGAGTCGGGGATACTGGCAGATTCCCCTGAGCCCTGCGGCGCAGGAGAGATCCGCCTTTATCACCCACTTTGGACTGTATGAGTCCACGGTCATACCCTTCGGCATGAAAAATACCCCTGCCACTTTCCAGCGGATGGTCAACGACCTGCTTCGGGGACTGGAGAAGTACGCTGTGGCGTACCTGGATGACATTGCCATCTTTAGTTCCACCTGGGAGGAACACCTTCAGCATCTCAAGGAGGTGCTCAAGCGTATTCACCAGGCAGGTTTGACCATCAAGCCGGGAAAGTGCCAAATGGGTGTGAGCAAGGTCCACTACCTGGGACACTGGGTAGGCGGGGGTTCCATGAGTCCAGAGCCGGAGAAAGTGGACATGATCGCGTCCTGGCCCACCCCCAGGACCAAGAAACAGGTGATGTCCTTGTTGGGCACTGCGGTTCGTACAAGGCTATAGCACCCTTGCAAAACCCTTGATCGACCTCACCAATCGGAATCTACCCCGAACAGTCAACTGGACAGACGGCTGGGAGTCGGCCTTCCGAACCTTGAAAACAGCCCTGTGTAACTCTCCAGTGTTTAAAGCAGTCGATAGCAGCCGCCCATTCCTGGTACAGACCGACGCCAGCGAGTTTGGCCTCAGTGCTGTGTTCAGCCAGGTCGACTTGGGGAACCAAGAGCACCCCTTGTTGTACCTGAGCCGGAAACTTCTGCAGAGGGAAGTGGCATAGTCCACCATCGAGAAGGAGTACCTGGCCATGGTCTGGGCGCTGCAACGCTAGCAGCCCTACCTGTACGGGTGCACCTTCATGGTGGTAACAGACCACATCCCTCTGAGCTGGCTGCACACAGTGTCCGGAACCAACGGAAGGTTGCTACGCTGGAGCCTTGCCCTCCAGCAGTACGACTTTACTGTACAACACAAAAAAGGCAGCAAGCATGGAAATGCTGATGGGTTGTCCCGCTGGGGCGAACCCGCTGAGGTGCGTCTGGCGGCGTACCAACAGGTCCTGCCCCCTTAGCACACTCTAAAAGGGGAGGTGTAACGATAATGGAAAATATGACGTAAGATTATCACATTGATTATCACATTGCAGAATCTTCTATTCACATACTGAACTCTGCTATGTCAGTGGTGAGGGCTTGACCCCTCCTGTTCTTGTCCCTTTTTTGCTGCAGCTTTGTGTTCTTCTTCTGCCTGCATTTCTCCACATACACCCCTTGTAACTTGAGACTCCAGTGTGTAATTCACTTACCCCCCCTCAGGAATGTTAATTAGCAGAGAGAATTCCCGCTTCACAGCAGAGGGTTCCTTTGTCTTCAAATGTGCTCAGCTATTCCCATAGACCAGGGGTCCCCAACCTGTAGCTCGGGAGCCACATGTGGCTCACGGCTGTCTGCCAGCTTGGCGCATTAGGTCCAGATCTAGCAAACATGTATGAAGAGCGCATCTGAAAATGGTGAATTTTGAGAGCAGATCAGGATGCACATATACTGGTCTTAGGGGTATTGAGATAATTTAAGTATGGTACGCTGGAGACAAGAAGATACCACCTGTCAGAGGAGGTGCTTGAAGCTTGATGTGACAGTGTGTTGGGAGTGTTTGATGAGAGAGAACTGAATGGGGGTATTGTGGGAACCCCTGGATCTTGATATACTGCTTTGGGGTGATTTTTGTGGAAAATGTTTGGTTACCATTATGCCTGTAATGGGGGCTTTCCACTATTGTGGGGGGGGGCGGGAGCTTAATGTGGCTGGCGACCCTCTCTCAAGGCTGGATGTGGCTTTCGACCCTCTCTCAGAGCTGAATTTGGCTCCTGATCTTCTCTCAGAGCTGAATGTGGCTCTCGGAAAGGTTGAGGACCTCTGCCATAGACAGTAATGAGAATTTTATCATTTGGTCATAAAAAGCTGCAAGTTTATGATAAAAATATGAAAGTTACATTTCTATGATGTGCGCCAACAAGGCTTCGTAGCCCGGGTTTTTCATGGTTCCAGCGCCAACAGAACCAGAGAAATGGATTTCTCCTGAACGGTGTGAAATAACTGTCACGGTATAGGATATAATTAATGTCCTGTTCTCTCAGGGTTAACGTTTGCTGGCCTCCCTTTGGATTTGGGAGGGGTATTTAAACTCACTCCAGACTAGGATTCCCTGTTAGCTATACTGTTATTCTGGCTGTGTGTCTGACCCCCTGGTGTGCGTGTATACTGCATTGCTTGTTTTCTTTCCGTGTATGACCTGGTCTGTCCCCTCACTCTGTTCTCTGTCTCACGTTTTGGTACTATTGTCTTCTCCAGTTCTGACCTCCTGGCTTGGCTATTGTTACTCCGTTACAGTTTGTCCTTATTGTACCATCTATTGCTCGTTCTGGTTTTCTGACCTATTGCTACGTCCTGACTATACATTCTGTCTATCCCTTTTGGTACTGTCGTGCTATCTCGTGCTTTTACCCCGGCTTGATCTGGTTAACGTCTCTGTCTATGCCCCTTGGTAACTTGTGCCGTAGTTACCTTTCTAGGAGTTTTCCTTCAGCTCCTAGTTCTGTGGAGCTTAGGCCACACCCCCAGCAGTCACATGCTTCAGGCCTTGTTAGCCTGAAGCATGCATCTTCACCGCTGCTGCCCCGCTCCACAGGGACCTTTGAGCACAGTTTTTGTACTCAGGACACGTGCACTGGCTCAGTGAGCAAGTGCAGTGCGGTGTTCCTAACATTAACTAGTTTGAGTTTGGTTTTGAATGATCGCCAGTGACAAGCCGGAAAAGATGATACTATGTGCGTTTCTGTACGAGGTACCCTCTGCGAGTTATGATTAATATAAGTTTTCAGCACCAGATCTGTACTCTGAGAGCAGGGGGAGGACTGTCACAAGCCAGCCCCTTTAGTGATGTCACAAGCCCAGAGGTATAAGGCAATGCAGCTAAGTACCGCATTCATTCTAGCTTGAAATGCAGTGGCAATAGGATCTCAAATGCATGGTGATGTATGGCTCCTCCCCCCAGCCTGGTTTTGCTTAAGATGACCTAAGCAATATGTAAATTTATTTCTGCTTTTTAAACCCCTTCTATTTGTATTTGCTTTGTACGTACTGTTATTGTCTCATATTGTAAAACCTTTTTATCTTCTGTAGACACTGCTTATCTTTTGGGAGTAAACTATAAAATTATTAGTTCCGTCTCCTTGCTCTGTGACAAATTCATATGTGCCTGAAGATAATTATGCTATGAATTTTGGTTAGCTTCGTACCCCTTTATTAATTTTAAATATTAATAGAGAGAACGGAAGCTGGTGGCATCAAAGTGTGTTTTGGCAAGGTGGGTAGAGGTGGCAGTGACTGAGCGGGTTTAATAAGCTGATTGTGTGGCTGCGGCCAAAGCATTTATAACTCCCTCACTGAAAGCAGGCCTAATAGCCATTGCACAACAAATAGCCCGTCCGGCGACGAATTATCCTAGGTGCATTTCTCTGACTGACCTGAGGGTAAGGGGGGTGCCAGCGAGCTGCGAGTTTGCGAGTTCCAAAGTGGAACTGGAAAGCGGGATATACATAAATCTCGGCAGTTCGTGACATATTGTGGCAGCAGTGGGATATCTACAATAAACCTCTGCCGTAAATTGTTAGGGCAAGACTAGCTTGCTGTTTTCATCACATTATTGGCAGCGGTGGGATAACTAAGATAAGCCCCCCTGCACATGTGATAGCCGTGTGCAGCCAAAGATCACACCCCTGATCTTGACACCTTGGTCCACCAAAGGCGAGTTCGCTTAAATAAAAGATTTTTCAAGGTTTTGGAGAAAGTATCCATAGTCAGGCCACCTGAGGCTGATGCCGCTGCACCAATGTTGGCATACATTTCATTCACCTGTCCCTGCCAGGATAACTCCCTGGTCTTAAAATCCATGTCCAAAGATGGGTCGACACTGTGCAGAACACAGTAAATATCAGAATAAACAAAAATGGACGTAAAACACCATTAAGTCCAAGCATAAACCATGAGCTATGTAAGGCTACGTGCACACGCTGCAGATTGGTTTGCGGATTTTTTATCTGCGGAACCGCAGGTAAAATCGCAGGTAAAATGACCTGCGGATTGGCCTGCGGTTTTCCCTGCGGTTTATCACCTCTACAATGGAGGAGATGGTAAACCGCAGCAGAATCCGCAGAAAAGAAGTCACATGTCATTTATTGCTGAATATTCAAAACCGCTGCTTTTCCGCAGTTAAAAATCCGCAGCATTTGCACAGGAAATTGTAAATCCCATAGGATAACATGCTACTGTACACTGTCTGCAGAACTGCTGCAGATCTGCTGCGGCCAAAACCGCAGTGGAACCACAGCATAAACTGCAGCGTGTGCACATAGCCTAACATGGAATGATATACGTCACAACAATGAACTAGAGGCTGCATGTCTCAGGGCTGTTTGTCAGATGCAACACATGCAGGGATTGCCAAACAAACAGGCAATCCATGCATGTGCTGCGACTGGCGAACAGCCCCAAGGCATGCAGGTATGCGAGCACGCCAAAGTCACTCGGTTAGCACCCAAGCGAGATCTGGTCAATACAAAGGATGGGCACATGACTCACTATATTTCTTTCAAAGACCTTACGTGTGGAGGAAAGGTGATTCTGAAAGCTAGAGAATTAAGGGTTCTTTACAGTTGGAGCAGCCTGACTGTGGAATGTCCAACCACAAAAGGTATTAATGGCAGTTAGTGTTTAGCATTCCGATACCACAAGTATCGGGTATCAGCCGATATTCACTGTATCGGAATTCCGATACTGAGTTCCGATACTTTTAGCATATCGAATACTGGAATCGGAAGTTCCCATAATGCTATGAGCCAGTTTGATTTGATTCAGCCAATGACAATCCTCAGAAGTGTGGGCACATCCTGTTAGGCATGTAGGCATGTTAACTAATGGCATGGCTGTGATTGGCTGCTGAAATGATGTCATGATGCACTATAAAAGCCGCCGCCGCCATTTCGGGTTCACCCTGCTGTGAATTCAGTTAGGGACAGGCTGCTGTTCAAGACTGTGAGGGACAGTTAGAGATAGCGATTTTCACAATCATAGTGTGCTTTACCCAGGCTACATAATCCACCACTGTAGCTTTCTTTTGCCTTGCAGCAGTGTTCACAGCTGTCTGCAAGGTCTGTGTGAGTGCAGCTCACCCTGAGTAGTGTGTCCTGCAGCCACGTCTGGTTGTAGGCCGCTCAGCGTGTGTCACTGCCTCATACATATTTTTCTATTTTTGCTGCTCATTTTTCATTCTCCTATTAGTGTGCATCCATCCGTATCCATATACGCTGGTTGCAAACACTATAGGAGTAGACAGCCGAGCCTCTCTGCAGCCTTTCAGTGCTAGTGCCCACTTATCTGCACTGTTCACGGCTGTCTGAGAGGTCTCTGTGTGTGAGTGCAGCTCACGCTGTAGTGTGTCCTATAGCTACGTCTGGCTGTAGGCCGCTCAGCGTGCGTCACTGCCTCACACATATTTTTCTTTTATAGCAGCTAATTTTTCATTCTCCTATTAGTGTGCATCCATCTGTATCCATCTACATTGGTTGGTTGCAAACACTACATAGGAGTAGATAGAGGAGCCTTTTTTCTGGCTTGTGCCCTTCAGCTGCAGCCAGATTAGTATTACCCTATTTTTTTGAGCCTCATCTTTTGCATTGTAGTGTCAGGAACACCGCACTGTACTTGCTCACTGAGCCAGTGCGCGTGTCCTGAGTGTCAGGATCCTGTCAGCGCCGGCGTGCAGCCTCTGCTGAACAGGGACTCACCCGCACTGTAGGGGTACCGGGGTCAGATACGGCCAGAAAGTACCGATGCACAGGACCTGTGGATGCTGAAGTTTAGCAAGTAGACACGGGACCTACGGTCATGTGACTGCAAGGGGGCAGGGCGTAGCGTCCTGCTTAGTGAGATGGAAAGACGCTATACAGAATTACTCAGAGTCAGGCAAAACGGGGTTCATACACAGAGATAGCCGTAACGTACCAAGGATGAGAGAGCGGATAGTCAGGGCCAAGCAGCAGTCAAAACCAAACAGACATAGAAGGTACCAAGCAGAATCCAAAGCAATATCCAGAGAACAGACCGAGTCATACACAGATTATCAAGCAACCAGAACACAGCAAAAACACACTCAGGGGTCACCGCACTATGCCAAGGGCAAGAGTATAACAGACAGGGATGGGAGCGTCCTGAGACTATAAGAAGCCTCTCCCAGAACAAAGGAGAGGCCACAATCATAGCCCCAGGTGTGCAGGTAAGCCTGCACCCGGATTGCAACCTTTAACCCCAGAAATGCCAGTCATCAGCACTGGTTCCAGACACTAACCCCACGTGTGTGAGTCAAACCCGCACTGAGATCATGACAGTACCCCCCTCTCAACGGGGGGCCTCTGGACCCCCAGGCTTGCCCGGGTACTTAGCAAGGAGTCCCCGCACCAGGCGATCAGCATGCATCAACCGGGCCGGTACCCAGGACCTGTCTTCCGGTCCATACCCCTTCCAATGAACCAGGTACTGTACTGACCGCCGTACCAACCTGTAATCTACGATATGACCAACCTCGCACTCCGACCAAAACAGGGGAAGCAGCAGACTCGGAGTCTCCCCGGACTGCTTCAAAAGGGTTCAGTAGAGATTTGTGGAAGACGTTAGGGATCTTGAAAGAGGGTGGAAGGCACAGCCTATACGCCACTGGATTGATTTTTTTCCACAATCTTGTATGGACCAATGAATTTGGGCCCCAACTTGGCTGAAGGAACCTTCAACTTAATGTTTCGAGTGGAGAGCCAAACCTTGTCTCCAACCTGAAACGTGGGCCCTAGTGTTCTTTTCCTGTCCGCGAAAAACTTGTACCTGCCCTGAGACCTAGATATACTTCGCTGAACTTCTGCCCACGTATTCTGTAATCGCTGAACAGAGCCCTCAGCCCCAGGACACCCTGTGTCCAGACGAAAAAACTCACCAAAATGAGGACTGAACCCATAATTGATCAAAAAAGGAGTCATACCCGTGGATTGACTCACCCGACTATTGAAGGCAAATTCAGCCAACGGCAGTGCATCGCACCAGTCATTCTGTCTAGCAGAGGTTAGACACCTGAAGATCTGTTCCAGGGACTGGTTAGTGCGCTCTGTCTGACCATTGATCTCAGGATGGTATGCAGACGAAAAGGACAGAGACATCCCTAATTTTTTGCAGAAAGCACACCAAAACTTAGCCACAAACTGCACACCACGATCAGACTCCACATTCAGGGGTACCCCATGCAACCGGATCACATGCTGCACAAACAACCTGGACAACGTCTCAGCTGATGGTAGTGCGGACAGGGGTACAAAATGAGCCTGCTTAGAAAACCTGTCCACCACTACCCATACCACTGTATTACCCTTAGATGGAGGGAGATTGGTAACAAAATCCATGGATAAGTGAGTCCATGGTCTTTCGGGCACTGCCAAGGGCATCAGTTCTCCTGCCGGCCGGCTATGAGAGCTTTTAGAACGAGCGCAGACCCCATAACCAGCAATTAATTTTTTTATGTCCGAACCAAGGGTAGGCCACCAAAAGATCAAAAGATCCTAGCCACCGCCAGACATGTGGCTGAAATACCAGGGTGAGCACTCAGCTTGGATTCATGGAACTCCTGAAAGAGTTTCAGGACAAGTTGCTCTGGGACAAACAACTTCCCCTCCGGCTTGGCCGCCAGGGCCCGCGACTGGGCCCCATGAATCTCCCGTTCCAATTCAGATGAGACCTCTGCTATCACAACCCCAGGGTGAAGAATGGAGGATGGTGGCTCAGGGGGCGACATCGGTTGAAAACTGCGCGATAAGGCGTCAGCCTTGACATTCTTAGGCCTCTTTCACACATCAGGTTTTCGCCGTCAGGCGCGATCCGGTTCTTATGACAAAAACCGGATCCGGCGAAATGCAATGCCGGATCCGGTTTCCCCCCCATTGACTTGCATTTGCGCCGGATCGCGCCGGATTGCCATGCGTTTTGTCCGGTTTTCGCTGGATCCGGCAATGTGTCGCAATCCGGCGTCTGGAAAAAACAGCAACTGTAACATTTTTTGTCTCCGGCGAAAAAGCCGGACCCGCCAGATCCGGCGCTTCCGGCTTTTTCACACAATGAAAGTCTATGAGCGCCGCAATGCGCCAGATCCGTTTTTTTGGGTCTGAGCATGCTCAGTAGCTCTGCCCACAGCACACATATATAAAAGCATGACAGTGGGACCCTCAGCCACACCCAACATGCCACCCAAGACAGGAACCAGGCACAGGAGAAGGCAGGAGACCACTGCAGCACCATCAGCACCACCACCACCCCAAATGGAGCAGCAAAGGGAACATGCTGAAGAACGGGAGGGGAGTCCAGCAGCAGATGAGAGACGGCAATTATCAAATCCCCCATTCCTCAAAACTAGGGCCATGGAAAATCAAGATATTCATTGGCCCTTTCTTTCTCTTTATTCAACAGCCGCCCAAGAGATGCAGCAGCAGCAGCACTGGCAGCACTGGCAGCAGCAGCACCACCCACAGCCATGGAGTCTGGCCAGCAACAGGACACCACATCTTCTTCTGGGAGCTCTCCCTCGCATCGTCAGCGTTTGATGGTAAGTTTTTATTTCCAAAATCCATCATCTCTGTAATATATGTCTATTCATTGCCTTTTATTTCAAAACAGGAATCACAAGCTGAAGAGGAGCTCCCAGAAGAAGAAGGAAGGGGTGGACAGACACCTGGAGTGGGCTCACAATTGGTAAGATTTTTTCATCAAACGCAGAAACACAACATCACACTACACACAACACATAGAAAACAATGTACCGCAGACATCACCCAGCAAACAAATATGCCAACATCCAAACACATAATTTTTTTTTCTTTTCTTCTCTAGTCTTCCCAATCTGGTGCTCGGCCAAGAGGTCCTCGCAGTGCCTCCCAGGGTCGTCGGCGACAGCAACCCGGTGGTCACCAGCGTGAAAGTATAATATTTAAGTTAAATTTTGGTACACTTTTTATTTCATGTCTTAAAGTGTGGTGACTAATTTTGCTATTTTTCTATTTTGCTTTAACAGCCTTCACAGCGTGCTCCCGACTCTGACGGTGAGGATGGAGGAATAGATGTCGACCACCTCATCGATCTCGTCAGAGAAAGGGAGCCGCTATGGAATATGGCTGACCGCCGCCATGCTGACCTGATTGTTACCCAACGGCTCTGGGAGGAAATCTGTTCGCTCCTTGTGGACCGCTGGGAAGACCTCGATGCTCGGGCCCAGATTAAAGAGCGTAAGTATATACAGTACCGGTTGCTTGATGTAAACCAGTGTTTCCCGAACTCCAGTCCTCGTGGTCCCCACGGATCATGTGTTCAGGATTTCTATTTACTATGGAAATCCTGAAAACATGACCCCTGGGGACCATGAGGACTGGAGTTTGGGAAACACTGATGTTGTATACTAACCACGTGTCCTTTCTCATTTCAGGGGACAGAATTGTGAAGCGGTGGCGGTCTGTGAGGGATCGTTTCAAGAAGGAGTTCAATAAAGAGATGCGGGCCCGAGTGGATCTGGAGGACGCAGGAGCAAGTACAAGTACGCAGGAGCCCTGTCGTTCCTCCGGGATACAATGGTCACCAGAAGGTAAATATTACACACCACATGTAAAAAAAAAAATGTTTAGATGTAAAAAAATTTTTCGGCCAGGGCCATGCCATGTCACTATTTTAATTGTTTTTTTTTCTCTTTGTTCCACAGCACGGTGAGCAGCACTCGGGAGCCTGCACGATTGGACCCTTCTGAGGCGATCCCTGAGGAGACCAGCACCGAGGGACACTTCGACCGCCCCGGTACATCTGCACCTTCCCACACATTACAGCCATCTGTCCCATCCACCAGCGCAGGAGCATCGTGGCCGACAACATTACATGAAGCTGCTGGTGAGGAGACCGCTTTCCCTTTACCCCACCCTTCTGCCCCTGCCACCTCTAGTACACCTGCGGGTACTGGGCGGCAGCGGCAGAGGGATCAGGAAAAGACTTATGCGCCAGAGTTCTTGCATCTGAATGCATCTTTCCAGAACTGTCTAAAAGTCTTGTCAGAGCAAATCTCCGCAGGCTTTCAGCAGATCAACTCCAGCATTATGGAGGTGAAGACACTTCTGCAAACCATGCATTCAGAAGCAAGATCTTCACCAAACCACACCTTTTTCAGGTCTGTTGTGGAGCGCATGGAAACTCTCTCTCCTAGCCAGCAGATGCATGTAATGCATTCGTGCCACGGTGCTCTCCAGCACGTTACCTCCCTAACCTCCTCCTCCCACCCCAGTAGTTCCTCCACCTGCACCCCCTCCAGCCACTTTCCATCCTCCCCCTCCTATTTCATACCAGCCACCTCCCCAGCACCAGCAACCTCCCCAGTACCAGCAACCTCCCCAGTACCAGCAACCTCCCCAGTACCAGCAACCTCCCCAGTACCAGATATCTCCCCACTTCCAGCAACCTGCCCCGTACCAAACTCCTTCCCCGTACCAAACTCCTTCCCCATACAACTTTCCATCAACATCATCTGCTCCTACAGTCCCTGCCCAACCCTCCACTCCACCACCCACCACCTCTTCTGCCTCCCACATGTCCACCCATTCTCTAGCTTTTTCCACACCTTCACCTCTATCTGTTCCTTCCCCACCACGATCCCAGTCCTCTCTCCATACTCCCAGTGTCGAAGTGTCCCGCAGCCCCTCCAGCAGTATTTCCACCCCACACTACACCAATTTATAATGTGTGTATTTTAATAAAAAATGAACATTTTTATGGTTTAAAACCTTTATTAAAAGTTTTTTTTAACTTGAAAAACAGTTTACAAAAAAAAAAAAATTTAAATAAAAGTTAAATTATTGTTTACACTGGTTGTCTGTCATTTCTTTCTGTGGCCAAATATGTTAAAAAAAAAGGTTAAATACAGGGTATTTAAAAGGTAAAAAGGTATTCAAAACCAGGTATATAACTGTGGGTAAATTTTAGCTTTTTGCCACAGTTGTATTCCTGGTTGTGTTTGAAGCAAAGTATTTCACCTAAAAAGTTGTGTTTATTGTTGGTGATTTCCTAACAAGGTGAAATACTTTGCATAAAACACAACCAGGTATACACCTATGGCTTAAAGGTAAAAATAGTAAGACCATGACAACATAGCCAACTTTGGTTGGCAAAGGTATATACTGTTGGTACAGAAGGTACACAAGTTTGGTTAAGGGCACAAATCTTTCACACTCTGTCATCCTGCCAGTGTACTCTGCCTTGAGGTGACATAAAGTATAGTGCAAAATTGTCCCTCATTACTGAAACCATCACAGAACTTCTAGTGGTAATGTCCTGGTAATCTTGCAAGGTGGTTTCTTCAGAGGTGTCCTCAATGGAAATGGGTTCCTTGCAGATAACAAAATTGTGGAGTACCACGCAAGCTTTGATCACCTCGTCCACAGTTTCTGTCTTGAGGTTGATCGCAGTCAATAGGACCCGCCATTTGGCTGTCAGAATACCAAAGGTACATTCAACCATTCTTCTTGCTCTTGTGAGGCGGTAATTAAAAATGCATTTTGTTCTTGACAATCCTCTGCTACCGTACGGTTTCAAAAGGTGTTCTGACAGCTGGAAGGCTTCATCCCCTACACAGACAAATGGTATAGGTGGACCAGATGTTTGCGGCAGCGGTCTAGGGGATGGGAACTGGAAGGTGTTTCCATACAGTTTACGCCCCATGGCAGAGTTTGAAAACTTGAGAGTCATTTGAGCGACCATAGGCCCCAATATCAACAGCAATAAATTTGTATTCCGCGTCAGCGATGGCCATGAGGACAATTGAAAAATATTTCTTGTAATTGAAATATTCCGATCCAGCTGGCTTTACAATGCGGATATGTTTCCCGTCCACAGTGCCCAAGCAGTTCGGAAACTGACATATCTGTAGAAACTTTTCAGAAATTTCAATCCACCTCTCTGTTGTGGGCTCTGGTAAAAACTCTTCAGCTAAGGAGTCCCACAGTGCACGGCATGTGTACTTCACTATTCCAGATATGGTGGAAATCCCGAGTCTGTACAGGAAATGCAGTGACGAAAGGGATTCTCCAGTTGCAAGAAATCTGTGGGGAATTAAAAAACAATCAATTAGTTTAAAATAACAGCATTACATACCAAAACTCAGCTATAACACTTGGAGATACAAACTACCACCAACAAGATTGCAGTGAAAGTGTGCTCTGATGCGAGCATATCCAATAAATGTGGCTTACCTTAAAGTCACCATCAGATGCTCTGCGGGTGAAACAGAGAAGCGGCAATAGGTGTCCGATTTTCTTATGAGGTGTGCAATGCGCTCCACCAAGTAATCAAAATTCTCCATTTTCATCCGAACATATCCAAAAAATTTCTCCGGGTTTCATCTAAGGTCCATGCAGAGTGTAGAATAGACCCCACGCGTCATTCTCTTGGCTGTGATGGGGTGGATCCACAAACGTCGTCTACGATGCCTGATGCGCTGCTGTCTCGCTCTCTCCTTCTCCAGAACAATCACCCTCAAACGATTCACCTCCGCTGTAAAATCCGCCAAATTCTTCAAAATATTTCCAATCACAACATCCATCTTCGCCAGTCACTTGCTCTTCTCTCCAACCTGCACTTTCTCCTCTACAACATGTCAAAGAAGGGCTGTAGGAACACAGTATATATAGTTTTTCAGTAGCCAATCCCGTTCGGAAGGCCACAAGGGTCAATTTTAAAAACCAGATCCGGCGTAATCCGTCGAAAAACGGATAGAAAAACGGATGAACCGGATGAGACGGATCCGGTTTTGTCTGTCAAGAACAAGACGGAACCGGCAGAAAACCGGATCCGGCACATCAGGTTTTACAAAACATTTGCCGGATCCGACATTCCGGCACGACGCCGGATTGCGCCTGACGCCGAAAACCTGATGTGTGAAAGTAGCCTTACATCATAAAGGGTCACACATCGATGTGTGAAAGTAGCCTTAGACCCTGGACGAAATGTAATCGTAAACTGAAAACGGGACAAAAAAGTGACCAACGGGCCTGTCTGGGCGTTAGTCTTTTAGCAGACTCAATGTATGACAAATTTTTGTGATCCGTGATCACCGTAACCTGGTGACTGGCCCCCTCCAATCCAGCACTTGGGATTCGCGGTGGATACTGCGTCCACACTCCACAAATCACCACGCAGTGGGACGGCTTCATGTGCCTCCTCACAGGATTGGTCTATCTCACAAAGCCCAGTCACTAAGAATCTCACAGTACAATATATCGTACATTGATGAAGGTCCTAGACCGAAACGTCTGTGTATGTAAGTACTGTTGTATAATTAAAAATCACCTTTCTGCATCAGAAACCTTTGGTGTGTGCCAAGTTTATACATATTTAGATAAATTAAACAGACAGGCTTTAGGCAATTTAGCCCCCGGGACTAACTCGATAGCGCAGTCAAAGGGTCTATGTGGCGGCAACGTCTCGGCCTCGCTTTCAGAGAACACATCTTCGAATTCTTTCAGGTACTCCGGAATACCTTCCAGCTCGACAGATGACACAGATACAGATTTAACAGGTTCAACCAATAGTGCAGACTTATCACATAACATCGAATCATTAAACCCCCACTGAACAATCTCCCCCGTTTTCCAGTTAATGACTGGGTTATGGCGTTGTAACCAGGGCATGCCCAACACCAATCCTGCTGGTAGATTGTCCAGAACCAAACAACTTAATTTTTCCACATGGGTAGTGCCCACTTTGAGTGAAAACAAGTCAGACATAAAGAGAATTCCCTCTTTACTGAGGGGGAGGAGTCAATGGCCACCACTTTGATTGGAACCTTAAGTCTAACTATCACTATCTTACACCGTGTGACCAATTGGGAGTCAATGAGATTGATGGATGATCTGCAGTCCACGAAAGCTGTAGAGGGAAAACAACAATCATCCACTAACAGTTCCACATGAAGCAACACCTTAGAAAACAAGGAAAAGGGTACCTGAGGGTCTGAGTAGTCTCCCCGCTGACTACCCAGACCTAGTCGTTTCCCGTCGACCGGGTTGAGGATGGACAATCAGGACACTCCCTTTTCCAATGTCCCGTTTTACCACATTAGAAGCATAACTGCTTTTCACTCCGGCGTTGTCTCTCCTTTTCCTTCAGGGAGAGATCCCTTACGTCCATGGGTACAGAAACAGTCTCTTTTCCACTAGGGAACAATGGAGTCTCCACCTGCATCACCCCCCTGGCCCACAGCCTGCGGTCCATCCGGACGGCCTGGGTCATGGCGTCCTCGAGAGAGTTAGGTGTTGGATGTAATGCCAAGGCATCCTGCAACCGCTAGGACAAGCCTCTGCGAAAGAGTCCTCGGAGTGCGTCGTCGTCCCAAGAGACCTCTGCGGTCCAGCGGCGGAATTCTGTGCAAAACCACTCAGCCGAGTGTTTCCCCTGACAGACACTCATCACCATGTCCTCTGCCAATCGCACTCGGTCCGGCTCATCATATATGTGCCCGAGGGCCTCAAAAAACGCATTCACAGACACACTCTCAGGGGCAGTGGGAGGAAGGGAGAAAGCCCAAGCTTGTGGGGACCCTCTTAACAGAGACATAATGACCCCTACCTTCTGACTTTCGTCCCCAGAGGAACGTGGCCTCAAACTAAAGAAGAGTTTGCACCCCTCCATGAAGACCCTGAACTCCTTTTTGTTCCCAGAAATAAAAAACAGGCAGTTTAACAGGTGGTTCTGGGGACACCAAAACAACATCACTGGCCCCAGCCCCCAGAGACCCAGCAGCTAAAGCCCCCCGCACTGTCTCAGAAACCTGCTGCTGAAAACGAGCCAGAGCTTGCTGCTCCAGAGATAAACCCTGAAACATCTGACTCAGATTTTTCATTTGCTCAGCAAGAGATTGTATGGGATCCATATTTCTCAGCAGAGGAAAAAAAAAAAAAAAACCCAAAAACTTAATGGTCAGTTATAATGTCAGGAACACCGCACTGTACTTGCTCACTTCGCCAGTGCGCGTGTCCTGAGTGTCAGGATCCTGTCAGCGCCGGTGTGCAGCCTCCGCTGAGCAGGGACTCACCCGCACTGTAGGGGTACCGGGGTCAGGTACAGCCAGAAAGTACCGATGCACAGGACCTGTGGATGCTGAAGTTTAGCAAGCAGACACATGACCTACGGTCATGTGACTGCAAGGTGGAGGGGCTTAGCGTCCTGCTTAGTGAGATGGAAAGACACTATACAGAATTACTCAGAGTCAGGCAAAACGGGTTCATACACAGAGATAGCCGTAACGTACCAAGGATGACACAGAGCGGATAGTCAGGGCCAAGCAGCAGTCAAAACCAAACAGACATAGAAGGTACCAAGCAGAATCCAAAGCAATATCCAGAGAACAGACCGAGTCATACACAGATTATCAAGCAACCAGAACACAGCAAAAACACACTCAGGGGTCACCAAACTATGCAAAGGGCAAGAGTATAACTGACAGGGATGGGAGCGTCCTGAGGCTATAAGAAGCCTCTCCCAGAACCAGGGGGAGGCCACAATCATAGCCCCAGGTGTGCAGGTAAGCCTGCACCGGAATCAGAACCTTTAACCCCAGAAATGCCAGTCATCAGCACTGGTTCCAGACATTAACCCCACGTGTGAGAGTCAAACCCGCACTGAGATCATGACATGTAGGTTACCTTCCTGCATTGTAATAGCTCCAAAAAGTTTGTGATACTATCGCTTTCAAATCTTTGAAAAAACAAAAACAAAATAAAGTTCACCAAACACTCCATTTGACAGTTGTGTAGGCCACATTAGCTCATATTAAAGTGTAGTCCACACACACTTCATAAGATTAGTGTTTCTTATACCTGTTACCAGCTGTTCAGGAATAAGCACACTAAGCCCCCCTTTGTACTTTTCTGCCTATCTTTATCAGTCTACCAAGATGAAGAAGGCAGGGAATAAGGCACGTGGGCGTGGAGTTTCAGCAGGGAGAGGACGTGGGGATTCTGCAGGGAGAGGACGTGGGGATTCTGTGCCTGCTGCGGGCACCAGTGAGTCAGCATCCCCCAGTTTTAGCAGGCAACAGTCCTTTATGCGCAGCTTTGTAGGACCTCGCTGTACCCCACTGCTGCGGGAGGAACAAATTGAAGCCGTTGTCGGATGGATGGCAGCTAACGCATTGACGTCAATGACTTCCACGTCCTCTCAGGGCCAGAGCACTGAAGAGCAACCATCTGTCTCTTCACCACCTGCCAAAGTGCCCAGGCAGTCAGAGAGCCCTGGACAGGAGCCATCACAGTCTCTACTAATGTTCTCTGAATCTGTTGACTTGGAAAGAGGGGGCCAGCCAAGCAGCATTCAAGAATGTGAAGAAGAGGGAGAAAGCAGCGATGCGCAACTTCTTTGTCCCTCTGAATCTGAAGAGGCGGGTGGGCCAGTGCCTATGGTCAGCACACCTCAGTACGCATCAGATGATGACGAGACTCAGGTGCCACTTTCTGGTGCATACGGTGCTGGCGAGACAACCCAGGAGAAGCAGGTGTATGAAGAGGGGAGTGTAGATGATGAGGTCCTTGACCCATCATGGTGTGAGGAACAGGAAGGTGGTGGGAGCAGCTCTGAGGAAGAGATTCCTCGAACGGCCAAAACAGGAGGGAGAGGGAGAGGGCAGACTTGGTTGCCTGTAGCCTCCACTTCAGCACCCGTTAGGAGCATTCCTCTTCCAAAAGCCAAAACGGGCGCTCCCAAGAGTTGCAGTGCGTGGTCCTTTTTTGACACAGTTGCAGATGACATTTGCTTTGTCAAATGCAAGCTGTGTCATCAGAAAGTCAAAAGAGGGAAAAATGTCAGCAACCTCAATACCACAAATATGTGGAAACGTGCGGACCAAGCACGAGCTGGAGTTACACAGACACACTGAAGACGTAGGCCAACGTACAGCACCACCCACCACCTCTTCAGCTCGTGTTGGGGCCTCTTCCTCCAGCTCACACACAGCTGGTTCGGCTTCCTCACAGGATCGCCAAGGAAGAACCTCTGGCACTGTTGTCCGGAGACCCAGTGACATTCCACCCACAGCACCACGTTCCCAGTCATCCTCACACTCCCAGGCCACTCTACAGCCATCGGTAACATAGGCATGGGATAAAAGGCGGCCATACTCGGCAAACCATGCCCAAGCACAGGCTCTGAATGCTGGCATTGCCAAACTACTGGCCCTTGAAATGCTCTCATTCAGGCTGGTGGAGACTGACACCTTCCGGAACTTCATGGCATTGGCAGTCCCATAATACACCGTGCCCAGCCGCTTTTATTTCAGCAGGCAAGCCGTCCCTGCCCTGCAAAAGCATGTGGAGGGAAAAATAAAACATGCGCTACTAAACGCCGTCAGTAGCAAGGTTCACCTGACCACCGATGCGTGGACCAGTAGCCATGGACAGGGACGATACCTTTCCCTCACTGCCCATTGGTCAATGTTGTGGAGCCGGGTACAGATCTGGAGAGTGGCGCTTTACGTGTTCTGCCAACTCCTCGGATTGCAGGAATCCAGTCTGTACTGCTATGAATGAGTCACCGTAGGAGGCAAAAACAGAAATACTAGCTAAGTCCAGAAAACCAGAGAAGTTGGCAGCTATCGGATTGCAGACCCTTGAACCTATCAACAACAACTAGCAGTAGCCGTGGGGGGTTCCTACCGTGCCCTAGACTCCTCGATCACAGCCGGAGAACTAAATAGCCTAAAGACAGAAAGGGAAATCTAAACTGCCCCAGAGCAGACCCCAAAGCAATAGGCAGCCCCCAACATATAATGACGGTGAAGCAAGATGAAAAAACACTCACACAGATAGAAAAATAGGCTGAGCAAATGATGGGGCCCAAGCTAACTAAATAGGACAGGATAGAAAAGCTGCTGTCTGCAATCCGCCAAAATCTTATCAAAACAAGAGCCAACAGACTGATAGGGAAAAAAGCCCTGAAGACGCTAGGCTTCAAAAAGACTATATCAGTACTCAGGTATTTTCTGAAGACAGAGCAAAAAGGAATTCAGCTCACCCCAGCAGGGAATGGCAGAAATCCAGAAAGACAAGGCAAAACAAAACCAAAACACAAATGCAAAAAGCAGAGCAGAAAACTTAGCTTTTGAGGAGCAGGAATCAGACTGGTCTCCTAGAATCCCTCAGAGAAATCACCCGCAAGGCAGAAGGGCGTTAGCTGCCTTATATCCAGTCAGCAATTCCAGTCACCCAGTCATCATCATTCTGCTCAGGTGCTTGGTAATCAGCCTCACTACCTTTCTTCACCAGAAGAGGGAGTTCATCAGACCTCAATGGTGAAGGGGAAAATGAACTCACAACAGTACCTCCCCCTTGAGGATGGGTCACCGAACCCTCAACCACACCACCAGGGCGATCAGGGTGAGCCCAATGAAAGGCACGCACCAATCTTTTGGCATGAATATCAGAGGCAGAGACCCAGGAATTATCCTCCTGACCATAACCCTTCCACTTAACCAAATACTGGAGTCTCCATCTAGCCAGACGGAAATCCAGTATCTTCTCTACCTCATATTCCATGTTACCTTCAACCAATACAGGGTACGGAGGTGCCACCCCAGGAACAACTGGTTCAACAAACCTCTTCAACAAGGACTTATGAAACACATTATGGATTTTAAATGTGGAAGTGCAGTCTGCACAGAGAAAGACACATGCTCCAGTGTTAGTGGGGTTCAGTAATGCCAGCTGCTCCCCTGCTGTGTGGACGGCAATATCTCCTGCTGCCTCCACATTCAAACTACATCACCTATAAAACTTGCTGCAATTAGGCCTCAGCCTGCTCCATGATTGATCCTGGGCTTCAACACAGCCAGTTGTTGCTTGGAAGAGCCGTCTGCACAGAGAGAAACACATGCTCCAGTGTTAGTGGGGTTCAGTAATGCCAGCAGCTCCCCTGCTGTGTGGACGGCAATATCTCCTGCTGCCTCCACATTCACACTACTACTGATTTTAAACGTGCTCCAACTAGGCCTCTGGCTTCACTCTGTCTCTAGTATTTCCCCTGGCCTCCAACCCCGCCAGTGGCTGATCAGAAGTGGTGTCTGCACAATCCACACTTGTTCCTGTGTTACTGGGGTTCAGTAACGTCAGCTAAACACCAGATGTGTGTCCGGCAGATGTGTCTACTAGTAGTGGGAATGTGGACAGAGGAGGAGACATTGCCGGACACACATCAGGGGAACAGCTGACGTTACTGAACCCCAGTAACACAGGAACAAGTGTTGATTGTGCAGACGCCACTTCTGAGCAGCAACTGGCGGGGTTGGAGGCCAGGGGAAATACTAGAGACAGAGTGGAGCCAGAGGCCAAGTTGGAGCACGTTTAAAATCAGTAGTAGTCTACAACAGATATTAAACTTGATTAAATTAGGCCTCAGCCTACACCCTGATTGACCCTGGGCTCCAACATCGCCAGTTGCTGCTCAGAAGTGTCTTTGGCACGGGTACTCCCTCCTGCCCAGCCTGGTTCCAGCACGCCTGCTGTTTCCGGGTAGTGTCAACATCACTTTGCCACCGACTCGTTGTTCGGTCATGCTGCGGTCGGGTTAGCCGAGTCTATTGTGCCTGCAGTTTAGGTGCTTCCTATGTGGGCTGCGGGTTCTGGTAATAAAGGCTGGATCTGTAGTGCCAATAGGACAAGCACCCCCTGTAGGACTGTGGGTTTCGGTAACTGCCGCCTGCTCGCGGCCTTGCAACTTTGTTTATCATGGGTACCTTCTGCTACCCATCCGGGATCCAGCACCATCAGCTGGTTCTCGGCAGTGCCTTTGGCTGAGGTGCCTCCTTCTCGGTATCCGAGTTCCAGCAACATCTGCTGGTTCTTGGTAGTGCTTTGTAGCACAGGTACCTCCTGCTTAGAAACCGGGTTCCAGCACCATCAGCTGGTCCACGGTTGTGCCATTGGCTCTTGTTCCTTCTGCTGCCACTCTGGGTTCCAGCACCGTCACCTGGTTCTCGGTAGTTCCATTGACTCTTGAAGCTTCTGCTACCCATCCAGGTTCCAGCACCGTCAGCTGGTTCTCGGCAGTGCCTTTGGCCTAGGTGCCTCCTTCTCGGTATCAAAGTTCCAGCAACATCTGCTGGTTCTTGGTAGTGCTTTGTAGCACAGGTACCTCCTGCTTAGAAACCGTGTTCCAGCACCGTCAGCTGGTCCACGGTTGTGCCATTGGCTCTTGTTCCTTCTGCTGCCCCTCCTTGTTCCAGCACCGTCATCTGGTCCTCGCTAGTTCCATTAGCTCTTGCAGCTTCTGCTACCCATCCGGGTTTCAGCACCTTCAGCTGGTTCTTGGCAGTGCTTTTGGCCTAGGTGCCTCCTTCTCGGTATCCGAGTTCCAGCAATGTCTGCTGGTCCTTGGTAGTGCTTTCTAGCACAGGTACCTCCTGCTTAGTAACCGTTTTCCAGCACCGTCAGCTGGTCCACGGTTGTGCCATTGGCTCTTGTTCCTTCTGCTGCCCCTCCAGGTTCCAGCACCGTCAGCTGGTCCTCGCTAGTTCCATTGGCTCTTGCAGCTTCTGCTACCCATCTGGGTTCCAGCACCATCAGCTGGTTCTCGGCAGTGCCTTTGGCCTAGGTGCCTCCTTCTCGGTATCCGAGTTCCAGCAACGTCTGCTGGTCCTTGGTAGTGCTTTGTAGCACAGGTACCTCCTGCTTAGTAACCATTTTCCAGCACCGTCAGCTGGTCCACGGTTGTGCCATTGGCTCTTGTTCCTTCTGCTGCCCCTCCAGGTTCCAGCACCGTCAGCTGGTCCTCGCTAGTTCCATTGGCTCTTGCAGCTTCTGCTACCCATCTGGGTTCCAGCACCATCAGCTGGTTCCCGGCAGTGCCTTTGGCCTAGGTGCCTCCTTCTCGGTATCTGAGTTCCAGCAACGTCTGTTGGTCCTTGGTAGTGCTTTGTAGCACAGGTACCTCCTGCTTAGTAACTGTGTTCCAGCACCATCAGCTGGTCCACGGTTGTGCCATTGGCTCTTGTTCCTTCTGCTGCCACTCTGGGTTCCAGCACCGTCACCTGGTTCTCGGTAGTTCCATTGACTCTTGAAGCTTCTGCTACCCATCCAGGTTCCAGCACCGTCAGCTGGTTCTCGGCAGTGCCTTTGGCCTAGGTGCCTCCTTCTCGGTATCCGAGTTCCAGCAACATCTGCTGGTTCTTGGTAGTGCTTTGTAGCACAGGTACCTCCTGCTTAGAAACCGTGTTCCAGCACCGTCAGCTGGTCCACGGTTGTGCCATTGGCTCTTGTTCCTTCTGCTGCCCCTCCTTGTTCCAGCACCGTCATCTGGTCCTCGCTAGTTCCATTAGCTCTTGCAGCTTCTGCTACCCATCCGGGTTTCAGCACCTTCAGCTGGTTCTTGGCAGTGCTTTTGGCCTAGGTGTCTCCTTCTCGGTATCCGAGTTCCAGCAATGTCTGCTGGTCCTTGGTAGTGCTTTCTAGCACAGGTACCTCCTGCTTAGTAACCGTTTTCCAGCACCGTCAGCTGGTCCACGGTTGTGCCATTGGCTCTTGTTCCTTCTGCTGCCCCTCCAGGTTCCAGCACCGTCAGCTGGTCCTCGCTAGTTCCATTGGCTCTTGCAGCTTCTGCTACCCATCTGGGTTCCAGCACCATCAGCTGGTTCTCGGCAGTGCCTTTGGCCTAGGTGCCTCCTTCTCGGTATCCGAGTTCCAGCAACGTCTGCTGGTCCTTGGTAGTGCTTTGTAGCACAGGTACCTCCTGCTTAGTAACCGTTTTCCAGCACCGTCAGCTGGTCCACGGTTGTGCCATTGGCTCTTGTTCCTTCTGCTGCCCCTCCAGGTTCCAGCACCGTCAGCTGGTCCTCGCTAGTTCCATTGGCTCTTGCAGCTTCTGCTACCCATCCGGGTTCCAGCACCTTCAGCTGGTTCTTGGCAGTGCCTTTGGCCTAGGTGCCTCCTTCTCGGTATCCGAGTTCCAGCAATGTCTGCTGGTCCTTGGTAGTGCTTTCTAGCACAGGTACCTCCTGCTTAGTAACCGTTTTCCAGCACCGTCAGCTGGTCCACGGTTGTGCCATTGGCTCTTGTTCCTTCTGCTGCCCCTCCAGGTTCCAGCACCGTCAGCTGGTCCTCGCTAGTTCCATTAGCTCTTGCAGCTTCTGCTACCCATCCAGGTTCCAGCACCGTCAGCTGGTTCTTGGTAGTGCTTTGTAGCACAGGTACCTCCTGCTTAGAAACCGGGTTCCAGCACCGTCAGCTGGTCCACGGTTGTGCCATTGGCTCTTGTTCCTTCTGCTGCCACTCTGGGTTCCAGCACCATCACCTGGTTCTCAGTAGTTCCATTGACTCTTGTAGCTCCTGCTACCCATCCGGGTTCCAGCACCGTCAGCTGGTTCTCGGCAGTGTCTTTGGCACGGGTACTCCCTCCTGCCCTGCCTGGTTCCAGCACGCCTGCTGTTTCCAGGGAGTGTCAATGTCACTTTGCCACCAATACGTTGTCCTGTCGTGTTGCGGTCGGGTTAGCCGAGTCTATGGTGCCTGCAGTTTACGTGCTTCCTATGTGGGCTGCGGGTTCTGGTAATAAAGGCTGGTTCCGTAGTGCCAATAGGACAAGCACCCCCTGTAGGACTGTGGGTTTCAGTAACTGCAGCCTGCTCGCGGCCTTGCAACTTTGTTTATCATGGGTACCTTCTGCTACCCATCTGGGTTCCAGCACCATCAGTTGGTTCTCGGCAGTGCCTTTGGCTGAGGTGCCTCCTTCTCGGTATCCGAGCTCCAGCAAAGTCTGCTGGTCCTTGGTAGTTCTTTTTAGCACAGGTACCTCCTGCTTAGTAACCATTTTCCAGCACCGTCAGCTGGTCCACGGTTGTGCCATTGGCTCTTGTTCCTTCTGCTGCCCCTTCAGGTACCAGCACCATCAGCTGGTCCTCGCTAGTTCCATTGGCTCTTGCAGCTTCTGCTACCCATCTGGGTTCCAGCACCATCAGCTGGTTCTCGGCAGTGCCTTTGGCCTAGGTGCCTCCTTCTCGGTATCTGAGTTCCAGCAACGTCTGTTGGTCCTTGGTAGTGCTTTGTAGCACAGGTACCTCCTGCTTAGTAACTGTGTTCCAGCACCATCAGCTGGTCCACGGTTGTGCCATTGGCTCTTGTTCCTTCTGCTGCCCCTCCGGGTTCCAGCACCATCAGCTGGTCCTCGCTAGTTCCATTGGCTCTTGCAGCTTCTGCTACCCATCCAGGTTCCAGCACCGTCAGCTGGTTCCAGGCAGAGCCTTTGGCTTAGGTGCTTCCTTCTCGGTATCCGAGTTCCAGCAACGTCTGCTGGTCCTTGGTAGTGCTTTCTAGCACAGGTACCTCCTGCTTAGTAAAAGTGTTTCAGCACCGTCAGCTGGTCCACAGTTGTGCCATTGGCTCTTGTTCCTTATGCTGCCCCTCCAGGTTCCAGCACCATCAGCTGGTCCTCGCTAGTTCCATTTGCTCTTGTTCCTTCTGCTACCTATCCGGGTTCCAGCACCATCAGCTGGTTCTCGGCAGTGCCTTTGGCCTAGGTGCCTCCTTCTCGGTATCCAAGTTCCAGCAATGTCTGCTGGTCCTTGGTAGTGCTTTGTAGCACAGGTACCTCCTGCTTAGTAACCGTGTTCCAGCATCGTCAGCTGGTCCATGGTTGTGCCATTGGCTTTTGTTCCTTCTGCTGCCCCTCCGGGTTCCAGCACCGTCAGTTGGTCCTCACTAGTTCCATTTGCTCTTGCAGCTTCTGCTACCCATCTGGGTTCCAGCACCGTCAGCTGTTTCCAGGCAGAGCCTTTGGCCTAGGTGCCTCCTTCTCGGTATCCGAGTTCTAGCAATGTCTGCTGGTCCTTGGTAGTGCTTGCTAGCACAGGTACCTCCTGCTTAGTAACCGTGCTCCAGCACCATCAGCTGGTCCACAGTTGTGCCATTGGCTCTTGTTCCTTATGCTGCCCCTCCGGGTTCGAGCACCGTCAGCTGGTCCTTGCTAGTTCCATTTGCTCTTGTTCCTTCTGCTAACCATCCGGGTTCCAGTACCGTCAGCTGGTTCTCAGCAGTTCCTCAGCCGTCTTGTACCTTCTGCTACTTTTCCAAGTTCGAGCTTGTGGAAATGGTTTTTGGTTCTCACTCTGGATCTCCCTGACGACAACCCTGAAGACGACGACCCTGAAGACCACACCGAAGAAGACCAAAAAGATGACCCTGAAGGAGATGACCAAGAGGACAAAGAACATGAAGACAACCACCAAGATGCAGAACAACAAGAGACAGAAGACCAAGAAGCAGAAAAAACAAAAGCAGAAGAACATTAAGCATAAGACTAAAAATCAGAGCAAATGATATTATCTAAATTATAAGCAGAAGAAGACTAAGCAGTGTATGGGGGTGAGTCCGTTCCTCCTCGTGGTGCCCCTGGAAAATGCCTGCTGCTGCAGGCCAAACTGAACGCGGACAAATCCTGTTGTAAATCTTTTGTGACAGGCAGAATGGAAGGTGTAATCTTCAAACTTTTATAGATAACAACTACAGGAATGCCTGTCAAAAATAAGAATATGATGAAGAAGAAGAAGAATAGGAAGAAGATGAAGAAGTAGAATATGAAGAAGAATAATAGTTGAATAAGAAGAATATGAAGAATGTAAAAAAAAGAATAATAGGAAGAAGGTGAAGAAGAAGAATAAGGTGAAGAAGAAGTTGATGAAAAAGATGCTGCTGCTGAGGATGATGAAGGAGAAAGTGTGGGAGAAGTAAAAAAGAAGGTGAAGAGCATGGAAGTAGTGAAACATACATATCTGACAAAATATAAAAGAGGTCAACATAGTCAATATCTTTGTAACTCCGAACGTCTTTAAAATAAAAAAATAATTCCTGCTATTCCATTTGATTGGGCTAAACCTCTATGACTTTAATGTCTCCTACACCTCCCACAATACATTCTACATTATTATTAGTTGTTTTTCTTCATGTAGAATTAACCTACAAGGAAAGAAAGGTTTTTTTTAAATTCCGTTATTTCTGTCCCGTTGACTTGAATGGGACTTCCGGAATCGGAATCAGCGATACCCGATACTATTTGGATATCGGCCGATCCAATCCGATCTGATATTTTTCAATATCTGGTGGTATCGCTCAACACTAATGGCAGTTACTATAGTATAACAGCATTAATTAAGTGCTGGATGCTTTTCTCCCAACAAATGGCATTGTGGGTTATGATATAATCGATTGATAGAGAATGTATAGTGAAGAAAGGTTGACCTTGATGGATCTATGCCTTTTTTCAACATATATAATTAGGTAAAGAATTAAGGAACTACTTCTTAAAATGACTGGTGGCAATTAAAAAACAGCGATAATGGCAACAAAAATCCCCAAATGATGCTCGTGTGACATATACTGGAAAACAGCCACACAGATCTGGCTATTGCATTCAACCACATGGACACAAGATGGCGCTCCGGCGTAAGGAAAAACCTGTCGACTGTTGAAAAAAGCGTTATCAGTATCCTGGACATAAAGCTTCTTCGATGGTGCAGTCAAATGGTTTCCATTTTGGCATGGCGCTGATGCTAAAACACAGCTTAATAAAATGGCATTGTACTATTTCCAGCTGGCAAATCTAATTGAATCCGAAAAAATATTTTGTCTTAAAAAAATAAGATAAATAAATAAACAGTATTACACGAATCAGTGCACATGAAAATAGACATTTATTTTCTTTTATTAACACCCACATGTTATCTTTTTGGGAGGTTTGTGCAGAGACGGAGGAGACAACGTTTAACTATATGTTTATTTATATAAGATGTGATTATTGTAAATGGCGCCGATTAGGAATTACTCCTGCATCATCAGTGGAGAAGAGAACGCTTGTCTTATAGAAGCGTAGCACAGCGTGGATTGTAAGAATTGCACGCTTCTCTGTAAATGATGAGGTCTTATCACGCTGTTCAGACTTTACAGAGGTGGGGATGGCGAGCAAGCATGGAGCGACCACATGCAATAATCATGATGATCTTGCCGCTGCTTCCATAGATTTCACATCATTATTTTTATATAAAGCATCTTTGGACACATAAATAGCGATTGCATCTCCTTATACTGAGCCCAGAGCTTTCACCGACTGCACGATTGCCATGACAACAGAGCGTCAGACAGACTGCATTGCTACCTGCACAGCCGCGAGACAAGCCAGGATTTCATAACCAACTTTTTTCTTCCATTTCTGTATATCCCAAATCTACGATTTAGATCAATTTCCGGCCCAGTGCTGTTATCACAGATGGAGTAAGAGGTAGGACTGAATGGATCCAGTGTACAGGGGAAATGATATGGTGCTGTACTTACTCTTGTTTGAGTCGTTAACGGCAATATTTTCAGTCCTAATGCGAGCCGACAAAACATCAGATCTCACTCGGACCAATGTTATTCTATGAGGTAGTAGACATGTCCGATTTTTTTCTTGGACAGAGCCAGTCTGAAGGAAAATTTGCACTGTACAGAATTTGTATCTGTAAATCGGATCACACTCGGCCATGCAAGTTAAGAGGTCCAGCAAAAAAAATCGGATAGCACGTTGTTAAAATAAAAAAATCCCAGATAATCCCTTTAAAGAGGGATCACACTTGCGAGAAACTCAGACGAGTCTCGCATGTTAATACAGGCACTGCCTCCGGCACTTGGATGGGAGCGTGCGGCCGCATAGAAATATATGGAGCCGCACACTCTGCCCCTGAGTGCCGGCGGCAATGACATATATTAACATGTGAGACTCGTACAAGTTTCTCGCATGTGTGATCCCGGCCTAACTATCGCCATTAGCAGCTCTTTATTATCTGGACTAGTGGAACATCATCATTGCAGCAAGACACACGTTGATGTAGCTCGTGGCCGGCTAACTAAAAGAAGAGCCACGGAGGCCATCACGTAAGAGGAACTTCTCCAGGCTCCATTTTAGCCATCACAGATTACCAATGTGGCTAATGAATCAGACCCAATTTAATTGATTCGCACTAGTTTTATTTATACACCATGCCCAACCATGAGCCATTGTATAGATCAGTGGTTTCCAAACTCCTGTCCTCGCAGACCCCAATAGGTCATGTTTTCAGGATTTCCATAGTGTTACACATGTGGAAGAATTCCTGACGCCTTGATGATACTTCCATCACCTGTGAAATACTCATCTTTTATATTAGCTGACCCGGCCTGATGACACATATGCTTCATGCTCAGCCCATAACTTCATGCCAGGCAGGCTAATCAAAAGAGGAGCTGGGGATGCCATTACATAAGACGTGGATCTCAGTGCTCTCATCAGAGGTGTATATAGAAATCATAAGGTCCCATAGCAGAAGTTCTGTTTGAGATCGCCCCCCCTCCAAAGAAACATTATTATTTGGTGGCGTCACAGAGGAGCATATCTCACAATTTTGCACTCCTTACAAAAGTCATTTCCTTGCTATATAGTCCTCCATATAGTTCCTCCATACAGTATAATAGGCACCACATAGTCCTCCATACAGTATAATGGGCACACTTAGTGCTCCATAGAGTATATTGGACACCACATAGTCCTCAATACAGTATAATGCTCCATACAGTATAATGGGCCCCATATAGTGCTCCATACAGAAGAACGGTCCCATATAGTGCTTCCAATAGTAGAATGGGTCCTATATCTTGCTCCATACAGTGTATTGCGACCCATATATTGCTCAATACTGTTTATTGGGCCCCATATAGTACTCCATACAGATTAACTGACTCATATATTACTCCATAAAGTATATTGGGCCAAATATAGTGATTCATATAGTATAATGGGCCCCATATAATACTTCATAGAATATACAGTGTAATGGTCTCCCTATATTGCTCAATACAGTATGATGGATCCCCTATATTGCTTCATAGAGTATATAATGGCCCCATATAATGCTCCACACATTATGATGGGCCCCAGATAATGCTCCATACAGAAAAAAATCAAACACTCACCTCTCCCCATTCCCCTGCTGCGCTGGTCTCTCCATCGTCTTCAGACCCTCTGCGCTGCTCAGCACTGAGGGCATGCTGTAATGACGTTATCACATACTCAGTATTATGGACCCCCTATATTGCCCCATACAGTATGATGGGCCCCATATATTTATCCATACAATATGAAGAGCCCCCTATATTTTTCCATACAGTATGATGGGCCCCATATAATGCTCCAAACTGTACATAATGGCCCCATATAATGCTCCAAACAGTATATAATGGTCCCATATAATGCTCCATGCAGAAAAAAATAATCAAATACCTCTCCCCATTCCCCCGCTACTCTGGTCTCCCAAAGTCTTCTGACCCTCTGCACTGCTCAGCATTGAGGGCTCGCTGTAGTGACATAATCGCACCCTCTGCGTCACTGAGCTCAGATGCAGAGGGGGAATGATGGGAGAGGGAGCAACAGCTGATTCTCCCTCTTCTATCAATGTTTTCAACTGTATGGACATCCAGGTTGCTGAAGCAGTTGAAAGTACGAGGTGGGGGAAGGGACTCACAGGCTTTATAGCGGCTGTATAGTCTGCCACCAGTGGCGGTATGCCACTTGCTCCCATCTGACTGCCACAGATTAATTACATGGCTGCTAGACAGGGCCCTGCATATCAATTTGTAGAACCTTTAATTGGAAACCACTGAATGATGTAAGGTGCAGATTTATTACAGTATTTAGATACAATTGAATTAAGGGTGTGCTTACAGGCATTGCAGATTTAGAACAGGCATTGGTGCCAAGATCTAAAGCCCCTCTGCCATATTAATGACACTGATTACAAATTAGTTTAAAAAAAAATGAAAAGTTACAGACTTTATTTTTTCTTAGTAACTCCAGACCGCCCACATTATCTGTGTGCAGTGGTCTTTTCCAAAATGCATTGTAAATACTTGTTTATCTGCATCATTGTGTAACAATGCTGAGAGTGTATGTGATTTCAATGGGGGCAGGGAGTGAACTGCTGCCAGAGCTAAAAAGCAGCATCTTGTATCCCCAGAGAACAAGATGGGACTTTGGAATTCAGCATGCCAGCAATATAATTTATCAGAGAGTTGGAAGACCCCACACATAAGATGGTGAGTGCCACCAAAGTTACCTCTAATGTGTATGGGAGTCTTAAAGGAGTTGTCCAGGCATCTAGTATTGATCACCAAGTTAGGTCATCAATATCTACTGGTCCACCATTCTGCACCCCCACAGATCAGCTGCCATTAGCCCTGGCAATGGCTGAATGTAATCACTGAGCAAAGCTGAAGACCACGGCTCTGATCATGTGTAACGGCTGCTGCCAAGAACAGCAGATGATAAGTCAGGCAGAGGCAACTACGGGACCTCATTCCTCCTTGATGTGCTTGCAAGAACGCTGTATTATAATCATATACAAGATCGTAGCGAGTAATGAGAACAACTCTGTAATACCGCACAATCTGAGGCATTACATAGAGGCACGCGCCTTTGCACCAAGGAGCCACAGGGACTACGTGTACTGCTGCCATATAGACAAATTACAAAGATCTCTATGATTATCCATGTAAATTCTCACATGAAGGCATGATATTGTTAGACACTTAGCAAAAAGGGCAGAATGAGTTAGGAAGATATAAAAAAAATATAAAATAATGATGTATAGTGGTTAAATGAGCATCCTACAACAGTATGAAATGTGCTAATGTTTCAGTATCACTGCAGATCACAGGTGTTATACAGCATGGAACGGCTCCCTGTAGGGTTCATAAGACGTTATGGTGATTGCAAGCTCAGTTGGAATAGGTTTGGGTATGAACAGTAAAGAAAATATTTACATGTAATCCTTTATAGAGGAAGTTATGTATATAGCCAAGGTGCAAAATGTACCTGCTGGCCATTCATCTCTGCCTGATCTGTGATGGCCACTTTCTGCCATAACATTAATGTCAATAAGGTGCCTTATTAGATGCATTGGAAACAAGATCTTCACAGCAGCAGGACACAATCTAACCACTTAATAATCAGGGGTAATGGTTCTTTGTAATGACTCATGTTAAGGTATAGGTCATACAGCCAATTTCTCCACATCCGAGAAAAACTGTCTGATTATTCCGATCAGACTTTGATCAGAGGGGCATCAGTTTTTCTTGGACATGGAGAGAAGAAAAAAAAGGGTTCTCCAAATTTTTCATTCTGTCAGTCTGAAAATCGGACCACACTCGGGCGTCATTTGAGTGCGATCCCATTTTTTTTCACAGACCCATAGATTTGCTTTGCTGATTTTGATCTGATACTTTGATCAAAATTGGACATATCTCCATTTTTTTCTGTGAACCACTCAGTCTTTGAAAAAAAAATCCGACATGCACACAGCCCCAAAGAGTATGAGAGGTATGAGTGGCATCCGTAAAAAACACTGAAAGCACACGTCCAAGATAATCGACGAGCCCTGATAACTAATTCTTTATTACTTTGCCTTTCTTTTTGCCTGCCTAAATGAGGTTTCATTATGTTATCCTGCCTGTATTCTCTTTTTTCCTTCCTCAGCTGCCCAGGAGTTGTGGTATGATCAGACCATGTTCCCGCACGGTGAGACACAGACATTACACAGTACACAGCAGGGGCACATTTCTAAGATTATCTCAGCACAGGAACATTTTATTTAAACACATCCAATTGTTGAAAATATGATTATTCCAAGATCTATAGATTAAAATGATAATTACATTTAACTTTGTTGGTGGGAAAACCAATTTAAAATTACCTATAAAATAATCCTATATAGAATGAGTCCAATTATGTGACCCTCAGCTTTCATCTGACATAATCAGTGAGACATGCACATTCAATAATTGTCTTTTATTTAGGATTCTAAACAATTTGGGCAGACAGCTCATGTCATCAGTATACCGTGTAATGACCTATAACCGTATCTTCTCAGACGAGTGCGATCTGTGGTTTTTGCGGATAGTACTCATACCCAATAATTGGAGACATGTCCAATTTTGATTAAAACCAGCAATATATGTCTATGGGTCCGTAAAATACATTGGACCATGCTTGGATGATATCTGAGTGTGGTCCAATGTTCATGGACAGAAAGAATCGAGAAGGTGGAGAAACTTTTTATTTTGCTCAATGTCCGAGAAATACTGACTGCATCTGATCAGAATAAGACCAAGTTAACATGTTCAGAATTTTACATCAGTATTTGAAAGACAAAATTCGAAGAGGGCAAAAAATTCAGAAGTGGTGATGTGTTTCTATTATACTTTTCCTCTGATTGTTCCACTCCTGGATTTGGCTTACAAATACTGAGGTAAAATACTGAATAAATACTGATACTGTGACCGTAGCCTAACATCTACAGTGGGGAAAAAAAGTATTTAGTCAGCCACCAATTGTGCAAGTTCTTCCACTTAAAAAGAGAGAGGCCTGTAATTGACATCATAGGTAGACCACAACTATGAGAATCAAGATGAGAAAACAAATCCGGAAAATTACCTTGTCTGATTTGGCAAGATTTATTTTTCAAATTATGGTGGAAAATAAGTATTTGGTCACCTAAAAACATTCAAGATTTCTGGCTCTCACAGACCTGTAACTTCTTCTTTAAGAGGCTCTTCTGTCCTCCACTCATTACATGTAGTAATGGCACCTGTTTTAACTTGTTATCAGTATAAAAAACAATGTCCTTCTCTGTTTCCTTTTTGGCAGCTTTAGGGTGTGTGCCCACGATGCGATTTTTAAGTGTTTTTGCCACGATTTTCGGCGCGAAGACGTTTAAAAAAACTTGTGCAGAACGCCCATGCATTCCTATGGCATTCCGCACATGCTGTACTAATGCTGCGCTTTTTTCCGCGGTGGAATCGCATCGCGGAAAAAAAAGCAGCATGCTCATTCTTTTTGCGGAATCGCAAAGAATTGCCGTGATTCCGCACCCATAGGAATGCATGAAAACCGCTTACTTCCTGCATGTGGCTATGCCCACCATGCGCAAAGTTAAGCGTCTCATGTGCGGTTGGTACCCACGGTGTGGAGGAGAGGAGACTGTCCTTCAGGCCCTGGGTACCATACCCCTGTAAAAAAAGAATAAAGAATAAAAAATCGGGGTATATTTACCTTCCGCTGTCACGCACAGCCTTCCCGGCCCTCAGCGTTCCCAGTAATGCCTTGCGGCAAGGACCTGTGATGACGTAGTCTCACGTTACTCTAGCGGTCTCGTGAGATCACTATAGCAACGCGAGACCAACGTCATCACAGATCTCGCAAGGCATCACTGGGAACGGGAGGGTCGCTGAGACTGCGCGGGACGTCGGAAGGTAAATATACCCCGATTTTTTATTTTTTTTTATCATTTTTAACATTCTAGCTTTTACTATTGATGCCGCATAGGCAGCCTCAATAGTAAAAAGCTGGTCACACTTGTCAAACACTATGTTTGACGAGTGTAACCAACCTGTCAATCACTTTCCAAGCGATGCTTCAAATCGCTTGGAAAGTGCTTGAATTTTGCACGTGAAAATCGTGGCAAAACAGCAAACATAATCGCGGTAAAATTGCACGGAAAAAACACGCATTTTCTGGGAAGGAGTCCGGTTTTTGAGTGTCCGGTTAAAAACGCTACATGGGCACATAGCCTTAATTATTTTTTTAGATAAAGAATTTTTCTCCTTATAGTTTTTTAGAGCTTCTGCGGTGCCATCCTGCTTTAGTAGTTTAAATGCTTTCTTTTTACTCTTAATTGCCCCTCTTACTTTTTTGTTTAGCCACATTGGGGTTTTCCTATTTCTTGTCCTTTTATTCCCACAAGGTATAAAATGCTTACAGTGCCTATTAAGGATGTTCTTAAACATTTCCCATTTATTTTCTGTATTCTTATTTCTGAGGACATTGTCCCAGTCAACCATATTAAGGGCATCTTTAAGCTGGTCAAACTTTGCCTTCCTAAAGTTCAGTGTTTTTATGACTCCCTGACATGTCCCCCTAGCGAAAGACAAGTGAAACTGTACAATATTGTGGTCGCTATTTCCTAGATGCCCAACAACCTGCAGATTTGTTATTCTGTCAGGTCTGTTAGATAGTATTAGGTCTAAAAGTGCTGCTCCTCTGGTTGGATTCTGCACCAATTGTGAAAGATAATTATTCTTGGCTATTAGCAGAAACCTGTTGCCTTTATGGGTTTCGCAGGTCTCTGTTTCCCAATTTAATATCCGGGCAGTTAAAGTCCCCCTAACAAGGACCTCATTATGGGTTGCAGCTTCTTCTATCTGCCTTAGTAGTAAACTTTCCATGATTTCTGTTATATTTGGGGGTTTGTAACAGACCCCAAAGAGAATATTGTTACTATTTTTCCCTCCATGCATTTCGACCCATATGGACTCAACATCCTCATTCCCTTCGCTAAGGCTAGTTTCACACTTGCTTTTTTTTGCAGTGCGTTTTTCCCGCAAAAAAACGCATTGAAAAAACGCATACAAATGCATACAGATGCTGCGCTTTTTTCAAGCATTTTTATGAGCATGCATGAAAAAAACGCATCGTTTTTATGCGTTTGTTTGCGTTTTTAGTGCGTTTTTACCGCGTTTGCGTTTTTTTCCAACATTAGGTGGCCCCTCACACTAACCCAAACCATGACTTTACTAACCCTAACCCTAACCCTAACCCTTAACCAAACCATACCCTGACCCTAACCCTGACCCTAACCCTAACCCTGACCCTAACCCTTAACCAAACCATACCCTGATCCTAACCCTAACCCTGACCCTGACCCTAACCCTTAACCAAACCATACCCTGACCCTAACCCTAACCCTGACCCTAACCCTAACCCTGACCCTGACCCTAACCCTAACCCTTAACCAAACCATACCCTGATCCTAACCCTAACCCTGACCCTGACCCTAACCCTAACCCTAACCCTAAACCCCTTAACTAACCCTAACTCTAACCCAAACCCCTAAATTCCATTGTCTAAACTAATGGTAAAAAAAAAAACGCATGTGCAAAAAAACGCATATGCATGCCAATGCGCACATATGCTCACCATAGACTTATAATGGGTGTCTTGCTGTAAAAAAACGCATTGCGCGCATGCGTTTTTTTGAGGCAAGTCGGACGCCCAAAAAATGCAACAGGTTGCATTTTGTGCGCCCGAGCGCATACCGCAAAAAAACGCATGCGCGGAAAAACGCGTACAAACGCATGTGTATGCGCACATAAGCGCATCCCATGCAAAGTATAGGAAAAAAAAACGCATGCGCTATTTAGCGCTAAAATACCGTGAAAAAAACGCAAGTGTGAAACCAGCCTAATATCTTCCCTTAAAGTGGACTTTAGACAAGACTTTACATAAAGAATAAAGACAAACCCCTTCTCCAATCCGATTTTTATGATCCTTTCTACACAGACTGTAACCCTGTAAGTTAACTGCCCAGTCATAGCTTTCATCTAACCATGTTTCGGTTATTCCCACTATGTCATAGCTACCTGTAGATAATTCTGCTTCTAGTTCTTCCATCTTGTTTGTCAGGTTTCTGGCGTTTGCGAGCATGCATTTTAGAGAATTTTGCTTTGTCCAATCTTCTCCCTGTTGATTGTTTTAGAAATTTTCTTACTTCCCTTCTGAGTATGTTGTCTTGGATCTTCTTTGCCACACCTCATATCATTCATCAGTATAATATCTGGTTTCATGTTCTTGTCTAACATTTTTCTTCCCATCCCATCTTCTTCTAGTTTAACGCTCTCCTGATGAGTGTAGCGAGTCTTCTGGTGAATGTGTGTTTCCCAGGTTTGTTGAGGTGTAGTCCGTCTCTGGCGAGGAGTCCATTGTACAGGTAATTCACACCGTGGTCCAGGAATCCGAATCCTTGTTGTCTGCACCATCGTCTTAGCCAGTTGTTCGCATCAAGGATCCTGTTCCATCTCCTGGTGCCATGCCCGTCTACTGGAAGGATAGAAGAAAAAACTACCTGTGCATCCAGTTCCTTTACTTTCTTCCCCAACTCTTCAAAGTCCTTGCAGATTGTCGGTAGGTCCTTCCTTGCCGTGTCATTGGTGCCAACATGTATCAGAAGAAATGGGTGGACGTCCTTGGAACTGATGAGCTTTGGTATCCTATCGGTCACATCCTTGTTCTTCGCACCTGGGAGGCAGCATACTTCTCTTGCGGTTATATCCGGTCTGCAGATGGCTGCTTCTGTGCCTCTCAGTAGTGAGTCTCCCACCACTACCACTTTTGTTCGCTTCTTGGCTGTACTTTTTGTTGTCACTTCTGGGTGTTGCTGTGTGCCCTTTTCTTCTTTGCTTGCTGGTTTTGCCTCATCCTTAGGTGTACCATCGTCATCCTCCGCAAGGTCTTTGTATCGGTTTGTCAGTTGTGTGGTTGGTGATGTCTCTATGGTCTTCTTGCTTCTTTTGGTCACATGCTTCCACTCGTCTGCTTTTGGAGGTTCTCTGACACTTTGTTCACCTTTTGTGACCAGTAGAGATGCTTCTGTTCTGTCTAGGAAGTCTTCATTTTCTTTGATGAGTTTCAAAGTTGCAATTCTTTTTTCCAGACCACGCACCTTTTCTTCTAAAAGGGCCACTAATCTACACTTCTGGCAGATGAAGTTGGATTCTTCTTCTGGTCAATCTGTGAACATGTAGCACATGTTGCAGCTCACCATGTAGGTTGTCACATCTGCCATGTTGCTCCTAGATCCTGCTGACTTGCTGCGTGTCTTCCTTCTTGTGTAATCTACTCAATCAGGCAAGCTTTCTGGCAATAATGTCCTAGAGGCAAAAATTTGTGCACCGTAAGGCGTGCGGTTCGGCGATGCTTTACAAGCAGCTGGTCCCGGCTGTATCCAACGATCCTCTTGCTTAGGGAAACTATTCGCTTTTCCCAGAAGGCACCTGGAATATGCAAATTATCTTCCTCAAGCTTCAATCCCTGGTTCGGCGATGCTTTCCAAGCAGCTGGTCCCGGCTGTATCCAACGATCCTCTTGCTTAGGGAGACTCTTCGCTTTTCCCAGAAGGCACCTGGAATATGCAAATTATCTTCCTCAAGCTTCAATTCCTGGTTCCAGGGATACATGAAAAACTGAATTAATTTTCCAGGATGAAGGGATGTCCAATATCACTGCTGCCGAGTTGACAATCTGAACCACTTTGAAGGGTCCTACAAACTTAGGCCCCAACTTTTTAGAAGGGGTCTTTAAACGCAGTTTCCTAGAGGACAACCAAACCATGTCCCCAACAACAAACCTCACCTCCCTTCTTCTATTGTCAAAATATTTCTTAGACCTCCTATCTGCCTGATTTAGATTATGGCGCACACTGGTCCAAACCCTTTCCAAATTTCCAGAAAAACTCTCCTCCTTAGGCACCGCCGCCCCAATCCTAGAAAAAGGACCGAAAAGATGGATGCTTCCCAGTACAACAAAAAAAGGAGAACACCCAGTCGAAGAAGACGTATGATTATTGAGAGAAAACTCAGCTAATAGTAGATATTCCGACCACATCTCCTGATTGTCTGCTACAAAACATCTCAAAAACTGCTCAACGTCCTGGTTCTTCCTCTCGGTCTGTCCATTGGACTCCGGATGATAACCCGCTGAAAATGACAAATCAACCTTAAATCTGTCACAAAAGGCACGCCAAAATCGAGCCACAAACTGTGGTCCCCTATCGGAGACAATGTCCGTGGGAACACCATGGAGTCTGACAATCTCTTTCACAAATGCCCTGGCATGTGTCTTAGTGCAGGGTAATTCATTGAACTGGACCAGATGATACATCTTACTAAACTGGTCCACTTCAACTCAGATGACAGAAAAACCCTCAGAGACCGGCAGGTCGGTGATAAAATCCAATGCAAGATGCGTCCATGGAGAGCTAGGAACCTCTAACAGGCACAGCAACCCTGCCGCTGGAGCATGAGTAGCCTTAGACCTAGCGCACACGGTACACTGACGCACCCACTTGACGATTTCTCTTAGCCACCCTGGCCACCAGAAACTCCGACTGATCGATTTTCTAGTCTTGGTAATCCCTGGATTTCCTGCCAAACGAGACTCATGACATTCTGTAAACAAAGCTCTCCTCAGGGCTTTAGGCACAAATAATTTCCCATACGGAGTGTTAGTTGGTGCCGCATCCTGGGCTTTAAGAATGCTATTTTCCAACTCAGAACCTAATGCTGCCACCACCATCCCTCTCTGCAGAATAGATTCCTCCTTTTTAGTGTTAACCGCTGGGGAGAAACTTCGAGACAAAGCATCAGCTTTAACATTCTTTGTCCCAGGGATACATGTCACAGAGAAATGGAACCGGTCAAAAAGCAATGCCCACCTAGCTTGACGGGCATTCAAAAGTTTAGCAGCAGCCAGATAGATCAGATTCTTATGATCAGTAAAGACTTGTATAGGATGTCTAGCGCCCTCCTAAAAATGTCGCCAATGCTCAAACGCAAGCTTAATAGCCAGCAATTCTTGGTTCCCAACATTGTAGTTGCGCTCCGCCTCCAAAAATTTATTAGAAAAGAACGCACAGGGATGTACTCCATCCTCTCCCTCCTGTGACACAACAGCCCCCACTCCTACTGATGAGGCATCCACCTCTACCAGAAAGGGCTTAGTCTCATCTGTCTGGATCAAAACAGAAGCAGAGCTAAACTTCTCCTTGAGATGCTCAAAGGCCTTAACAGCCTCAGGGGACCATTGGACAGTATTGGAACCCTTCTTAGTCAGATTAGTGAGGGGTTTTGCGATAACAGAAAAATTATGAATTTTTAATAATAATTCACAAACACCAAGAATCTCTGAATCGACTTCAAGCATTCAGGTCTAGGCCACTCCAATACTGCCTGAACCTTCACCAGGTCCATCTCAAACCAATCACTAGAAGCAAAGTACCCCAAAAAACTGATTTTCTGTACCACAAACTTGCATTTCTCCAGTTTAGCAAAGAGTGTGTTTTCTCTCAGAATCTGCAGAACCTCACGGACTCTGCCAATGCGACTCCAGATCGGGTGAGAAGAGCAAAATATCATCCAAATAAACGATAACAGTCCTACCGATCAACGGCCTCAGAATGTCGTTAATGAAATTTTGAAAGAACGCCGGGGCATTTGTAAGGCTGAAAGGCATTACCAGACACTCAAAATGACCTTCCAGGGTATTAAAGGCTGTCTTCCATTCATCGCCTTCTTTTACCCGCAGCAAATTATATGCCCCATGGAGATCAATGTTAGAGAACCACTTGGCTCCAACTAATTGATTAAACAAATATAGAATTAGCGGCAAGGGGTAAGGATTGCGCACAGTGATCTTATTAATCTCTCTGAAATCCAGGCACGGCCTAAGACCCCCATCTTTTTTTTCCAAAAAGGAATCCCACGGCCACAGGGGACTTAGAGGGTCTTATATGACCTGCAGCAAGACTAGTCTGCAGGTATTCCTTTAAGGCCTCCCTCTTGGAGACCTATAGATAGTGGAAAGGGTGTCCCTCAAAGATCTAAGGACTGGGTACAAAAATGGGTAACCTCCTAATAGAAAAAAAAGAGAAGGCTGCAGAAACAAACTGAAAACGGAAACTAAGACTAGCAGAACCAGAAGTCCCAGCAATGAACTAATTAAACACACAGAAGGAAAAGCAAAGCTCCAAGTCAGAACTCAAGTGGATTAACACTGTCGTCCAGTAAGGACTGGGAGACAGGTGCAGGTTAATAAAAGGTGATACAATCACCTGACCCAAGACAAACCCAGCACCAGAGGAAAAAGACCAGCAGCCAGAACACTACAAGAAAATGGCGGATAGTCATAAACTAAACAGATTCTAACAACCATCAGGAACACACTACGCTGCCAGAGACTCAGATCCTGCAGTGCCAGACATGTCCCCCTGTTTAAGCCATTACATGTCAGGGCCGTCTGAAGTTTGCTAGAGTGCAATTGGATTATCCAGAAGAGTATTGGGATAATGTCACATGGTCTGATGAAACCAAATTAGAACTGTTTGGTAGAAACAAAATTCGTTGTGTTTGGAGGAGACAGAATGCTGAGTTGCATCCAAAGAACACCATACCTACTGTGAAGCATGGGGGTGGCAACATCATACTTTGGGGCTGTTTCTTTGCAAAGGGACCAGGACAACAGATCTGTGTACATGAAACATTGCATGGGGCCATGTATCGTGAGATTTTGAGTGCAAACCTCCTTCCATCAGCAAGGGCATTGAAGATGAAATATGGATGGGTCTTTCAGCATGATAATGATCCCAAGCACACCGCCAGGGCAACAAAGGAGTGGCTTCATAAGAAGCATATGAAGGTCCTGGAGTGGCCTATCCAGTCTCCTGAGCTCAACCCCATATTAAACCTTTGGAGGGATTTGAAAATCTGTGTTGCCCAGTGACAGGCCCAAAACATCACTGCCCTAGAGGGGATCAATATGGAGGAATGGGCCAATATACCACCAACAGTGTGTGTCAACCTTGTGAAGACTTACAGGAAATGTTTGACCTCTGTCATTGCCAACAAAGGATATATAACAAAATATTGAGATGAACTTTTGTTAATGACCAAATACTTATTTTCCACCATAATTTGCATAATAAATGTTGCCAAATCAGACAAGATGATTTTCTGGATTTGTTTTCTCATTTTGCTCTCATAGTTGTGGTCTATTTATGATGTCAATTACAGGCTTCTCTCATGTTTTTAAGTGGGAGAACTTGCGCAATTGGTGGCTGACTAAATACTTTTTTTCCCCACTGTATGTACTCACATTGCCCAACTTATGCATAGGTCATGTTCACACGTTCAGTATTTGGTCAGTATTTTACCTCAGTATTTGTAAGCCAAAACAAGGAGTGGGACAATCAGAGGGAACGTGTAATAGAAACACGTCACCACTTCTGTATTTATCACCCACTCCTGGTTTTTGCTTACAAATATTGATGTAAAATACTGACTAAAAATATTGAATGTGTTAACGTAGCCATAGAGAGAAAACGGTTGTGTGAACTTACCCTATGGCCACGTTCACAGTTTCAGTATTTGGTCAGTATTGTTCATCAGTATTTGCAAGCAAATACCTGTAGTAGATGAAAAATACAGAAGCGGTGACGTGTTTCTATTAAACTTTTCCTCTGATTGTTCCACTCCTGGTTTTCGCTTAGAAATACTGATGTAAAATACTGACCAAATACTGACAATGTGAAGGGGGTCTATGGATCAGTCAGCCAATGTGAGTACGTGGATGTTAGATTATGGTCGCATGTTCAGTATTTGGTCAGCATTTTCCATCAGTATTTGTAAGCCAAAACCAGGAGAGGAAAAATCAGAGGAAAAGTATAATAGAAACACGTCACCACTTCTGTATTTATCACCCACTCCTGGTTTTGCCTTACAAATACTGATGTGAAATGCTGACCAAATACTTATTCTGTTGACCGTAGCCTTAGAAGAAGGATGCCTACAAACCATTTTGACAGATTCTGTCTGAGTATATAGATACATTCCTAGTGCAGCAAACTGAATCTTTACTGAATCAAACTGAATTTTTATCATAAGTAAATGTATGCCTAGCTACGCTTCTACATTTACCGGTCGAAATTAGGGGCTCTAAGGAATATTAAGTCTTTGGCGATGGAGAGGTAGCCAGCGTTCTGGGGAAGAAAAAATACATTTTTTTTAACAGAAGTAAATGCTTTTTTCCCTTTTCTATTCTTTCACCATTTGTCAAGCAAAGCTTCCATGAGTGATGCAGGATTCTGGAAATCAGACTTAGCAAGCAGGACTGAATGTGTTGTACAGGAAGATAAATGATTGCAGATATGAACCATGTTATTATCGAGGATTGAGGCAGCCAGTAAATTGGAGACCAGAGAAGATTATTGTGAACAATAGTGATAATAAACACTTAACACAGAGACAGAAGAAGAGTGAATGTAGACCCCAAACATCATTTCCCCGGCAAGACAGTCACCATTATTCTAGTGCTACAGTACAAATCATGTAAGGGTTAACTAAACTCTGGTTCACTTTATATCACCTCAATGCTCACAAATTCTTACACATTATACTTAAGGTTTGTGTATAGAATGAGCACAATAGAAAACAATGGGGCATGATAATATATTAGCTTGACTGTAATTTTTGGACAATTTAGAAAATGAATTGATTTAAAGATGTTTCAAAGATTTCTAATTGATGAACTTCTTAGAATATTCTATCATTGAAAGAAAGGTTTGATTTCTACCATGGGATGGGATTGCCAAGGGAAGCTCAAATTCTGTTTTCACAGCAATACCCAGGATATTATACTGTATGGATGTCGTTGTTTGGAGAGTAAGAGACAGAGTTGCCACCCGTACAAAAGATTGCATGTTTAGGTATTGTGCATTAGATCTATGCTGTCTGAATGTAATACCGGATACTGAAAGTACGTTACTTACTGACACATGTGACCACTGTGGCATAGCTGACTATAAAACGGGCTGAAATCAGGAAATGAGGTGGGTGTGACAGGGAAGACATGAGTAAGAGTTGATGTATAGCCGAGAGTCAAACTGTAGGTCCCAGGAAACCATCTCAATAAATGCAAGCGAGAGTCTAACTAGTGTGTGAGACATCTGTGTCGGTGCTTGCCCTAACTGTCTGTGGTTTGTTGTCAAGGGGCACCACTCTCCTTCTGCGGACAATGCGAAGTGACAACTCTAGTTCCGTGTCCGTTAACTTTTCAGTGTTTGTTTCGTTCCCTGAGGCTTGGGTGGGGCTGCAATCTATTTAAGTTCCTGAAAGCCTGCTATCCTCTATCAGATATATTTTGACTTGTTCCAAGAGAATTTTTCAGTATTCTTCTTAGGCTTGCTCTAGACATTCCTGATTTTGACCGTGACTCATCTTTTAACTACTCATCTGTGAATTTATCGTTATATTGACCTCTTGGTTCTGACCCAGCTACTGGATTATTTTAGCTGCCAGATCGCACTACCGAATAGCAGCTAACTCTGAGACCTCAGCCTAGCTGTCCCTGTTGAATCCAGCTCTCTGTTGTGGTAGAGCGGCTCACTTGGCTACAAACGGATGTAGACATGGGTACACTGCACCTTTAAGAACTTCCTTTGATTTATTATCGGCAGCAAAAACCAAAGAAAATACAGCTCACTGGGCAAAACAGGAAACCACAGTCCTTCAGTAAGCGGGGTTCCTCCCACTCACGGCTGACAGAACACACATGGTTCAGGATCTCTAGACCATAGAACATTCTCCTGCAGTGCTCCTTCTCCAGACCCACACACACTGAACACTGAAAGTTCTTTCCTTCAGCTACAGTTAGGTCCATATATATTTGAACAGAGACAACATTTTTCTAATTTGGGTTCTAGACATTACCACAATGAATTTTAAACAAAACAATTCAGATGCAGTTGAAGTTCAGACTTTCAGCTTTCATTTGAAGGTATCCACATTAACATTGGATGAAGGGTTTAGGAGTTTCAGCTCCTTAACATGTGCCACCCTGTTTTTAAAGGGACCAAAAGTAATTGGACAGATTAAATAATTGTAAAAAAAATGTTCATTTCTAGTACTTGGTTGAAAACCCTTTGTTGGCAATGACTGCCTGAAGTCTTGAACTCATGGACATCACCAGATGCTGTGTTTCCTCCTTTTTGATGCTCTGCCAGGCCTTCACTGCAGTGGTTTTCAGTTGCTGTTTGTTTGTGGGCCTTTCTGTCTGAAGTTTAGTCTTTAACAAGTGAAATGCATGCTCAACTGGGATGAGATCAGGTGACTGACTTGGCCATTCAAGAATATTCCACTTCTTTCCTTTAATAAACTCCTGGGTTGCTTTGGCTTTATGTTTTGGGTCATCGTCCATCTGTAATATGAAACGACGACCAATCAGTTTGTCTGCATTTGGCTGGATCTGAGCACACAGTATGGCTCTGAATACCTCAGAATTCATTCGGCTGCTTCTGTCCTGTGCTACATCATCAATAAACACTAGTGACCCAGTGCCACTGGCAGCCATGCATTCCCAAGCCATCACACGATGATGTGGTATGCTTTGGATCATGAGCTGTACCACACCTTCACCATACTTTTCACTTCCATCATTCTGGTAGAGGTTGATCTTGGTTTCATCTGTCCAAAGAATGTTCTTCCAGACTTGTGTTGGCTTTTTTAGATGTTTTTTAGCAAAGTCCAGTCTAGCCTTTTTATTCTTGATGCTTATGAGTGGCTTGCACCGAGCAGTGAACCCCCTGTATTTACTTTCATGCAGTCTTCTCTTTATAGCTCTGTTGAGGGAGCTATGGGGGAACACACTCCCACCCACTCTATGAATGTCCCCCCTAAAAACCAGCCCATAACATAACTTAACTCTCACAATACTTACTGTGCTGGAGGAAATAACACTCTGGATTTTATATAACTGACGCCATTAGGTGTAGTGAAACATATGGGAGATATTACATTACCATTACATTACCAATGACTCTGTCACATATTCCCCCCTCTGCCCAAAAGCCTGGGGTTTTGGCACCTTCACTGGTTAAGCAGAGAACTCTGGACAGGGCATCTGCATTCCCATTCAGCTTCCCTGGCCTGTGCTCAACATGAAAATTAAAATTCTGCAGTGCTAAAAACCATCTAATCACCCAGGTATTCTTCCCCTTCCTTTCCCTCATCCATCTCAGGGGTGCATGATCTGTTATTAGCCTGAACTTACGACCTAGTAGGTAGTACCTCAGGCTGTCAATCACCTATTTGATGGCCAAGCACTCTTTCTCCACGATGACATAGTTCTTCTCACAGGAAGAGAGTTTCCTACTCAGGTATAGGACTGTGTGTTCATCGCCATATATCTCCTGGGACAGCACAGCTCCTAAACCGACTTCAGAGGCATCCGTTTGGAGCACAGACTCCTTAGTAAAATCTGTGTGACCAAGACTGGCTGTCGGCACAGGACGAGCTTCAACTCCTGGAACGCCATCTCGGCTTTAGAGGACCATTTGACTATCATCGATTTTGTCCCTTTAAGGAGGTCCATCAGAGAGGCAGATGCCGTGGTGAAGTTTGGGATAAACCGGCGGTAATATCCCACAATGCCCAGAAATGCTCTGACCTGCTTTTTGGAGACCGGCTGTGAGGCCACTTTTGGATTGCCTCCACTTTGTCAACTTGCGGCTTTATTTCGCGCCGTCCGACAATGTAGCCCAAGTATTTTGCCTCTTCTTTCCGGATGCTGCACTTCTTTGATTTTATGGTAAACTCTGCTTTCCTCAGTGCATCCAGTACTGCCTGGACCTTCTGCAGGTGTCTTCCCCACTTCAGGCTGAAAATCACGATGTCGTCCAAATACAGTAAGTGGTGGCATACTTCTTGTGAGGGGCTAGGATCCCGTCCATAGCCCTCTGGAAGGTAGTTGGGGCTCCTTGTAGACCGAACTGCATTTTAGTATAATGGAAGCAACCATCAGGTGTAGAGAAGGCCGTCTTCTCCTTCGCACTTGGGGACAGGAGGATCTGCCAGTTCCCCTTTGTTAGGTCCAGGGTGGTGAGTGATGTATCTGGGCGACCATAGCCTCTTAATGAGCTCATTCACCCTGGGCATTGGATATGCGTCAAACTTAGACACCTCATTCAGCTTCCTGTAATCGTTACAGAAGTGCCTCTCTCCATCGGGCTTCGCCACCAGGACAATAGGGCTGGACCAACCACTCTTTGACTCCTCGATAACGCCCAGGCTCAACATTCTCCTCACCTCCTTGGAGATTATCTCGCGACAGGCTTCGGGAATCTGATACGACTTCTGTTTCACCCTCACATGTGGTTCAGTCAGGATTTTGTGCTCCACAACTTGTGTACAACCTGGTAGCTCCGTAAACAGGTCACGGATCCGCTGAAGAAGCTCATGGCACTGTTGTTTCTGGGCCGGTAACAGTGTCTTTGCCACTGTGACATCCTCAACTTTGGCTTCAGGACTTGCCCCTAGGCATGGTGTTTCTACTGGATTCCTGTCTTGCCATGGTTTCAGCAGGTTAATGTGGTACACTTGGTACGGCTTCATGCTCCCTGGTTGGTGGACATTGTAGTTGACGTCACTCAACGTCTTGACCACCTCGTAGGGCTCTTGCCACTTGGCCAGGTATTTACTTTCCACGGTGGGAATCAACACCAACACCTGGTCTCCAGAGCTAAACTGTCTCAACCTTGCGGCTCTGTTGTAGACCCTCACCTGGGCTTCTTGTGTTTGAAGGAAGCTCCTCTTCACAATAGTCATCATCCTTGCGATACGGTCCTGAATTTGGGCCACATGCTCAATAACGCTCCGGTGGAGTGTAACATCTGCCACCCAGGTCTCATTTGCAACATCTAGAAGTCCACGGGGGTGTTGCCCATACAACGGCTCGAACTGTGAGAATCCCATAGAGGACTGAGGAACATCCCTGATAGGGAACAACAGGTACGGCAGTAGGCAATCCCAGTCTCGGCCATCCCTCGCCATGACCTTCTTAAGCATGGACTTCAACATCTTGTTGAATCTCCCCACCAGGCCATCCGTCTGCAGATGGCACACCAACGTGCAGAGTTGTGTAACCTGAAGAGCCTTGCACAACTTCTTCATCACTTTGGACATAAACGGTGTGCCTTGGTCCACCAGGATCTCTTTCGGTAGGCCTGTATGAGAAAAAATATGGACTAACTCTCGTGCTATGCTCCTGTTGGAGGAGTTTCTAAGGGGTACTGCCTCCGGGTACCGTGTTGCATAGTGCATCACCACTAGAATGTATTGGTGCCCCCTGGTGGACTTAACCAGGGGCCCCACAAGGTCCATAGCAATCCTGTCAATTGGGACCTCTATAGTGGGCAATGGCACTTGGGGACTTCGGAAATGGGACACAGGGGCTGTATTTTAGGGCAGGACCACCAATAGTTAATATCCCGGTGACACCTAGGCCAGTAGAACCTCCTAAGGACCCGTTCTTGTGTTTTGTCTACTCCCAGATGTCGACTCAAGATATGAGAATGGGCCAGGTCTAAGACCATACGCCTATAGGGACCCGTTACTAACATCTACTTTACTACATCTCTCAGCTTAGTGACCTGATATAACAGCTCTCCATTTAATGCAAAATGTGGATACCTGGTGTCAGCCCCTGGCTCTTCGGCATCCCCATTTATCACGGTCACATTTTCCAACACCCCTTTTAGGGTAAGATCTCGCATTTGAGCAGTCCCAAAATTTTTCAGAAGCCCCCCAGTTCAAGAATCTCGGCCTCACTGGTCACCGTCTCGTCCACGTCACCAACCAGGACACACAAGGGGAGAATTCATCCACATCCAACTGCAATGGAGTTACCTCAGGGCTGGACAGGCTCCTGTCTGAGACATTTAGTATCCTCGACTTCCCCCGCAAGTCCTTAACTACCCCGACCTCATGCGACTCAACCCCACAGTTAGTTTTTATAGTCACTCTGGCAATGGGATAGACCTTGGCATCCCCATGGATACAGCGGACACCCACGATTTACCAATTCCACTAGGCCCACTAATTCATCTGCACTTCGGGGATCTTCCTGGGCAACTCAGGTCTGCACCGGCCTAGCCAGGGAGCGCACAAATCTGTCCATGACCATCTGGGCTGGAGTGGAGGATTTTGGCTGCAGCCATTTTTGCACCAGATGCAGGAGGTCAAGCATCTGGGACCAAGGCGGTTTATCCCCACAATATGCCCAGTGGTGAACCCTTTGTGCTCTTACTGACAAAGTCACTCTTGCGTGTGCCAAGATTTCCATTTTTAACTTGGCATGCTCTTGCACATCTTGTAAAGCCAGATGATAATATGCCTTCTGGGGCTCACCAGTCAAAAAGGGGGCCAGTACCTCTGCCCACTGCTTTTGTGGTAGCTTCTCACACTCCGCCACCCACTTGAACACAGTCAAAAACGAGTCCACATCATCACCTGGGGTCATTTCCTGCATTGCTCATCTTACTGTCTTTCGGACATACATGTCGTCACCTGGACTTGGGGTAGGGGCTGCGGGCCTTCCACGAACCGCCTCTGCAAGCAAGTCAATCTGCTTCTGGTGTTGCTAATGCTGCTGCTTCATCTGCTCTACAGTATATACAGCTTGCTTGTCTTACTGCGCTATCTGCTGCTGCTATAATTGTTGCTGGTGCTGCAATTGCTGTTGCTACTGTGCTTGTAATGGATGTTTTAGCAGGTCCTCCATCTTGCCTGACATCACACGCTGGCTTGTGGCTGTCCCACGTGTTCAATGGAAATGCTGCCCGCACTTCTCACAACACTTGTGGCAGAGCAGCTCACTTGGATGCAAACGGTGGTACCTGGGTACACTGCAGATTTAACATCATCCTTTGATTTATTATTGGCAGCATAAACCAAGAGGGGGGGGGCGTAAAGAAAATACAGCCCACTGGTCAAAACAGGAAACCAAAACAGAATGGTGGCAGAACACACAGTCCTTCTGTGAGTGTAGGGGATTGAGCAGAATATCCCTTTAATGCCACCTCCCCTTTAAGGAGTTCCAATATTAACATATATTGTAAATGATGTACAGATATTATTATTGTTCAGTAGTGCTACACTACGGTGTATTACCTCCTGTTCATTGGTACTGCCACATTATGTGTTATCATGATGTAATATATTGTATTATATTGTATTGTATGCTGTATATTAATGTATAAGATTAGGGTAACAACCAGTCCCCTGTAATGAATGGACCATGATGAAGAAAGGGTGCACTACTATCATGTCATCATTAACCAATAGAGTGCCATACCTAGCCTATAACAATGAAGCAACAAAGTGGGAAGAAAAAGACTAAGCTAATAACGGTATGCACATCTCAATAATTAAATAGAAACCTTTATTTCATATTGGACAAAATAAATTTAAAAACATTTAAAATGTGCACCCCTTGCCTATCACCTCCTCTTCTTGATCCCTCTGAGACCTTTGCTGCTCTGATATGGTCTGGTGGCTTTTACTTACCTATTTATGCATTTATTGCAACTTTGCACCTTTAACCATGACTTTATCACCTTTGGCCGCTTATTGCATTAGGCAATTCCTTTTTTGTGGTCAGCTCCACATGTCCTAGGGCAATCAGGAGGTATATTTCTCTCCATATTGATTAACTACATGGTTGATATCAGCTCTGTGCTACCATCTTATGTTGTTTGTATGTTACTATTTTCTGCTGTATTATATGACATGTGCTTGCTTTTTACTTGCTTATGGGCAGCTTTATAGTATGCCAGTTGGAAAACCGTTGGGTCTTTTCCTGAGAGTGGGACAACTTGTCCACTACTTGGTTCCAAATCTGCTGCATTCTGTCCACCACAGAATCCACACTTGGGCAAGCAGAAGCCTCCACCTGCCCCGAAGAAAATCGAGGATGAAAACCAAAATTACAGAAAAACGGAGACATCAAAGTGGCAGAACTAGCTCCATTGTTTAGAGCGAATTCGGCCAATGGCAGAAATGAGACCCAGTCATCCAGATCAGCAGATATAAAACATCTCAAATAGGATTCCAAAGTCTGGTTTGTTCTCTCAGATTGTCCATTGGTCTGAGGATGAAATGCAGAGGAGAAAGATAGCTGAATTCCCAGTTTAGAACAAAAGGCCCTCCAAAATCTGGAAAACAAACTGGACTCCTCTGTCTGACACAATGTTCTCAGGAATCCCGTGCAAACGAACCACCTGAGCACCAGGGGTACCAACTCAGAAGAAGATGGCAACTTCGGGAGTGGTACAAGATGGACCATCTTGGAAAATCTTTCACAAATCACCCAGATAACAGGGAGATCAGAAAGAAAATCCATTGAAATATGGGTCCATGGTCTCCTGGGCACCGGCAGGAGCATCAACAAACCACTAGAACAGGACTTGGACCTGGAACAAGTCCCACAGGACTGCACAAAATTCCTGACATCATGAGCTAAGGCAGGCCACCAAAAAGACTGACTCACCAAATCTCTGGTACCAAAAATACCCGGATGACCAGCCAGCACAGAGCAATTAATTTCAGCCATCACTCTTTTCCTCCACTGGTCAGGGACAAACAATTTCCCCACAGGGCATCGTTCAGGCTTGTCCTCCTGAAATTCCTCCAGGGCAAGTCTCAAATCGGGTGAAATGGCGGAAAGAACCACACCCTCACCCAGAATGGTAGTAGGCTCGGTCACATCAAGAGAATCCGCAAAGAAACTCCTAGAAAGGGCGTCCGCCTTAACATTCTTAGTGCCAGGAAGAAAGGTAACCACAAAATTAAAACGCGTGAAAAACAAGGCCCACCTAGCTTGTCTAGGATTCAAGCGCTTGGCTGATTCAAGATAAATCAAATTCTTGTGGTCAGTAAGGACCACAGCTTGATGACTAGCTCCCTCCAACCAATGTCTCCACTCTTCAAATGCCCACTTCATGGCCAACAACTCTCGATTCTCCACGTCATAGTTACGTTCAGATGGGGAAAATTTTCGAGAAAAGAAGGCACATGGATTCATCTTAGAGGTTACCAGATCCCTTTGAGACAAAATGGGTCCTGCACCAATCTCAGAAGCATCTACCTCCACCTGAAATGGGAGTAAAACATCAGGTTGCCACAGGACCGGAGCAGAAGTGAATCTCCGCTTAAGCTCCTGAAACACAGAAACTGCCTCTGGAGGCCAATTCACCACATCAGCGCCTTTTATGGTCAAATCCGTCAGTGGTTTAACAATACCAGAAAAATTACTTATAAACTTACGATAGAAATTAGAAAAACCCAAAAACTTCTGAAGAGCCTTCAAAGAAGTGGGCTGAACCCAATGATAGATGGCCTGTACCTTGGCCGGGTCCATTTCAATAGCAGATGAGCACAAAATGAATCCCAAAAACGAAATCCTCTGTACACCAAAGAGACATTTTGATCCCTTGACATACAGAATATTTTCTCTCAAGATCCGGAACACAGTCTGAACATGTTCCACATGAGAATACCAATCACTGGAAAAAATCAAAATATCATCCAGATAAATGATCAAAAACTTATCCACAAAGTCCCAGAAAATATTGTTCATAAAAGACTGGAAGACGGAAGGGGCATTAGTGAGCCCAAAAGGCATCACCAGGTACTCAAAATGTTCCTCTGGAGTATTAAAAGCTGTCTTCCATTCATCCCCGTGCTTGATGCGAATAAGATTATTTGCCCCCCTAAGGTCAAGTTTGGTAAACCAACAAGCACTTTTGACCCTGGAAAATAAATCAGGGGCAACGGGTACTGATATTTAACAGTGATCTTATTAAGGGAGCGATAGCCAATACATGGCCTTAATGAGCCATCTTTCTTGGCCGCAAACAAAAAAAACAGCAAATAAAAAGGTGAAGAGGATGGTCTTATATGACCCTTCTCTAATGACTCCTTGATATACAGTTGTGGCCAAAAGTATTGACACCCCTGCAATTCTGTCAGATAATACTCAGTTTCTTCCTGAAAATGATTGCAAACACAAATTCTTTGTTATTATTATCTTCATTTAATTTGTCTTAAATGAAAAAAACAAAACAAAAGAGAATGAAGCAAAAAGCAATACATTGATCATTTCACACAAAACTCCAAAAATGGGCCAGACAAAAGTATTGGCACCCTCAGCCTAATACTTGGTTGCACAACCTTTAGCCAAAATAACTACGACCAACTGCTTCTGGTAACCATCAATGAGTTTCTTACAATGCTCTGCTGGAATTTTAGACCATTCTTCTTTGGCAAACTGCTCCAGGTCCCTGATATTTGAAGGGTGCCTTCTCCAAACTGCCATTTTTAGATCTCTCCAACATCCTTCTAAACTCTTGACGTTGTGCCCTAGACAAACCCTATCACATTGCATGGGTTCAGAGGCTTGTTCGAAAGGTGGCACCGCCTCTCGCGTAGTTTTATGCTCTCGTAAACGTCGATCAACTTGAATGGCCAATGACATAGAGTCGTCAAGACCAGAAGGGACAGGGAATCCCACCACAACATCCTTTATGGATTCTGCCATTCCTTTCAGAAAGAGAGCTGCTAGGGCATCATCATTCCATTTAGTAAGGACCGCCCACTTTCGGAATTTTTGACAACATAACTCAGCATCATCTTGACCCTGTTTTAATGCCAGTGTTTGTTAGCGTAATTTACATAGGATTCGTGCATTTTTGTATGAATTTTTTGAGGGAACTTAACCTATATGTTTTTTGTGCCACATTACATAGTTTACTTCTGATATTTACTCTGGTGTCCCCTGTCATGGCTATCTTGCTGTTCATTTATTCTGGTTTTAGATGTTTTTTCAATAAAATATATACCTTTTAAATACTGAATAATATTGTGCGATCTCTTCTTGTGCCTTTCATTTGAATATCGGGGACTAGTTGTTACATATGTGTGAAGTGCCACATTTATTTCTTGGACTTTTTTTGTTGATATAAGATTAGGGTAAGTCAGTGCTTCCTTCGGGTTCAATAGTGGAGGGCACTGTTAGTATATAGTTCCATAGACTGGGTAAGTGTAATTCTGTTGTGGGCCACTAGATGGGGGTATACTAGTGGGCCTTTTTAGGTATAGTCGATAGGTAGTTCATATTTGGGTTCGCTGTAGGAGGAGCTGCTATGCTTTAAGCAAGTGTAGGTTATAGGAATAAGGGAGAAGGGGAGCGCGCCCGAAGTGTCCACAAGGGCTCCAAGTCCAGGACACCATAGCAGCTACGCAACGTTGTTTAAAGAAGTGAAGCACGGGCACAATCAGACGGGTGCTGAATAAGACCAGATCACCTGGGAAATTGCAGTTTATGGCAGCAGCAGGAACGGAAAAGGAAACGGGGTCCAAAAGTCGTGCAGGGTGCAGAGTGTTCACCATGTGGCAGATCCTTGATAGGGTTTAAGCTTGCAAATCCGGGGCAAAACGGATGAACGGGTTCCCCTATGTTGTGAGGTCCTACAGGAGTGATGCTGCGGTACCGCCAAGGGTGCTACTACCCCGTAATGTGTGTGAGGATGTAGAAATTAAGCAAGGGAAAGTGCAGGAGGAATGCTGTTTGGACTGTAATGTAACTGATGTGTCCTGGACCGTTGAAGAAGAAAGTAAGCACTGGAACCAAGTGTGCAGGAGCTGGGTCGCACAGAAGTGGAATCCCTATCCGTGGACCAGCACCCCAAATAGGTACACCGGTAGAAGCTGAAGGTTTCTTTGTGGGAGGAGGCCTCTTATATGAGTGAGGTTCCTCCCGCCCACGGCTGACAGAACACGCACGGTTCAGGCTCTCTAGTCCATGGAGCACTCTCCTGCAGTGCTCCTTCTCCAGCGCACACACTGAACACTGAAAGTTCTTTCCTTCAGCCATTTAAGCTTAGACCATGTGACTGGTCACATGACTGTGACCTCACCAAGGTCCAGTCAGCACACAATGGTGCTAGCTCTGTAGGGGGAGATATGGGGGGACACTCTGCCACCCGCTCTATGAATGTCCCCCTAAAAACCAGCCTACAACATAACTTAACCCTCACACTTACTGTGCTGGAGGAAATACCACTCTGGATTTTATATAACTGACGCCATTAGGAGGGCCACTGCCTGGGGCCCTGTGCACTTCCTGGGGCCACTGTGTGCTGCCTGGGGCCCCTGTGTGCTGCCTAGGGCCCCCGTGTACTGCCTGGGAACCCGTTTGCTGTCTCTGCCCCTGTGTGCTGCCTGGGGCCTCGTGTGCTGCCTGGGACCCCGTACACTGCCTGGGGCCCCGTTTTTGATGCTTCTCAAAAGCGTGAAAAATCTGATCTACAGCATCTGGCAAGGCTGGACTGGCCATCTGGCAATTCTGGCAAGTGCCAGAAGAGCCTGTTTGGTCATGGGCTGCTATGTTGTTAACATAATTGGTACTCTCAAGACACCCATACTGTTAAGAGCAGGCCACGGGTATCATTAGAAATATTGTTCTTGTAGAAAATCTTGCTTTCCTTCATCCAGGTAATATTAGTAATATATCCCATCTGGTGCTTGGGGACGGGTACTGCATGGGCCTGTGTGATTTCAAATGCCAGGGCTAAATTCCAGCCCCAGTCCATACCTGGCAGCTGGGGTATATTCTGACCCGGAAGGGTATAATCTGGCCTAGGCCAATTAATACCAGGGTATATTCTTGCCTAGAGGGGTATAAACTGGCCTAGGCCAATTTATACCCCGGGATATAGTTTGGCCTAGGCCAGAATATACCCGGGGTATAATCTGGCCTAGGCCACTTTAACCCCAGGTATATTTTGGGCGGGGGGTTAATCTGGCCTGTTACGTCATCTCATTTCTTTGATTTTGCTGTCGCTTCTTGTATTTTGTACATAGCACCCTTTTCTGAGCTGAACATTTCATGTACTGTATGTAGTTTCCCATGGACCAGTGTCTGAAGAGTCAGGCTCCTGTCCTGCTCTTCCCTTATTCACATTGAGGTCGGCTGACACAAAATTATATTTTAATACTAGAAAAAGGATAGAAGGGTCCCGATTCGCTACACTTTGTCACGTCGGATGACTTTTACACTTTTTTTTTAATCAAAATAGTAATAACTAAGTACCCTATGTTATTTACAAATACTATTACTATTTACTTATTTACTTACTATGCTCATTTTGTTTTTTTTCCCTTGGTTTTGTCTGTGAAATGGCCACAGTCTGAACGTGCACATATAACAAGTTATGCTCTGGTTCATTTCTTTGGTTTTCCTTTCTGAATTTGTAGCACAAGAAAAACTTTGTCCAATTCTTTTTTAAATACAGTGGGGAAAAAAAGTATTTAGTCAGCCATCCAAGCTCTCCCACTTAAAAAGATGAGAAGCCTGTTATTGACATCATTGGTAGACCACAACTATGAGAGACAAAATGAAAAACAAATCCAGAAATCATCTTGTCTGATTTGGCAAGATTGATTTAGCAAATTGTGGTGGAAAATAAGTATTTGGTCACCTAAAAGCTTGCAAAATTTCTTGCTCTCACAGACTTGTAACTTCTTCTTTAAGAGGCTCCTCTGTCCTCCTCTCATTACCTATAATAATGGCAGCCGTTTGATCTTGTTATCTGTGTAACAGACACCTGTCCACAAACTCAAACAGTCACACTCCAAACTTCACTATGGTGAAGACCAAAGAGCTGTCGAAGGACACCAGAAACAAAATTTTAGCCCTGCACCAGGCTGGGAAGATGAGTCTGCAACAGGCAAGCAGCTTGTTGTGATGAAATCAACTGAGGGAGCAAAAATAAGAAAATGGAAGACATACAAGACCACTGATAATCTCCTTTGATCTGGGGCTCCACGCAAGATCTCACCTGGTGGGGTCAAAATGATCACAAGAACGGTGAGCAAAAATTCCAGGACCACATGGGGGAACCTAGTGAATGACCTGCATAGAGCTGGGCCCACTGTAACAAAGGCTACCATCAGAAACACACGCTTCCGCCAGGGACTCAGATCTTGCAGTGCCAGATGTGTCCCCCGCTTAAGCCAGTACATGTCCAGACCCATCTGAAGTTTGCTAGGGAGCATTTGGATTATCCAGAAGAGTATTGGGAGACTGTCATATGGTCTGATGAAACCAAAGTAGAAGTGTTTGATAGAAACAAAATTCGTTGTCTTTGGAGGAGACAGAATGCTGAGTTGCATCCAAAGAACACCATACCTACTGTGAAGCATGGGGGTGGCAACATCATACTTTGGGGCTGTTTCTCTGCAAAGGGACCAGGACAACTGATCTGTGTACATGAAAGATTGCATGGGGCCATATATCGTGAGATTTTGAGTGCAAACCTCCTTCCATCAGCAAGGGCATTGAAGATGAAATATGGATGGGTCTTTCAGCATGATAATGATCCCAAGCACATCGCCAGGGCAACAAAGGAGTGTCTTCATAAGAAGCATATGAAGGTCATGGAGTGGCCTAGCCATTCTCTAGATCTCAACCCCATAGAAAACCTTTTGAGGGATTTGAAAGTCCATGTTGCCCAGTGACAGGCCCAAACCATCACTGATCTAGGGGAGATTTGCATGGAAGAATAGGCCGACATACCACGAACAGTGTGTGCCAACCTTGTGAAGACTTACAGAAAACATTTGACCTCTGTCATTGCCAACAAAGGATATATAACAAAATATTAAGATGAACTTTTGTTAATGATCAAATACTTATTTTCCACCATAATTTGCAAAATAAATCTTGCCAAATCAGATAAGGTGATTTTCTGGATTAGTTTTCTCATTTTGACTCATAGTTGTGGTCTACCTATGATGTCAATTACAGGCCTCTCATCTTTTTAAGTGGGAGAACTTGCACAATTGGTGGCTAGCTAAATACTTTTTTCCCCACTGTATATACGGTATGTTTTATGTAAAGAATTCTTGTTTTTAGGAGTTAAATATTTTTCCTGACATAGACCTTTAATTAGTCAGGTAGTAACATAGGTGGTGCAACCAATGAGATTTTCATTAATCGCCAAGATCTTCAAAATCCTTATCCTTTTTATATCCTGGTATCATAATCTTAGCTTGCCTCTGAAGTACAGTACAAGCTCATAACAGTCTACGGTTGCTCTATTAGTAAATCTGTAGTGCAGCAGTTTAATAAACTTTAAGAATAACAATTTTGTACTTTTTAAAAGAGCCTAATATTTCTGCAAGCTTGACTGAATAACTTTTCCAAAATTACAGAAAAGACACACATCTTTGGGCTATACTGTATTTCAAATTGCCTCGGATTAGATCCAATGGCATCAGAAGGCTTTTCCTATTGGATTTAATGTAAAGAAAAAAATTACCATGTTTCACCAGATGACATATTTTCCCTTAGAAGTAATATTTCTCAAATATCATGCCCTACAAAGAATCATATGAAGGTACCCAGTGTACCTCAGGCTCTGTGACATAGAGCTTCAGGAAACCATGTATCACTACCCTTGATCCTGCAAGCATTTTGCAGCCTTTTTTTTAAAGGGAATCTGTCACCCCTTTTTTGAGATATCATATAATGATATCATTCAATTGTGTGTCACATAAGGATTCTCTTAGTACTTTTGCTTCCCCCTGACCCCGCACCTTTCATGCATAAATACCTTTTTTATATCGATTCAGATGTATGTAAACTGCCGCTGTCCGGTCCGCTGGGCGGGGCTTATTCACCTGCTCCCCCCTCCCTGTCTTGCTCTATGCATTTCTTCTTGTGCATAGCAAGACAGGGGGGAGCAGTTGAATAAGCCCCGCCCAGCGGACCGGACCGTGGCAGTTTACATACATCTGAACCGATATAAAAAAGGTATTTATGCATGAAAGGTGCGGGGTCAGGGGGAAGCAAAAATACTAAGAGAATCCTTATGTGACACACAATTGAATGATATCATTATATGATATCTCAAAAAATGGGTGACAGATTCTCTTTAAACCAAACCAATATTTTCTGGGGTCTAAGCTCTGTTCATTAATATATTTAGGGGCATGGGTGACCCTGATATGTGTTTCTATTATGTGTGTGCAAAACGGTCGTAAGGTTTGGTTCAGATTCGTTTTAGGGGTTCCATTCTTTTAAGATCATTTTGATTTTTTTTGTAATTCCATTGGTTTACGTTGCTATAGTACATCTTTTGGGCAAATGGAAGACTTAAAGGTAATCTGCCATCAATTTTTTTGTCTATCAGCTGCAGCCATCGGCATCAGGGGCTTATCTACAGCATTCTGTAATGATGTAGATAAGCCCCGGTTGTTACCTGAAAGAGAAGAGAAAAGTTATATTATACTCACTCAGGGGAGTTCTGGATCCGGTTCGTTTCCGGAGGGAGTCGTGGTCCAGTCCGGTGCCTCCCATCTTGCAGCGATGACGTCCTCTTCATTCCTGGCCATCGTGGCTCAGGCGCAGGCGCACTGCTCTGCCCTGTTGAGGGCAGAGCAGATTACTGCAGTGTGCAGGCGCCAGAAGAGGTCCTGCACCTGCGCACTGCAGGACTCTGCTCTACCCTCAACAGGGCAGAGCAAATGCACCGGAGCCGTGACAGCCAGGAATGAAGAGGATGTCATCGCTGCAAGATGGGAGGCGCCGGACCGGACCGCGGCGACTCCCTCCAAACCCGAACCGGACCCAGAACGCCCATGGGTGAGTATAATATAACTCTTTTTTCTTCTCTTTCAGGTAACATTGGGGGGCTTATCTACAGCATTACAGAATTCTGTAGATAAGCCCCTGGTGCTGGTGCCGGCAAAAAAATTGATGACAGATTCCCTTTAAATAAAGAAACTTCAGCTTTAATCATGAAGCTGTTCCCATCACAATGTAATGTCATGTTGAGCCAAATGTACTCCGTTACACATTAGTCTGCAGTATAGACACAAAGTGGCGGACTTAAAAGAAAATAATGTCAAGCATAAATACATGAGTGGCTTGGCAAATGATTTATTCCTTCCAAAGCACCAGGGGACATTCATTACGTTAGGAGGAAATATGATTTAGACATCTATATACGAAAGGGCTCTTTACCCTTAACGAAGCACTCCTGTTACGAGTTTACCGTGAAATACAGGAGCCAGATGACCACGCTGTCTGATTACTCCTACTCCTCCACTAATTAGAAGCACTTCACCTTTATATTAAACAGTGCAGGTTTCTTCTAGCAGTGTAGGGTCTTCTAGCTGTGTAGGGGTTAATCTGTTCAATTGAGAGCTCCTGGAAGGTTTCCTGAGTTGATGTTCTCAACTGTTCAGGGTTGGTCACTCCCCTCTCCTATACATGCTCACCTCTAGCAAGCAGGAATTGCCAAAGTTAGCTTCATGCTGCATGGTTCAGGAGCTGGAGTAGTTTTGTTGCTTGAGGAGGCATTTGGTGCCAATTATCTAACCACTGTTGCTTGGTTTCGGTTGTGTGCAAATCTCCTTCTCCTACTTAGATTTTTCCCTTACCTCACTCCCCGGAGTTCCCATCTGCTGTTTGTGAGTGCATATTTGTATGCTTGGTATTTCCTTTATCCCTGTACGTATTTCCTTGTTAGTCTGGTTGGTGTATTCCATACACTACAACTCCCCTTTTCTCGGGGTGGGATAAGGAACAGACTGAGGGCAGATTCAGCAGCTCAGCAAAGTACATGGCCCCCAGCATCTTAGAAATAATGCATGGATCAGGGATAGATAGGGTGCCCCCTAGCACTAGGGGCAGCAGAGAATCCCCTGGCCCCCGGATATCCGACAACAGATTTGTGACAACTCTAATCTATATTTTTTTATTAAATGTGTATATGTGCATGTAGAGTAATGTGAGTAATACTCACCTACAGCTGCTCTCTCCAGTCTCCTGTGCTGGTCTGCTCTGCTTCTCAGTGACGTCATCACCGCAATTGCGACTAGCCGGCTTACTTATGTTCTATGTTTGAGCCAGTAGTCTCTTTTACAATGTAAGTCTATGAAGCCTCGATCTAATAATTGACTGGAGTAAGATTTCTGCTTTAGAGAATATCACAGCTTGCTACAAATTACATGAGCTATAGTTTCACACCCCTGTTGTATCCCAGATCCTACAAGTTGTACAAAATTTCTCAACTTTTCAAAGGAAGATACTCTAGAATTCTCGTGAATTTGCCTTGATGAATCGAGGTCTCTGTGTCTTTCATAAAATGTGTTTCACAAAAATTATAGTGTAATACAAGAAAGAAAAATACTTTTATTTTTTGTACATAATCCTTTTCATTCCTGATGGAGTAATCAGAGGCTAGACATATGTGCATGGTCAGAATGACCCCAAACATGAGCTGTATTGAGTGCACTGGTTTCTTTTGCTGTCCCAGCGCTGAACGAATTACCCTGAAGCTGTGACATGGAGGCATCCTCCTTCCTAGTTCCCCTAAGCTATTCATTATTGGATATTTCACTGGCACCTTGCCTCTTTGGGGACAAGTGTGTCTTAATATTTTAGCAGCAGCTAAGCGACGTAATTATCTGTTAATAATTTAGCATCTATTATAGCCCTAAGGAACCCAATCACTCATAATAGGGCAGCACACGTGCATGGTTTCTGTCCTCTGCATTCTTTGTGCTTTTCGCCTCATAGTGTACAGCACAGTAATCTCATTGTGCACCTGTCTGGTCTACACCCACTCGTTATCATAAAATGCGCAGCTGTCATTAGTGTCACCCATTTTGCTGTTCTTTGTGTGGTCCTTCTGTATTGAAATATTACCTTGCCCTGGGAGAGGCAACTGATGTGTAGACTTTGCTCAACTATACATTTATCTCCTGAATCCTAGGTGGTTGGCCTGTGTAGTTTCACCGGTCAGTCTTGGGAATGGCAGAGCAGACCAGGTGTGGTGCCGTCACTCCGCGGGACATTTGGTAGAGACATATTGAACAATTGATACATCTGTCTCTGTGTAAACTGGAGATGTGTTAGAAGGTCAGACAGGACAGTTGACCTTTAAAGTGATGATAAAGTATTGACCGTGAATGTGTTCCTTTCTAGTATGCAGAGCGGACGGTGGGTTAAGGCCGCCACAGAGCAATCAGGGTTTTCATCGCTGCAGGGACAGATGGCTCTGCTAGAATAATGACAGAGCAGAGAGACGGCTTTTCCTCTAAATGGAGTGCCAGGCAGAAGGTGATGCTGGATAAATGACAGCTGAGGAACCAGGGATATCTTCATAGTCACGAAAAGGAATACAAAACACTACCTGTATTGTACATTTCTGCCAATTTTACCAAAATCACGCTGGAGGCTTTGTACTTATTTTCCACCTTCTGATCTTTTTAACTCTTTGTCTGATACAAATTTGACATACCGATGGTTTCCCGAACACACAAATCTAAAGAGAAATTTAATAGAACCCTTGTACATACCGGGAAACACATGACTTCTTTTTATTTGATGTCTCTCACCCCCCCTTCCCTCCTTCACCCACCACTGCCTCTTTCTACTCTCGCTATCATCGCCCTATAATCTACTGTTTTCCCTGTCCTCATTCCCTCTTCCCTGAGCTTTCTATTCTCAGACAAGCTGTCTTCTATTTGCAACTCGGCACATTATGCAGACACAGCATACAAATTACATGTGCATATATTTCATATTCAATATACTGTTTACCATGCCACAGAGCAACAAAAAGACGCTTAAAATGCCAGAACCATAACAAATGAAATACAAATGAATGCACAAGAATCAATATGAGCAAATATCAACTTCCCTAAATTAATTAAATAGGTGACAGTGAGCAAATGGTAATGAAAGAGATTAGAAAAAAAAACTGCAGTCATAAAAATAAAATATCCATTAATGTTTTGCTTTGAGCACCAGCTTGAGTCAGTAGCTTACTAACTCATTGCATCCTGAAGTTGTCATATTCACCATTTCCGTCACTTTTTTTTTTACCTACATTGTACATGGGTTATGGTTATGAATTCTCCCTTTATGAAAATAATGCGAGATTTCATGATAAAAGCATGACAAGGAACACAGTGGCTCAAAGGTTAACAGTGTTGCTTTACAGCGCTCAGGTCCGGGGTTCAAATAACTCCAAGACAACATCTGCAATGAGTAACATAGTAACATAGTAATTAAGGTTGAAGGAAGACTACGTCCATCTAGTTCAACCCATATCCTATCCTAACTTGCCCTAACATGTTGATCCAGAGGAAGACAAAAAACCCATGTGGCAATTAGTAAGCTTCACATTGGGGAAAAAAATTCCTTCCCGACTCCACATATGGCAATCAGACTAGCTCCCTGGATCAACGCAATATTAAGGAAACTAGTGTATATACCCTGTAATATTATACTTTTCAAGAAAGGCATCCAGTCCCTTCTTAAATTTTAGTACGGAATTACTCATTACATCATCATATGGCAGAGAGTTCCATAGTCTCACTGCTCTTACAGTAAAGAATCCACGTCTGTGAGTATGCTTAAACCTTCTTTCCTCCAGACGTAGAGGATGCCCCCTTGTCCCCGTCACAGGTCTAAGAGTATGTGTGTATGTTCTCCATGTGTTTTAATGGGTTTTCTATGGGTTCTTTGGTTTCCTCCCACATTTGAAAGACATATTGGTAGGGAATTTAGATTGTGTACAGAACTTCCAAAATTCTTGATCTCAGTAACTGGCATGTCAGAACCACAGAAGTAGCAGAGATGACATGTAACATTTAGGCAGTACTGACCTCTTACTAATTTTCAGTAAGCGCTTGGAAACCTAATGTGGATTAGCAAAGCCTTTTGTATCACTGCAAATGTTTTAAGACACAAAATAAACCAATTATCTTTGTAGCTGAAGAAATTGGGTTGTCAGACAAGTTAAATCATTCTTATACTTCATTTGACAGGTGTTAAAAAAATGCAGCAAAGTAAGAATGCTTTAAAAATAGCAGTGTTAATAGTTTATTTCTATCAATAAACAGAATGCAAAGTGAATGAATAAAAGAGAAATTTAAATCAAATTAATATTTGGTGTGATCGCCATTTGCCTTAAAAACAACATCAATGCTTCTAGGTACTTGTACTTATATACAGATTTTGATGGAGCTCAGCAGGGAGGTTGCTCCAAACATCTTGGAGAAATAACCACAGATCTTCTGAGGATGTTGCTTGTGCTAATCCTGTTGTCTCCTTTGTCTGTATTCCCAGACAGACTCTATGATGTTGAGATCAAGGCTCTGTGGGGCCATATTGTCTTATTTTTCTTCATGCTGAATATAGTGCTTAATGATATTGGTTGTATGTTTGTAGCCAATCAGATGGCTCTGTGATGGTATTGCATAATGGATAAATATCTGCCTGTATTTCTGACCACAGATAACATTATGAATCCTGACCAACTTTCCTACTCCATTTGCTGAAATACTGTACATCCCCAAACTTGCAGGACACTCTACCACACTTCACTTTTGCCTAGAGATACTCATTATTCTACAGCTCTCCAACCCTTCTGCAAACAAACTATCTTCTGTTGCATTCAAATATTTTGAATATTGACTCATAAATCCAGAGAACTTACTGCCATTTCTATACACAATAGTTGCATGGCAATGTTTGCAGGTCAACGATATCACAATTCCTCTATGAAGACCACTTTTGGCCAGAGTTCTCTGACCAGTAGATGAATGCAGCTGGCCAACACTGGTGGCTGCCAGATCCAAGCTAATGGCACTGCTTGACATCTTCCAATTTCAAAGGGAAATAAATACGATGTGTCTTCCATTTGCTGCACTAAGTTTCCTTGGTTGTCCACTGCATCTATGTCTCATTTCTTGGTACGTCTTCAAAAGAGCTTGAAGAGCACATCTTGAAAGAAACCCAAGTCTGCTTTAATATCTTTGTCTGGGAGAGACCATTGCTGGTGCAGTATAAGTACCTTAAGTCTTGTTTCTGTGGCCCAGTATTGTTATGTGTATAACCTCTGACATGAATTTGTCTTCCACAACCTCGCCTTTATAACAGAGTTTGTCTGTTCCTCTGCCAGTTGTAAGCCTCCAACACAGCTGTTTCCGTTTCAGTAATGACTAGTTTGCAATCTACATATGAAAAAGATCATCAATTTCACCTGTTTTGTAATAATTGGTTACTCATATACCATGCTATAATCCTACATCTTCCTGATTCTATACAAGTGTACCTAGAAGAATTGATGCTGTTTAGAAGGTGAAGGATGCTCAAACCAGTTATTGATTATATTTAGATTTCCCTTTCATTCACTTTGCATTTTATTAATTGACAAACCATTAACACTTAACAGTCACAAATCTTGAGCAGCATTGTTCAAGGCTTCTACTACTTTTTACCCCTGTAGGGATTCACTCTGGTAGGCAATAGCTGGGCGGCAGTAACGAGGCAACACACAGGCATAAAGTCCAATTTCAGAGGTTTTAATGTCACTCAGTAACCAGCAGTTTAACAAAACATAAGCGAAATAAAACTCATACTCCAGCTTGGAGAACCACTGGTCCCAGACTCACCCCTTGCACGGGACGGGCGTAACTAAGTGGCTGCCAGGTTCTGCGGCATCCGCCAGGTGCCATTCCCGGGGTTCTTCCGAGTCTTGCTGCGATAGTCCTGCAGCACGGGAATCCTATATACAAGTTGCTGGCTGCATCCACACAAGTCCCTGTAGTTTCCAGAAACACACTCACACTGTGGCATTTACCAACCTCCATTACATAGGGCCTAACCCCTCCCAACCAGTGAGCTAGACATCACATCGGCTGATCACGTGACCCTGACATCATCGCAGGTCCCGTCTTTAAAGGAAAAACCCGGCCAAACATTAATCTGCTAGGAGAAACATATCTTCCATCCAGTAAAACACCCTTTACTGTACCACACCCTTTATATGTATCTTTCCTCTAAATCCGATTGGTTTCTCTCCCACTCTTAGTTCAGAGCAATATCTAATTTATATCCATTATTTTTTTACAATTGTTTGAACAAGTTGTGTTACTTAAACTCGACGGATCAATGGTTTTTAATAAAGTACATGATGCGGTAGCTTTGCCAGTCATGTTTGCGGCACTAGGATATTTTGTTCTGTTTTGGAAATGCAGGTAGCAGAGCATATTGGTGCAAATTGTTCAAGCTAAATGTGACAAAAAACTGCTTTACAAGCATTGCTGAATAATGATATGGCTTGGTGGAAAGGGGTCATGGCTGAAGTGTGACTTTATTCACAAAAAAAGTGGCCACATTTTAAGTAAGCCAACTATTGAGTGATGTAAACTTTGATGCTCCAGATTTATCGAAAGCATGAACCTCTTTGTTATATCTGGAGCATATTAAAGACTGTCTAGTCTAAGTTTGTGTAGGGGGAAGGCAGGGATGAAGATTATATCATTGAGTTTTATATATTAATGTGTGATAATGTTATGTTCTATTTTAACCCTATGGCCGGTGGTGTATGTTTGGTTCTCCAACAGGCTATGCCTATGGCCTTCCCTGGGAATGCGGGAGTTCTGTCCACATTGGGAACCATACACAATACAGTATATAGGAATACACTGTGGACTACACTAGGGATTAGTGTACACTATATACAGAGCTCCAGTGTATATTGACACTGGAGATCACTATATTACCTGTACACTATACAGTGCTCCTGTGTATAATGTCACTGTACAATGTCACTATACGCTATACAAATAGAGAAAAGGACCAACACATCTAAGCTAGTGTGAACAGGTGCCAACCAAAGAAAGCATATAAGTAAATAACAGTAAGGTTGCTCCATAATTTACCAAGAACGATTAATCTAGAATAATTGCCTTACTGTTTTTTACTTATATGCTTTCTTTGGTTGGCACCTGTTCACACTAGTTTAGATATGCTGGTCCCTTTCTCTATTTATATTAAAGCCTTTTTGGACATGTGCACTCCCACTCCCATCAGCCATAGGTGATTTTAAGCAGAATAGCTGGTCCATTCCTGTCCCATAAATTGTAGGTTTCTTTGCCCAGGAGAGGTGACATATCAGGATAGGGACCCAATTTTCAAAGGACACCTTGACTGGAAATCGGGCTCACATATATTGGCCAATATTTGCGCTAAATACCTTCCTTTTTTTTATAGCAATTTTTGCAGAAGAATATTTTATATATACATCATATAGCGCTTTTTTCCATTTTTCCCATTTTCTATGGCAGCAATGCAGTTTCAATGTTCTAGATTAATCATTCTTGGTAAATTATGGTGCAACCTTATTGGTTTTGACTATACACTATATATAGAGCTCCTGTGTGTAATGTCACTGGCGATCACTGTATTACCTGTTCACTTACACTATACACTGTATACTATGTATAGAGCTCCTGTGTATAATGGCACTTATGGTAATATTAGTATTGTAGTGTTTTATTAATGATCAGCATTGTAGTATTCGGTCACTATGTGGTGGTAATATGTGGTCGGGTCATGGTGTGACTGTATTTGCTCCTTGTATGTTTAATCATTGCTTATTTTAAAAATTGTATGTGACACATTCCCTTAAAGAAAAATAAATAAAAATATACCTAAAAAGAGTATTGGATATTTTAAGAAATATTTAATAGGTTAAAGTAGAGTAGAGCCTGGCCAAAAGAGTCTAAATTGTTGTGGTGGCGGCTTAAAAAATCTTTTGGCCGAAATAAAAGTTGCTGGCTATGTATGTGATATGGTGTTCAATGGGAACTGTTTATGTGTGACTGGTGAGGATGTGTTACAGAAGTGGAGTTTTTCTAAGAGAGGACAGTGGGGCTGTGCAAGGTTTGAGGGGTGGAGGCTGAGCTGGGGTGAAGCCTGGGCAGAATCTCAAAGGGGTTGGAAAATATTGCCAGTATGGGCACCTGAAATTCCTAGTGAAAGCCCTGCTCTCTGATGAGGAAAAGATGAAAAAAAAAGTCTTGATCTTCTTTATTCTGCCAGTGCAATGTCATCAGAGTGCAGTCCGATGTTTTTCGTGACTCATTGTCTTGCATGGCCGAGTGCAATCCGAATATCAGATGAAACTCAGGCCCATAGAGATTTTTTTCCTCAGTCTCTGTTCAAGGAAAAGACATCGGACATGTGCACAGCCCCACAAACTTACATTGGTATGGGTGCAATCCGATGTTTTGTCAGATTGTACTGGGACCAAAAATACGGTCGTCTTCACCTGCCCTTAGAATGTTTAGACATCCCAATTTGTTAATTTAGTCATACCTTTCTAAAAGAATAACAGAGAGCCATCCCAATGCAGATTTCTAAGAAAAGATACTCAAACATTGTTATTTTATGAAGAACTAGCTGAAGAACCCGGCATTGCCCGGACATAGTAACTAAATGTGGTGTATTTGTTATAACAAGTTATAATGATTATATTGTACATAAATTGTTGCTGTATGTCATCTTCTCCTGTATATAGTGTATATCTGTGAGTCATCACCTCCTGTATATAGTATATACCTGTATGTCATCTCCCCCTGTATATAGTATATACCTGTATGTCATCTCCCCTGTATATGGTATATACCTGTATGTCATCTCCCCTGTATATAGTATATACCTGTATGTCATCTCCATGTTCCCTCCCGTCTATACATGATCGAGGGGGAGCAGTGTTGCAGCACAGAGCATTTCAGTGTGGCAGCTCCACCCCCTGAGTGCAATACCATTTAGTTAGAAATTGTAAACAAGGACTAATTTAGAGCGGCATTAGTTGTAGCTGTATAAATAAGTTTAAAGCAAACCAGGCATTGTCGCCATGGCAACCTATTATGACATCATCATCACCATGGCAACCATTATGACATAGCCGTCACCGTTGCAACCTATTATGACATCATAGTCACCATGGCAACCATTATGACATCACCATGGCAACCATTATGACATAACCGTCACCATTGCAACCTATTATGACATCATAGTCGCCATGGCAACCATTATGACATCATCTTCACCATGGCAACCTTTATGACATCAACATCACCATGGCAACCATTATGACATAACCGTCTCTGTTGCAACCTATTATGACACCATTGTCGCCATGGCAACCATTATGACATCATCATCAACATGACAACCTATTATGACATCATTGCAGCCATGGCAAACTATTATGACATAATCTTCGCCATGGCAACCATTCTGACATCATTGTCACCATGGCAACGTATTATGATACCATCATTGTCACCATGGCAACCATTGTGACATAACCGTCCCATTGCAACCTATTATGACATCATCGTCGCCATGGCAACCATTATGACATCTTAGTCACCATAGCAGCATGGCTTGATACACACCACATACACACACACATACACTCATTTTTATATATATAGATAGATAGATAGATAGATAGATAGATACAAGTATTAACTACAAAATACATGCCAGGAGAGAGAACAACTACTGGTCACATGCCCTTTTAAGGTATATACAAAAATCATATTATGGAATGGCCTTAATGGGCATCATCTGACAGCGCAAAATGACTATTCAAAGCAAGCATAGCACCTTGAAGGGCACCATAATAAAAATAATAACTTTAGTTTCCAATTTAATTTCTGCATTTGATGTGACTGAGAAATTCAGTGCACCTCTCCCCCCTACTTGTTTTGTAGATGCAAAACTATCAGGTGATGTTAGGCTGACTTGGTGAGGTAGATTCTCTAAGCCAAAGGTCTGGATGAGCACACTGGCCATAGGCATCGGTGCAGCAAGCAGGTGAGGCATGCAGAAGACAGAGACAATAGAGACGGCAAGTGGACAGAATAGTGAGGGACTGGAAGACACAGGCAGCCACAAGATGTTTTGGAGACTGTAGACTCGTTTCAGAGATACTGAAGAATTGGAAACCGCAGACAGCAGGCGACGTCCTGGAGGCTGTAGACAGGTTGCAAAGATACTAAGGAATTGAAAGCTGCATACAGCAAGGTGAATTCCTGGAGGCTGTAGACCGGTTTCAGAGATACTGAAGAACTGGAAGTCACAGGCAGCCGGACTCTTCCTGGTGGCTGTAGACAGGTTGCAGAGATACTGGAGGCCACAGGCAGACAGAACTCAGGAAAACTAAAGTCTTAATACCAAGACACAGGTGCTTGTCTTGGTGAGCCTTATATAGGCCCATGCAGATAATCACATGGCATATTGGCCTTATGCTGGTCCATCTGCAAAGCCTGACGTGGAGCACAACAGGGTTTAGAAGATTGGTGTGAGGGAAGCAAGGCCTGCACAATAGGTTGGCAAGTGCACTGAGCTACTCAGCCCTTCTTGACTGCATTGTGTACCTCATTAGCATATATGAATAAAGAACAATTTCTGGTAAATACAGAAACAGATTTGGAAACTGAAAGTATAATTTTTATCAGGGCTATGTCCTCTACAAAGTGCTGTACCTAATTTAATATCTGGGGATGAGTGTTGCTAAGTAGGATCAACACTTGCTCTGACAGCACATGCTATCTATATGCTAAAATATATTGCAGTCTTAAATTCATCCAATTTCCCATACTAATACTGTACATGTGACCACTGACTACACTTTAAATGGCGATCCAGAATCAGACCTAATCTGCCCCACAGTCAGTATAGCACAGATTCATGTATAACACATACGTGTTGTTCCATTGCCTCAAGACAGTTCAAGATCAAGAGACTTGCAGAGTAGCAGTAATTGTGCAAAATCTTACAAACATACAAATGCATTAGGGATCATTACCAGGAGGAAACAATGCAAATATTGTGTAAGCTTGTCATTGTAAGGGTTTATGGAATAAATGAATGTCTTCATTTTCCAACAATCTCCCTGGGATTCTATCTTAAGGGGATTACTTGCTTGAACGGATTTTGTTATATCTCCATCATATTTATCTGTTAAAGACATTGATAGGATTTTCATTGGTTCGAGTTCTCCTGCAAGAAGCTTATTTCTTCAGACAGGGAAAAACAGGGTTAAAATATATACTCTTTTCCGTTTTCCCTAGGGTTTAGAAAATACAGTGAAGAATATATGGGACTGTATCAGAGTCACTTTTCATCTGTCGGAATTGCAGGACTGTTAAATGATTTGTGACACATGAATGGGAAAAGGGGAACCCCTTCTGCAATCTGAGCCCAGACCTGCCATGTGCTAGACAGAGGAGGACTCTGCTGGTAACTCTGGCGCACACGTCACCTCTGCGGTATGGGCGGAGTTGCAGACAACTCATTGAAATTCTGTATGAGCCATACACTCTGTGGAGGCCATTGCTTGCTGAATGACAGCACTGTGCACAGAAGATAAATACACTGGAAAATGAGATGCCTCTGCAGAGAAAGGAATAAATTACTTGTCTGGGGAAGGGGAGGAAATGTCCCCAGGAGTACCGCTTACATTAACCCATTCACCCCAGAGTGGCTCGATTACGCTCTTGTACTTACAATTAAAATGCTCATTGTTTGGAGGAAAGACTGAAATATACTGCAGTGTGATTGCATTGTAATCCCCGAGTCCTCCTTGCTCCATCTAATAATACTGGAATCATTTTTTTTTCCGAGCTGCTAGGTGATTTCCATCACCTATGTATATAGATATAGTTTTAAAAATTTCACCAGCAATTGATAGATTTAACCATTTCCCTATGTCGTCGACACTGTTAGTATATGTCCTTGACTGATCAAATGCCCTTGTAACTGTAGGAAATGGTGTTGTGCAGATTTACGTCACCGGGGGTACAATATTCAGGAAAATCATCTACAAAAGTGTTCCCGAACCCCTGAAAGTTACGGCGCTGCAGATGAGTTTGGAGACAATAGTATGCATGTACTTATAGAAATTACAGTCCAATTATATCATCTGTTGGCAATGGCTACCAAGTCTGAAACGCTGCAGCTCGCTAGCAAGCATTTACATTCAGTGCATGCTACATCCCCCAGCCACAGAGCCGCATATAGATTGAGGTATTTGGTAAATCACATTGAGCCTCAAGTGATATGTAAAATGTATTGCAGTGACCTTGTTTTTCACAAAGAATCCTGAGAGGAGGCTTCTGTGAACTCGCCAGGTTAGTACCTTATGGGCAACATATTTCAGTATTAGTTGAGGCATTAATGTGTTTTATATTATATATGAAGATACTAAAACAGATGATGAAGGTGAAACATGAAATAAATGCCTTGCATATATCCTCCAAACTCAGATATCAGCTGCCTCGGGTGTTTGTTCCTCATCTTTCTAAGGGCGCTGCCTCGCTGAGCCTTCTGTATGTTCTCAGCCTGTCGATGAGATGGGACCAGTGTCATGCACCAGTGGCTTTAGTAACAGGGATGGGATACAGGTCCCCTATAGAAATGCATATGAATCAAGCCGCCAACATGGAGAAAACTTCACTTCATACATGGAGAGAATCATAGTAATATCTTAGGTTCCTTAAAAACCTATAACATGGTATTTCTATAAATTATATTGCATCATATAGTTTTATACTGTTATTTTCATACTTCATTTTAGATAGTGGTTCTTCTTTAATCATCATTTCAAGTTTTCGGCAAATTAGATTTTGGCACAAAAGGGCCGGACTGTACATGGGGTCTTCTGCCCCTCCACCTGCCTCCGGTCTGGGAATGACAGCTCACTGCTGAGATATCAAAGAGAGGAGGTAGGTCATTCAAAGACCGATGGCAGGCAGAGGGGCCAGGGATCACAGACAGGCAGGAGAAGACCCAATGTACAGTCCGGCCCCTGTGCACCCAAATCTAATTTGCAGAAATCTTCAAATGGTGATTAAAGTAGAACCACAAATCAGATTTCTTCACCAAAGGTATCAATGTAATCAGGATTACAGCGACATTACAGCCATATCTTTACTTTACATTACAAAATCGTGCTGTCAGGTTCTCTTTAAAGAATTATGTTCGTGCTTCCTATTGTCCATTAAGTTGTATTAAGGAAGCATTTCTAATCTTTATGGCTCACAATTATTAGTGGAAAGGAAGTCCCGCGAGGACACATCTAGAGACCCTTAAAGGAGCTACTCTACTGGTCATAAGGAGTAAAAGCTCTCGTCTGTTCAGGGACCCTATGTTGTCTGTCCAACCAATGGCTATACTTGCTCTATGCTTTCAGTAACAGCTTTATCTAATATCCACAAAACTGATGCCAAACCTCACTGTTCACAAAGGGGGCTATTCTCTACCTGCAGGAATCTTACTTTATTTATGTGTGCTGCAGGCCAAAAACTTAAAACCCAACAGTGAATGTTTGAGGTACTCTCTCTGGCATTACTTTGTGTACAATTAAACCTTTTTTTATTCGGATTTTGTATCTCACAACATGGCATGGGTTTTTGCAATTTCAATTAAAAAAATGTGACACATTTTTGACAAGTGAGCCCTCTCCTTGAAAAATAAGGTCATTTTGCGCTCAAAGGAGCCCTTGTGCCTTTTTTTGACAAACTGGCAATCATTGGTATAAATAACTATGCTTACATTGATTTTCTTTCCTAACCTTTATACCACTTGGAAATTTATAGTTCTTTTCTTTTCACGCCTTACAATAAAAATTCTTATATGTAAATAGCATTGACTTTTTTGCTAACTAATCAAAGTATAGAAAAAAGCTTATTAACAAATTATCTTTCATCACTACCCAAACCATATGCAGCAACCTTTTTTATCCGTCTCTTATTGCAGAATGCTGGAACGTTTCATTACATCGGCGCCTTCTGAAAAAAACTAGCTTTATGACTTGGTATCCTGCTTGGCACTTGTGCGATCTTGCCAGATATCACCAATATGGGACTATGATGATGATCACAAAGTAGACACATGGCTGGACTTATGTTGCATGATGTTTTATGTCGTATCTATTGCTTAACAACCCATGGTGCCCAAATAATAGTGGCTATTTGTGGAAAAAACATGATCCTTTTCTATAAGGTGTTAAAATAAAAATGGTAGACACACACTGCAATATACTGTATCTAAACAGTACTATACTGCCACAAAATGAAGAAAATACCACCATACAGTGCGCAAATAATAACAACATGTAGAGCATAGTCTAAATAAAAAAAATTTACACACATGGTCAAAATTGTTGGTACCCCTCGTTTAGTGACAGAAAAACCCACAATGGTCACAAATAACTTGAATTTGACAAAAGTAATAATAAATAAAAAAATCTATGAAAATGAGCAAATGAAAGTCAGACATTGCTTTTGAACCCTGCTTCCACAGAATTTGTTTTAAAAATAAAGCTCATGAAATAGGCCTGGACAGAAATGATGGTACCCCTGAAAATAATGTGACAAAATGGACATGATGGTGTGTCCACTAATTAGCATCACAGGTGTTTACAATCTTGGAATCAGTAAGTGGGCCTGTATAGAGGGCTACAGATACTCACTGTGCTGTTTGGTGACATGGTGTGTATCACACTCAACATGGACCAGAGGAAGCGAAGGAAAGAGTTGTCTCAGGAGATTAGAAAGAAAATGATAGACAAACATGTTAAAGGTAAAAGTTATAAGACCATCTCCAAGCAGCTTGATGTTCCTGTAACTACAGTTGCACATATTATTCAGAAATGTAAGCTCCTTGGGACTGTAGCCAACCTCCCTGAATGTGGCCGCCGGAGGAAAATTGATGACAAATCAAAGAGATGGGTAAAACGAATTGTAACAAAAGAGCCCAGAAACACTTATAAACAGATTAAAAATGAACTTCAAGCTCAAGGAACATCAGTGTCACATCGCACCATCAGCGTTGTATGAGTCAAAGCGGACTTCATGGGAGACAACCAAGAAGGACACCATTGTTGAAAAAAAATCATAAAAAAGCCAGACTGGAATTTGCCAAACTACATGTTGACAAGCCACAAAGCTTCTGCGAGATTGTCCCATGGACAGATGAGACAAAAATACAACATTTTGGCAAGGCACATCAGCTCTATGCTCAAAGATGGAAAAATTAAGCATATCAAGAAAATAACACTGTCCCAACTGTGAAACATGGAGGAGGCTCTGTTATGTTCAGGGACTGCTTTGTTGTATCTGGCACAGGGTGTCTAGAATCTGTGCAGGGTACAATGAAATTCAAGACTATCAAGGGATTCTAGTGAGAAATATGCTGCCCAGTGTTAGAAAGCTTGGAATCAGTCACAGGTCATGGGTCTTGCAACAGGATAATGACCCAAAACACACAGCTAAAAACACCCATGAATGGCTAAGAGGAAAACATTTGACTTTTTTGAAATGGCCTTCTATGAGCCCTGACCTAAATCCTATTGAGCATCTTTGGAAAGAGCTGAAACATGCCGTTTAGAAAAGGCAACCTTCAAACACCAGCAGTTTGCTCTTGAGGAGTGGGCCAAAATACCTGTCATGCAGAAGTCTCATTGACAGTTACAGGAATCATTTGATTGCACTGGTTGCCTCAAAAGGTTGTGCGACAAAATGTTAAGTTAAGGGTACCATCATTTCTGTCCAGGCCTATTTCATGAGTTTTATTTTTTTTTTAAATTCTGTGGACGCAATGTCTGACTTTAATTTGTTCATTATCATAGATTTTTGATTTATTATTATTCTTGTTGGAATATGTTTGGTGCAACAACTCCATTCCTCTCTGAGTACTTAGTTGCTAGATTTGTGTCTGTTCATAAAGTTAGAACAAAAAAAACTCCCAAAGGCATACACAGGAAGAGCAAGTGACTGTTTTCCCTGTTTTCCTGTGTCTGTGTATGAGAGAAGCAGCCTGCTGTAGATGCTGCATAGATAGAGACACACAAATGATTTATTCCTGATCTATTAAACTTATCATACAGTATATTGTTCCTGATTGTTCCTGAATAAAGAAGCTCTGTTGTCACATGCTTGGAGAGTATCCTGAATAATCCTCTGCCAACAACTTTTGACTGATTCAAGTTGTTTCTGTCTGTGGGTTTTTCTGTCATTAAATGACTGATACCAACAATTTTGAGCATGTGTATATAACAGTGCAATACAATGTCTAAAATAAAATACTATTCCAATATTAAGATTTGTTGTGGTTACCAGCCTCCCATGTCCCATGTGGTGACCTCTTTATTGGGCATTTTGCCGATGAAATTACAGGGTTGCACATCTACTGTAAGGTCAGGCATTCCTTTACACCTGATCAGGAAAGTCTATGCATCCTTATTGAGTTTAAAGGGAACCTGTCACATAAATCATGCTGCTCAAACCATAGGCAGCATGAATCTGAACCTGGCTGCACAATTGCAGTTAGCTATATTATTCTCTAAAGCACTCTGTTGTTTCAGAGAATACATAATTTTTAGATCAACTGATGACCATAGGGAGAGAAGAGACTAGTTTGGCATTACTTCTGGCCGTCTTTTCTCAGCACCACTCCAATTGATTGTCAGGTCTCTCCCATGTGTGTACTTAGTAAGTGATCTGTCAATTGCCTGCAACAGTACTGTGAAAAAGTATCCTAGGTGACGCCAGACTAGTTTAGTCTCTGTCTATGGTCACCAACAATCTTGAAACTAAGTTTTCCTGAAACACTGGAGCATTTTACAGAAAAGTATGCCTGGCTTGAATCATATAGCCAGGCTCTGGTTCATATTGCCCATACTTTTGGGCTGCATAAATCAAGTGATAGGTTCCCTTTATAGGGATTGGCTAAAAAAATGATAGGTCATGAATATCAAATGAGGTTTGACACCCAGTTGGGTGTACAGAGTGTACAATGTCAATACAGCACAGTTCCATGTCCTATGTAGTAGCCGTTCTTGAGCACTGATGCTCAGTATACAGATCCATGCTAATTCGGTTCTGTCCACCATGTGCATCCAATGTAAGAAAATAAAAACGCTCCATGTGTGGATCAATAGACCTAATAGATCGGTGAGTATTGCAGACACTGCTCACCTGGTTGGTTTGTAGGAGGTAGGCACAACATTGTGAAGTGTATGAGTGGAACCACAATTAATGGCTGCAGCTTGGATAGCTGATTCCATTTGTGAGTCACGGAATTGTAAAGAAGACTCAGGGTGAACAAAAGCCTAGTGATTTCTGGGCACTGCCAGTGGATGTACGATGTCCAGAAACTGGTGTAGAGAAAAGATTTTATTGAAACAATGCGTTTTGGAGTTGATCCAACTCAGGGGCGGACACTGACAGCTTCGGGCCCCTGTGCAAGAAATGTGTCGGGGCCCCCCTCCTTTTATGGCGACAAAACTACACACACATTATATATATATATATATATATATATATATCCATCCACACACATACATGTGTATATATTACATAGTCTCCTTTATCATGCATATTGCTGTCCCTCGTACAGTGCCCTCTCTTGCTATGTACAGCACCGTCCCTTACATATTGGATTATATACAGTAGAGCCCTGTTTTTCATTACATACCCTCCTCTCTTGCTAGATATATAATGCAATGATGGCTGATGGAGCATGGGAAAACTTCTTTTCTAATGGAGGAGATAATGGACTGGTAGTCTGGTCACTGGCTCCTCCATCAGCAGTCATTTTATATCTAACAAGAGAGTGGACTATGTAATAAAAGAGGGCACTGTGAATAGCAAAAACTAAGGATGGCGTTATACATAATAAGTGAGTACACAATATACTAAGGGCCTGTGCTATGTATAATAAGTGAGTACACTATATATACTAAGGGACTGTGTTAAAGGAAACCTGTCACCTGTTTTAGATGCTATAAGATGCAGCCACTTCCTTTCAGGGATTATCTACAGCATTCTATAATGCTGTAGATAATCCCCCAATCCGACCTAAAAGATAAGAAAAATAAGTTTTATTATACTCACCTGGGGGGCGGTCCGGTCTGATGGGTGTCGCAGGCCTGGGTCCAGCACCTCCCATCTTCTTGCGATGCCGCCCTCCTGCTTGCTTCATGGCTGCCAGGCATTGTGCTCCTGTGCAGACGTACTTATCTGCACTGTTGAGGGCAGAGCAAAGTACTGCAGTGCACAGGCACTGGGAAAGGTCAGAGAGGCCCAGCCTCTTTTTTTGCCTACCAGATAAAAACATCAGTTAATTCGGAGTCAGCTATGCATTCCACAACTACTTCTGAAACCCCCGACTCCCTATTTATTACCCATAAAAACCTTTTTTATTTGTCCCGCGCTGTATGGTAATCTGTCCGGTCCGATGGGTGTTGCCTCTGTTACCTCACTCCACCCCTCCTCGGCTTGCTGTATGCATGGCTCAGGATAAACAGGCCAAATTGCCTTTATTATTAGCCTCCCTGCAGGGGCCCCCTGGAGCCTTTGCGCCCCTGTGCAGCCACACATGCGGTGTGTCCGCCCATGATCCAACTCCTTAATCAGGTACCTGATGAGCTCCATTAACATTAGTATGCCCTGTCAGGGTTATAGTTTTTTTTTTTTGACACCAAGAATAGTGCAGCAAACTGAGCTATTATTGTTGCCAAAATTTTTAATGAAGCTTGTCATAACTAGAGATGAGCGAATATATCAATGTTCAGTTTGGATTATGTTAGCCAATTTAGCAATATTTGCTGATTAATTCGTTGAATATTTGCCGAACATAACCAAATGCCATTCACGTCGATGGGAGGCAAAAACAAACGCATTCACAACATCTTATAACGGACCCAAATGCAGCCAAAACACATCAAATGAGGGACAGACACTAGGAAAGTGACCTCAATTCACCCACAGTACAGATTTTAGCATGGCACTGCAGCAATCAGCCAGGCATGAGGTATCGATGTCTGGGACATTACAGCTTTCAATTGAATGTCACAGTAAGATGAGGTGGGTGAGGGATTGGTATAGGCCCCCTTTACTGGGAGCCCTGATACCACATGCAACACCTCTGCCTGCTTTCATGTTGAGCCACATTCAGGTGGCACAAATATCAGTTTTGAAGACTACCATTGTCAGAAAATTTAAGGATAGTAACACAGGTAGTTGAGACCAAGGAAGTGGAGGCCTACTGCTACAGGCAACACGCATGAAGAATACCCAACCAGAAGTCTAACACATTTACAAAAATTAGTGGTAGACACCAGCAAAGTGGCATTAACTGCAATAAAGTAGAATTAGTATAATGGGGACCGACACCTCTTCCACTACAGCCAACCCAGCAGATGGAGACTGTAACTGGCAAGGTGGTGGAACACTGTTCCGTATCTCTCTGAAAGCCTGGGTTACTAGGTGGCCTATCAAATCCCTACTCGGACAAGTGACAGCATGTGAAAACTGCAAACCACGGAGGTACAAAGAGGTGGCACCAGGTGCTACTCCATGGCTTACCTACAGAATGTGTAAGGTGACTCCCTACAGTGGGTAAGCTGCTATGGCCCAAAGGAGGGATGAAAAATGCAGGAAGGCACTGTAGGGATTCTGAAAACATGGGTGCAGATGGGACCGGCTGAGGAACAGAAAAGCAATGGCAGGTGCGGACTGGACCAGCTGATGGACAGAAGAGCAAATACAGGTACTGTACGAGTAGACAGGCACAGACAGGTAAGAGCAGACGAGTACAGGGTAGACAAGCAGACAGGCGGACCTGGGGAACCCGATGGCAAACTAACAACATAGCTCAGGCACCTCTATATTGGAGTAGAAGCCTTAAATAGAAGGTGTTGAACAGCTATAGGTTGGGAATACCTTAGGTTGATGCGGGCAGTCCCTTTAATATGTTAACCCTGTTGGGTGAAGGTGATCCATTTGTGATGAGACTCAGATATTTTAGGTGCTCGTGGATTGTACTGTGCTGTCAAGGCAGGAAGAGGAGGAGGATGACTCTCAGGATGAGGAGTAGAAGAACAGAGAGGATGACGATGAGGTAGTAGATCACACTTGGTATAAACTAGGGATGGGCGAATCTACTCGTTAGGACTCGTTACTCTGCGAGTAGTAGGGGACTCGCAGGAGTCGGTACTCTGCGAGTTTCCAAGCGATTACTCGCACAGTAACGAGTCCAATGCAAATTACCGCGAGAATTCCGGAATTCCATTCCGCAGGAAAATCGCATTTTAAATTCCCGCGATTTTCCCGCGGAAAAACTAGCATTTTGCAAGCGTAATTAGCTTGCAAAATGCTAGCGTTTTCCAAGCGATCTGTAGCATCGCTTGGAGAACTGATTGACAGGTTGGTCACACTCGTCAAACATAGTGTTTGACGAGTGTGACCAACTTTTTACTACTGAGGCCGCCTATGCGTCGCGCGAATGACCGCGAGACTTTGTGATCCCACGAGAACGGACGCCATCGCGGGCATTTTCGCAAAGGACTACTGGGAACGGATGCGTGGAGAGGCGGGAAGGCTGCGCGGGACGTCGGAGGGTGAGAATAACAATATTTTTTATTTTTAAATTCTATTTTTTACAGGGATATGGTACCCAAAGCCCGGAGGACAGTCTCCTCCTCTCCTCCGGACCGTGGGTACCATCCGCAATTGTTCTGCTTACTTTCCGCATGGTGTGCACAGCCACATGCGGGAAGTAAGCGGAACAAAAAAAATGGCAGCACAGGAATCGCTGCAATACTCACATCCCCATTCATTAACATTGGACTCGCTAGACTCGCAACGAATAGCGAGTTTCCGAGTCGGACTCGTTAGAGTCTAGCGATTCCGAGTATTTCAGGATTCGCCCATCCCTAGTATAAACCTAAAGGCATGCAGCTGAGTAGCTCAGCAGAGGAGGAAGATGAGGAGGTTAAGTAGACACAGAGCTACGCAACCACGACAACCAATGCATCCTGAGGCCCATCTCTGGCAGTGGACAGCAGCATCTGCAGTTGGCTATCTTGGGTCTTTTTGTCAGACCGGCAAAAATAAAAAAAAATCATGTTATCTGTCAACTTTTTTAAAAACAACCTAGTAGAGTAAAAAAAATGAAAAATGAAAAAATACTACATGCATGACCTGGGACCTGGCACATGCGCGATCAGCATACATTAATCTGGGAATGTCATTGTGCTAAAATGCAGACTAGCGGGTTTCGCCATTCATCGTCCACCCCATGAACCGCATCTTCTGATTCTTCCTCCTCCCTCATCGTGGCAAATGTTGTCACACAGGTCTCCAGCTGAAGAACCTCCACTTTTTTTCCCCTTACAGTTGGGGTGATTGAGAGTTTGCCAGCTGATATGGAATTGGACATGCCTGCTGGTTTTGACTGATATTACTTATCAAGCACACCCCATCTTTCACAATCCACCATAACATCCCCACCAGCACCTCTCTCACAGTCCAGCAGCTTGTCGTGTTCACCCTACTCCACCCTGTGTGTGTCGGCACCACATCTACTAATAATAATAACCTTCATTTATATATCGCAAACACATTACGCATAGTTTTACGAGTCAGCAGTTCATTTAAAACAGTCAAAAGTTACCAAGTTTAAGATAATCAAACAAATAAAGCAAAAATAATGATGACCCTGATCTTCAGAGCTTACAATCTACAATGAGGTGGAGGTGACACCAATTACAGGCGCTTATTTACAATGATGGTACAACTATCTTGAGGAAATGAGGGTTAGATAATGGCTGCATGAGTCTTTTGGGTAAGGGAACGTCATAGGCTACCCTAAAGAGATGTGTTTTTAGGTAGCACCTAAAAATGTAAGTTGTGGT